>NC_141874.1:191516199-191819230 GCF_056163025.1 Triticum urartu | reverse complement strand
GGTTGGCCTTTGCCCGTGTCAAGACATACTGGGCAGAGATGGAGGCCACCACTGTTGCGACACAGGGTTCGGCCGTAGGCCGAGTGGCTGCCGAGCACTACTTTGAAGAAGTTCTTGAAGGCGCACGTTCGATAGAGGCTCAGTGCTTGAAGAATATTATTTTCCAGTGACATGTATTCCCATTGTACAAACAATGTTTTACTAAATTATCACGGCTGTATTTATACTTTGGCCCGAAAGTACTATGATGCCTCCTGTGCGGCCATTTATGTATACATGTGTATAACCTGAAAGTTTGCAGTCGTCGGCTTCCGCCCCATGCATATAATGCGGGGGTGTTTGCAAAAGATGCATATCCACACTTGATCCAACGTCTTGGTCCGTTAAGGAGGTGATAGCGCAGCGAACGAGGCAATCAGACTATATTGCTTTAACACTTTCACTTAGCCATAGGAGTTTGACAGTGGGGCTACTATATAGCCCCTGGTACTTCTGCGCTCGTCCGAATACGGGTCGCGTACGTACATGACCGGGAAACGACCCTTCATTAATGTGGAGGAATCCTGAAGATTCCGATGAGTCATCGAGTGGTTGACCAGTCTCTCGCTATATCACGACAGTCAGTTTTCGGCTTTCTCCACTGAGGTGCTCACCTGGATGAACCAGGGCACAATCGCAGTAGTTCTCCCAGTGCTACCTTAGCCGATATAACGGAACGTAAGGTACCAAAACGTGGGAGCCGGGCATACCCAACATTTGACCAAAGACATGATTCGGAGCTGATGCATATAGGGCCAAACTCGTGACGTCGAACACTCCCTAAGGTGTTCGATCTTTATAACATATACCAGGCTAAACAATGCCCTTAATAAGAAACCCCATATGTCCAGGTACGTGCAAAATTCTGGCGTGGCCACATGCCAATAACGCCAGCCTCCTTCTCGGTTGTGTGGAGTATCCGGAGGATGTGAGCAACAAGAGACAGTAAAAATGGTTTACGTAGGGTCTTAATCTAAAAAGAAACCTTTGGGCGGGTCCGTGCTGCACGTCTGCGCCTGTGTCTCCATTGTGCCGTGTCCTGGACGGGTGTAGCACGTTTGTCATCTGCTAAAGGAAAGGACTTAGGTGAAAGTTTCCATGCCAAAAAGAAGAATTGGTTATTGTCAATGAACTATCAAAATTCAAGAGAAGCCTAGTTGAGCCGAGCTGGCCCTGATTACATGCGGGAAGCCCCTGGTATCGTTTTATGAGGGTTCGAAAACCAATCTCATGTATATATGATGGAACGCCTGATTCGTCTAACCGTGTCCGTGGTCTTGACGACCTGCCATTTTTCTGGTTGGTGAGGCCATCTAGTTCGCGGCTGTTAGAACCGCCGCGTCCTATTCCGTACGTAAAAAACGTTCGGTATTTCCGCTAACTGTGATGATGCCACGTGGACCGGGCATCTTGAGCTTGAGAAAAGCATAATGCGGTATTGCGTTAAAACGAGCGAAAGCCGCCCTTCCGAGTAGTGCTTGATAATCACTTCGGAATGGAGCGATGTGAAAAGTTAAAGTTTCGCTTCGGAAGTTATTGGGAGAACCGAATACCACCTCTAGTAATAGAGAGCCCGTACAGCGGGCCTCTTGGCCTGGTATTACTCCCTTGAAGGTAGTATTACTGTGAATTATTTGTGTCGGATCTATCCCCATTTTGCGGACTGTGTCCTGATATATCAGATTTAGATCACTGCCGCCGTCCATGAGGACCCGTGTGAAATGGTACCCATTTATTATTGGGTCTAACACCAAGGCCGTCATTCCTTCGCGTCGGATATTTGTAACGTGATCCCTACGATCAAAAGTGATCGGGCAGGCCAACCAGGGGTTGAACCTAGGGGTGACGGGCTCTATGGCGCGTGTACATTGGAGTGCATGATTGCTTCTCCTCTTTGTCACATGGATCACGTTTACTGTTTTAACCTTTGGTGGGAACTTTTTCTGTCCTCCGGCGTTTTGCTGGCGAGGTTCATCCTCGTCTTCGCTTGGTGTCTCTTCCCCTTTGTGTTCGGCGTTTAGCTTACCGGCCTGCTTGAAGACCCAACATTCTTGGTGGGTATGATTTGCGGGTTTGTCTGGGGTGCCGTGAATTTGACAGAGTTTGTCAAGAATTTTGTTTAGGCCAGATTGTCCTTCTCTTCTGCCTTTGAAAGGCTTTTTCCGCTGACCTGGTCAGGAGCCCCTGAATCCGGCGTTTACCGTCGTGTTATCTGGGCTACCTTCTTTATTTCGACGCTTGTTTTTGTTGCGTCGTGGTTTACCATTGCCATCCCTGACTTCGGATGTGCTTGGGTCGCTGGTGCTGCTACGGGCCAACCAACTGTCCTCGCCCGTGCAAAAGCGGGTCATGAGGCTTGTTAGGGCTGCCATAGTTCTCGGTTTTTCTTGACCGAGGTGTCTGGCTAGCCATTCGTCTCAGACGCTGTGTTTAAAAGCTGCTAAGGCTTTGGCGTCCGGATAGTTGACGATTTGGTTCTTCTTGGTGAGGAACCTGTTCCAAAGCTTTCGGGCGGACTCTCCGGACTGTTGGATTATATGACTTAAATCGTCTGCATTCGCAGGTCGGACATAAGTCCCTTGAAAATTGACCCAAAAAGCGTCCTCGAGCTCCTCCCAACTTCCAATTGAGTTTTCGGGGAGGCTTTTCAGCCAGTGCCGAGCTGGCCCTTTAAGCTTCAGGGGCAAGTATTTAATGGCATGGAGATCGTCTCCACGAGCCATATGAACATGGAGGATGAAGTGCTCTATCCAGACTCCAAGGTCTGTGGTTCCGTCGTACGCCTCTATGTTCACCGGTTTGAATCCCTCCGGGAATTCGTGATTGAGCACCTCATCAGTGAAACATAAGGGGTGTGCGGCACCCCTGTATTGGGATGCGCCATGGTGTTCAGACGGTTGTAGTATTCGACGTTGGTTGTGTACCGTAGCGCGCTTCCTAGATCCATATATAGATCTGGTCGCGCCGGATTTTTGACGCAAGTTCTCACGTAGATCGTGTGTTGACTTATCCGCGACTTTGTTAGCCGCTCTATCGCGTTCATAGGGTGTTGGATCCGGCCGGTTGGCCGTATCACTTTTCGGCTGTATGGGCTCTAAGGCCTCATCGTCGAATTCCGGTAATAGCTTGCGCTTTGGATAGCTATTTTTATGGTAACTTCCACCACACTTTGTTACTTTGTTCCACTAGCTGTTGAGCGTATCTTGTGCGACCTTGAGCCTTTGCTTCTGTTTCTTCAGGCTCCTCACTGTGGCAATAAGCCTTTCGCGGAGGTTCTCTTGCTCCAAGTGTGTTTCCGGGATGATGCATGCATCTTCGTCCGGACTGTTTTCTTCCCTAGACGGGGATTGATGAGGCTTATCTTTGGCGTCATCGTGTTCGGACGTCAGATCCGTACTATGTTTGAAGTTTGCATCTTGATCGTGTTCTGCCACCAGGGTGGTGCAGTTGTCGTTTCTTCCGGAGTCGCGTGGACTATTATTTCCTCTTGCGCTGTTATCGCTGTTTTCGCTATGGGGGGACTTAGAGCGGCGCCGCTGACGTCGGCGCTTGGGTTGCTTGGAGGGTGCATGCTCCGCTGTCTCTTCGCCATTGCCCTCTCTGGGTGCATCCTCCATGTATACGTTATGTGATGAAGTAGCGGTCTAGCGCCCTGTGGGCGGTGGTTCCGGTTCGTCTCCTGCATCCTCGTCCATACCATCGATGTCTTCGGGATCAGTCGGGTGAATATGAACTGACTTTGGTTCACCAAACGACTTAAATGCAGACTCTGAAGCAGGCTTCTTAGCTCTCAGCAAATCACTCGGATCTGCTGTCCTCTTGTATTCCTCCATTTCTATTGCTGCCATATGTTCATCGGCAATCTTTGAGCCCTTCTGGAAGCACTCTTCTGCTTGCTGCTGATTACCAGTGACTGTAATCGCGCCCCTAGGGCCAAGCATCTTGAGTTTGAGATACACATAACACGATCGAGCCATGAAACGGGCATACGCAGTTCTACCCAGGATAGCATGATAGGCACTATGAAAATCCGCGACTTCAAATGTCAACTTTTCCTTACGGTAATTCTTTGAATCACCGAAAGCCACATCAAGGGTGATCTGGCCGAGTGAATCGGCTTTCTTTCCAGGTATAACTCCATGGAACTGCATGTTGCTCTCGCTGAGTTTGGACATCGGAATGCCCATCCCTTGGAGGGTCTCACCATACAAAATGTTCAACCCTCTACCACCATCCATCAAGACTTTGGTCAATCGGGTGCCTCCAACGACCGGGTCGACCACCAACGCTTGCCTCCCAGGGGTGGCGACATGCAGCGGGTAATCTGACTGGTCGAATGTGATAGGAGTCTTTGACCATTTCAGATACGTCAGGGTTGCCGGAGCAACCATGTTAACTTCCCCGTTGATGACTTTCAGTCGACTTTTACTTTCGACGTCAGAAAAAGTCACCAAAGTGGAATTGATATTGGGGAATCCATCATCATCCTCTTCTTTGTCATCCTTATCAGATTCCTTCTCTTTCTCACTGGGTTGTTTTTCTTGGAACTGCTGTATAAGGACTCGACACTGTCGAGTGGTATGCTTGGGGTAGATAAGGACCCTCTTCATCTTTCTTGATGTAGATGTGACACGGCAAATCCAGCACATCGTTCCCGGCTGAATCCTTCACCTTCTTAGGGGTCCAGGGACCCTTAGGTTTTACTTTAGCTTTTCCTTGGGTTGCGACTGCAACCTCTCCAGGGCCCGCAGGTTCTGCTTTGCGCTTCTGCTTCCGATTGGAATTACCTCCTTCGGTGTCCTGGCCGACTGGTTTGCTCTTGCGCTGCGGAGTCGATCTTCCTCTTCACCATTTGCGTACCGAGTGGCTATTTCCATCATTCGGGTCAGGGACATATCTCTTGTCCGACCGAATTTTAGGTTGAGCTCCTGATAACGAACGCCCTCCTTGAAGGCGCAAACTGCTTGATGCTAAGATACATTCTCCACAGTGTGATGGAAAGTGGACCACTCTGGATGTAATATCTCAAAGTTTTATTCGTCTTTTGCACACAGTGCTGCAATTCTGCCAATCCTGCTGGTCGTTTGCATGTGCCCTCGAACGTTCTAACGAACACTCGAGCCAAATCCTCCCACCTGAAAATACTGCTAGGGGTCAACTGATTCAACCAAGCTCTAGCTGATCCTTCAAGCATCAGGGGCAGATGCTTCATGGCCACTTCATCATTTCCTCCACCGATCTGCACAACCACTCGGTAATCCTCAAGCCAGGTGTCGATGTCAAAACCGGCGGATCTCGGGTAGGGGGTCCCGAACTGTGCGTCTAAGGCGGATGGTAACAGGAGGCAGGGGACACGATGTTTTACCCAGGTTTGGGCCCTCTCGATGCAGGTAAAACCCTACGTCCTGCTTGATTTATTCTTGATGATATGAATATTACAAGAGTTGATCTACCACGAGATCGGAGAGGCTAAACCCTAGAAGCTAGCCTATGGTATGATCGTATGTTGTCCTACGGACTAAAACCCTTCGGTTTATGTAGACACCGGAGGGGGCTAGGGTTACACAAGGTCGGTTACAAAGGAGGAGATATCCATATCCGTATTGCCTAGCTTGTCTTCCATGCCAAGTAGAGTCCTATCCGGACACGGGACAAAGTCTTCAATCTTGTATCTTCATAGTCCAATAGTCCGGCCAAAGGATATAGTCTGGCTGTCCGGAGACCCCCTAATCCAGGACTCCCTCAGTAGCCCCTGAACCAGGCTTCAATGACGATGAGTCCGGCGCGCAGTGTTGTCTTCGGCATTGCAAGGCGGGTTCCTCCTTCGGATACACCATAGAAGAGTTCGAATAAAAGGATAGTGTCCGACCCTGCAAAATAAGTTCCACATACCACCGTAAAGAGAATAATATTTCCACAAATCTAATCTGCTGACATGTTTTGGCAACGTGACATCATGCCATGGCGCGGTGATCATTCGAACCATTTTTCTTTAACTAGCCCCGCACATAACGTGAGGCAGTTTCTTGACACGTCTTGTCAAAGCAGAGATCATGTCCCCCTTATTACGGGATTCTCATCAATACGGGCGTGGGTAACCCAACCGCGCCATCAATTACGGCGCTTGGTGGATAAGCGAGTTTTACCAGGCTAGTGGGGGCGCATAGTTTCGGCCGCCCTTATAAAGGGATAAGGTTTATCCTTTTTCTACCCACGCCTTCTTCCTCCTTGCTCATCTATTCTTGCGCACTCGAGCTCCAATGCCCAAGTCCACATCCTTCTCCTCAACCTTCTCCAAACATGTCCAGAGTGGGAGGCAAGTGGATGGCTTCCTTTGTCACGGAGGGACACATCAAAAAGCTGCGCGGAGCCGGATACTTATACGCGAATATCGCGCATCGGCTGCCCACTGCGGGGCAGTTCGTCCCCACCCCGGAACCTCACGAGAGGGTAGTCTTCCTCCACGGACTGGGGTTTCCCCTCCATCCATTCGTCCATGGTCTTATGTTCTACTACGGGCTGGACTTTCATGATCTAGCCCCGAACTTCATCCTCAACATTTTCGGCATTCATCGTCGTGTGTGAGGCTTTCCTCCGCATCCGGCCCCACTTCGGCCTGTGGCTAAAGACCTTCAATATCAAGCCGAAGGTGGTGGGAGGCCAACAAGCAGAATGCGACAGCGCCATGGTGGGCAAGATGCCCAATGTTATATGGATTGAAGGCTCCTTCGTGGAGACCATAAAGGGGTGGCAATCGGCGTCGTTCTACATCACCGAGCCACGCGACACCAACTGGGTGGCGGCCCCCGAGTTTCGATCCGGAATCCCCACGCGGCTCACCTCCTGGAAAGAGAAGGGCCTATCCTGGGTTTTATCGGTGGAGCTGGACGGACTCCAGAAATGTATCCGGAATATGGCAAGGAAGAAGCTCAAGCTTGTCAACATAGTCCAGGTCATGCTCTTCCGCCGATCCTCCCGTGTCAACAACGGGATTTCAACTTGTGGGAGTTCGACCCAGCCCAGCACCAAACTCTGAGCGAGCTCTTCGATACGACGCAGATGGTCATCTAGAGGGTGCTATTCAAGGGTGCCGAGGTCCCTCCCTCTCTCATCGAGGACCGCGCGCTAAGCGCGAAGCGCCCTGCGAATCCGGTAAGTTTCACATATCTGGTAGGATTTTTACTTCCCATAGCTTAACCACGCGCGGGGTCTGAGCTCCCATGCCTTTGACAGGACTGGGTGGGGGCATCGGAGAAGATCGACTGTCCGGCCCCTCTGCCCGAAGACACTGCGGATGCTCTCGTGACGGAGATGCTTACACCGGCTCCTTACAAGGTGCCAGAGAAGACCAAGAAGAAGGCCAAGGGAACCCGAAAGAGTTCCCGGCACCAGGTGATATCGGACTCATCGTCCGATGACTCCGCGACACACTCCTCCCCCAAAGATGAGGAGGAAGATGAAGATGCTCCCCCTTCAGTCAGGGAAGACAAGAAAAGGGAGGCCGCCCCAACCGGGGGGGGGGGGCGAAGGGTCCAAGAAGGGGAGGACCCTCCTTCCGGACTACTCCACCACCACCGCCGAAGGCGAAGACGAGTGGCTGCTCAGGGCCAAGCCCCTGGCGAAGTCGTAAGTATTCGGATACCAGAGTAACTCATAGCATACCTTTGTCGCACTGCTTCTCCTAACGCCGAATATGATTATGCAGACCGCCCCAAGCGCGTATCGACGTATCTTTATCGGGCGGCTCCTTGGACTCGTCGGATATGGATAGCGATCCACTTCCGACCGCCACCTCCCCTTGCCCTACGGACTATGCCGAGGTGCTGTCTCAAGAGGCACCGGGTCGAGGGGAGACAGTCCCGGAGGCGCCTCAAGGCGACCTTCCGGACTCCGGGAGCAGAGGGGGTAAGGCTCCCGAGGGCTCCGAGTTCGGCATTCAGCCGAACACTGCACCGGAACCTCCAGTGGTTCTGGACTCGGGCAGGCGGCCTCCTTCCAAAAGGGGCAAGACGCCCATGCCGGTAACCTCTGTCCATCCAGAGGCACCGGACAATCTGCTGGGAGCGCTTCGCAGCGCTTCCATCGACGAAGAACACCGCACTATTATGAGTGCGGTGATCCAGAAGGTTCAGTCCACCAAGAGCGGACTGACTGAAGCCTGTGCCAGCCTTCTAACAGGCTTTGAGGTAAGTATTTGAAATATAGAAAACATATTACCGCATAGACAGTAGCCCCTGATGCTCTGTTTGGTGTTCAAAAAGAAAAGCCGAATAAAGGATCAACTAATATCTGCAGGAGTCTAATATAAGTATGTCTATATGCGTATGCAGGCTTCGCTGGTGACCTCTGCCGCACTGACTGCGGAGGTCGCCGTACTGAAGCAGGACCTCGAAGGGTCCAAGAAACAGCTCGGCCTTGCCAAGAGGCAGCTCGAGGAGAACAAAGGTAAGTAATACCTAGTTTGTAGATATGTATATATATATGAAAGGGATGCGATTGCAAAATGACAGGATCATCTTTAATTTGCCAGGGGCCACGACCGAAGTGGCAACCCTGAAGCAAGCGCTATCCGAGGCTGAAAACAAAGCGGCCCAGGAGCGCACCGAGCGGGAAAAACAAGAGGCACGGGTGGGCGAGGTGCAGCAAGAGCTCCACGCTCTCGTGACGAAGCACGGGGCGTTGGAGCTTGACTTGAAGACGCGAGAGTCCGAGCTTGCCGCGGCCCTTGAGAGTGCAAAGAGTGCCAAGGCCGAAGCCCAAAAGGCCCTCCAAGAGATTGATGCGATGAAGAAGATAGCGGCAGGTAAGGCATTCAATATGCAAAGCAAGCATGTGAAAGTAAGTTACTTGTTACTTACCCGAGTCCGGAGCTCCCCAGGAGCATTCGCAGATTTGCCCCGCAGCGTGTCGGATGCCGCACAGTTTTACCAGGCCGAGGAGGGAAGCTCAACGGAGAAGCTGTTCTGGTCTCAGTATACTAGGACCGAACAGCCGATGCCTCTGAGCGACTAGCTGAAGCTGTCGGATTTCGGGTTCCGGCAGACCCTTGAGGTTCGAACACTAGGGTGCGCGCGGAGATTTCGGCTTCTACCTACCTGCACCCCTCCGCCTCGCTAAGATCTAAGCTATGGAAAGAACAGCACAAGAGACACAGGGTTTATACTGGTTCGGGCCACCGTTGTGGTGTAATACCCTACTCCAGTGTGTCGTGTGGTGGATTGCCTCTTGGGCTGATGATGATGAGCAATACAAGGAAGAACAGCCTCGCGAGGGTCTGTTCTTGGCTGGGGGGATGAACTGCTAGGAGGAGTTCAATCACCCTTCTCTCTCTCTCTCTTCTCGATTCTCTCTCTGATCGATCTCCAACCCCCTACCCTGGGGGGTGGCTAGTCCTATTTATAGGCAAAGGCCCTGGGCCTCTTCCCAAATATTGAGCGGGAAGGGCGCCAACAATTGGCCATTTTGAAGGGGAACATCTGGTACACTTATCCTGACTAAAGTTGGTCCTCGCCTGCCAAAGACTCTGGTGGTGACGCTGGCTTGGGCTCCACAATGACTTCCTCCCTGTCGTTGGACTGGTCTTGGTATCGTTGCACCAGAACGGGTGCCTTTGCTTGATGCTCTCGCCTGCGCTTGCTCCCTTTGCACCAAAGAGGAAAGGAGGACACTGCGCGGCTGGCGCCCGCCTGGCGCATTTGGTCGTCATGGCTTGTGTCGCGGGCACCTCGTGAGGTACCCCACCTTGATCTCTCCGCCTCCTTGCGAGCCAGCCTGATGAGGCCATGCCTGAGGAAGCTCCGTGTCGTCGGCCCCGCGAGGCTTGGCCCCTCGCGAGGGTCTTGGGTCTGTGTTGATGAAGATGGGCCGTGTTGGGCCCCCCCTTTGAGCCACGCTGCAGGCCGCAGGCAGGCAAGTCTGGGGACCCCCATTCCCAGAACGCCGACAGTAGCCCCCGGGCCCAAGGCGTGCCCGGACTTGACCGTGCAGGGAGGCGGAAGGGCAAGAGCGAAGCGCCGCGGGCCCTAACAGCGTGCGGCCTTGAGCGCCGCGTGGCGGTTGATTGGACGTGGGCGTCTCCACTTCCCCATGGCGCCTCGGCAACTGCACGGATTGGACAAGTCCCTGCATGCAAAGCGGATCATGATTACCTGTGATCATGGAGGTCGGCGGTTGGCCTTCGCCGGCCATAAGTACGAAACGGCGCGCGCCCTTCCAGTCCATCCCTTCTTGCTTCTCCTTCTTCCCGGTCCTTGCTCCATCTTGCTGCGATGGCTCCGATCCACCGGTTCTCGGCGGCAGAGAAGGGAAAGGCTCCCCGAGAGGAACCAGACCTGCTCCCGCCGAAGAAACAGCTCGTCCTCCGCGGCCGGGACGAGGGGGCCCATCAGGTGGTGTCGAGGCCCTGGTGCGAGTGGCCACCTCCGGGGTTCCCGCTTCCCTTGTATGCCGACATCGAGGGCCCTGAAGGAGCCAATGTTGATCGCCACGGGCGGCGCCGCCGTCGACGCCGACGGGTCACAAAGGTGTGGGTCGTCCCCCCTGGGGTCCACACCAAGGGCTCCTCCCGAGAGTTCGTGCTCCATGCCGCCATGCCTCCTCAGTCTTGGATTCGCCTTCCTCCCTTCTTCACCTCCATCATCCCGCAGGGAGAACTCCTGGAGCTTTGGCTGCAGCACGCCGGCTGCAGCACCCTCGCGACCGAGGCAGAGGTCGCGGTCGTTGCCCCGGGCGAGGTCTTCATGACTCGAGGCTGGAGAGAAATCGCCCGGGTTTGCAGGACAAGAGGCGCCTTCACGATCCACTTGGAGTACGACGGTGCTTCGGTGATGTTCTTCAAGGTCTTCAATGCGAACGGGCGCCGGCTGGAGTGCTGCCCCGGGAGAGGTGGTCGGGACCCTGCTACGGCGAGGATTGGGCCCGCCGACCGCTCCCTTGGCGGCTCCTCAGGCGGTGGAGGCGTCGGAGGTTCCAGCGACTCCGGCGAGCTCTTTGCGACTCCGGAGACGAGCGACGACAGCTACGAGCCCCCGAGCCGGCGCCGCTCCTGGAGCAGGGCGGGCTCGTCAGGCCGTCGCCGACTCTGATCTGGATGGGGTTGGCGCCGGTGCTTGACGTCCCACTGTTGATGATGGCATCTCTTGCAGGGGCGCCTAGGATCTGTTCCCTGCGAGGAATCAAAGACGCATCCCGTGGGGGCTTGTAAGGTGCCTGTGATCCTATTTTGTTAATATAACCCTTGTCGTAGAACTGTGCGAGTTGCTCATTCCGTCTTAGCTCAGTTCTCCCTTTCGAACCTCACGAGGGCTTGGTGCTCTGCGCCGACAGGTCCCAGTCCCAAGGCGGCTTTAGCCGTCGCTGGTATGCCAGGTCACGATGCCATGGTCAAGGCCAGGAGGTGAGCGACCCAGGGTCTGGTAAGAGCCCCTGAGTCGCGATGCTCGGGAGGTCCCCTTTGGCGCTCAAGCAGCCGTCGTTCGGTGAGAAAGGAGAGCGGCGTCGCTAACACGGGATTGCATTAGGTGCGGGGATAGTGCCACGGTAGCTGGTGCTTCCGGGTGGTGAGTTATCTCGAGAATCAGGGGCCGCTCTCTGGTGTGTCGCCGGGTCCGTGCATTGGCAGACGTGAGGTTGCTCGACGAGGTCCTCGCGTGTCCCTCCCCTCTTGCCTTTGCTCCCCTTTCTGCTCTACGTCCTTGGGTCCCGGCCCTCGAGCGAGTCTTAGCCGTCGCTGGTATGCCAGGTCACGATGCCGTCGACAAGGCCAGAGGGTGAGGGCTGGAGAGCCAGTAGGAGCCCTGAGTCGCGATGCTCAAGCACCCCCCTTTAACGTGCAAGCGGTTCGTGCGGATGAGAGTGAAGGAGACACCGCAAGGGCCTCGCCTGACACAGCTCCCTTAGGAGATCCTGTAGACCCATCATAGAAAGAGCGAGGGGTTGCCATGACAATTGACAGTAAGCCGTTGGTTGCTTCCGAGGGGCGACGAGGCACTGAAGGCTTGACGAGGTGGCGCCATGCGGGGCTGCCGCGGCCAGAGCTCAGCCATTCAGGTTTGTCGGTGTTGTAGGGACGGACCCGTGCGCAAGCGTCATGCCGTTTGGGAGCAGCTCCGTCAGTTGGCGTCAGTTGAGCGGGCAACTAGGTCAAACACATTAGCCGCGAAGGAGTGGATTCATTCAAATAGATGCTAGGAAGGTGGACATCACTAGGTCAGGCCCGAGCGACTTGGGGGATGATGCAGCCCGAGGGGCGCCCCCAACAAGGTAAGCTAGCAACATGAAATAAAAGGGATACATGCCGCAGGGACGGACCCACGCGGCCTGGGAATAATGCAGCCCTGGGGGCCGCTCCTAGCTGGAAATAAAACTTGAAAGATGTCACCTGATGATGTTGAGGACGAAGGAGTGTTGGTGTAGCAGACTCGGTGGGCTGCGGAAGCCGATCCTCACGAACCCCCAGGCCTAGGGGCCTCGGGAGGCTCCGGAGGCGCTGGTGGCTCCTCGCGGACCATCTCCATCTCCGCCAGGGTTGCAGAACGCCTGGCCTCTTGAGCTTCCATGATACCCCTCATGAGGCGCTGGTACGTGGCAGCCGTGTTCGGCAAGTCGTAAGGCATGCGAACATAGCTGTGGGGTGGACCTTCGCAGCGCCCCCCTCGCGAGGGCCAGAGGCGCTCCAGAGAGGCGACTCGATTGAGCCCTGGTATGTCGATGCAGACGCGCAGCCCACCATCCTCGCCTAGATGGGGAGCCACTGCTGGTAGGCGGCGGCCGCCTTTCATGACTCTTGACTCCTGTAGCTCCTGAATGGCCTTGGTGACGAACTCCTGAGGGTATAGCTTTCCTTGCGTTACTCCTTCTTGAGGGAAACATGCTTCGAAACACGCCTCCATGTGGTGCCCAAGCGCCTCCCTCGTGACCCTAGCCAGGTCTGTGGCCCTCCAGGGGAGAGCCCCCGAGCCCTGCCTGAGGAGGGCGCCGGGCGCGCTTTCCTATGCGATGGAAGGAGGTTCCCCCTGGGCAGGCGCGGGCCCTGAGGGGCCTACCTCCTGAGGGGCCGCGCCTGACGATGTCTTCTTCTCCTTGGGGGCGGTCTTGGGAAACCTCCTGCTTCCGCGATCCGGGTCTTCCAGTGATGTGGCCTGGAAGGCTCGTTCCAGGGAACACACCGCATCCTTCTCTTCACAGGGCACCGTGATGACTCCGCCAGTTCCTGGCATCTTGAGGACGTTGTAGCCGTGGTGACTTACGGCCATGAACTTGGCCAGCGCTGGGTACCCAAGGATGGCGTTGTATGGCAGGCGAATGTGAGTGACATCGAAGTCGATGAGCTCGGGGCGGTAGTTGTCGCGTGCCCCGAAGGTGACAGGGAGGCGGACTTGCCCAATCGGGACCGTGGAGCCGTGGTGACTCCGGAGAAAGGCTTGGTTGGCTGAAGCTGGCTGTAGGGCACTTGGAGATTGTTGAATGTTTCCACGGACAGGACATTGAGCCCTGCCCCGCCATCGATGAGGGTCCTGGTGACCACCACGTTGCTGATGATTGGGGAACAAAGCATCGGGAGGACTCCGGCTGTAGCTGCACACTTGAGCTGATCTGCTGAGCTGAACGTGATGGCGCACGCCGACCACCTGAGAGGGCGCGTGGCTTCGAGCTTGGGGAGGACTGCATTCACTTCGCGGGCGAACTGCTTGAAGATGCGTTGAGAGGCTGAGGCTTGAGCCCCGCCCAGGATGCAGGTGATCGCGCGCGGCTCCTGGAAGCCCCCAGCCCCCTCGTCCTGGTGGCGGTCCTCGTTTCTCCTTGGCTGCGGCGGCAGCGGAGGGAGGCCTGGGTTGCCTTGCGGGCGATCCTCGCGAGGCTGATCCCTCTAGTCTCCTCACGAGGCGGGTCTTGCCAGCGATCCTCGTGAGGTCGATCGTGCCACCCTTGGCGCGGGCAGCGGTCTTCCCAGCGTCCTGCGTTCCTTCCTCCTCCTCGTCCGTAGCCCCGGTCACCGCGGTCGGGGCGACGGCCGATCCTTCCTTCTCGCACGGCTCGGAGCTCTTGACATTCATTGGTGTTGTGGGTGTGGAGGTTATGGTACACACAGTACCGACTGCCCTTGGAAGGTTCGGGCTGATCTCTGCCCCGCTTGGTGTCTGGTTCTGCCGCGAGCACGGCAGCCCCCTTGCGCTTCACATCCTTGGCCTTAGGCTTCTTCTCTTCTGGGTCTGCGGCAGGCAGCTCGAGGAGGGAGAGACGCCCTTCCTCAGCCCTGGCGCACTTGGTTGCCAAGTTGAACAGCTCCAAGGAAGTGCACAGGTCTTCATGCATCGCCAGCTCCTCCTTCATCTTGACATCGCGCACGCCGTCGGAGAAGGCTGAGATGATGGCCTCCTCGGTCACCTTACGAATCTTGAGGCGTGCGTTGTTGAAGCGCTGGATGTACTTCTGCAAGGTCTCTCCGGGTTGTTGCTTGATGCGGCGCATGTCGCTCACGGCGGGTGGCCGGTCGCGAGTACCTTGGAAGTTGGCGATGAAGCGGGTGCGCATCTCGTCCCAGGAGGAGATCGTGCCTGGAGCCAGGTTCAGGAGCCAGGTGCGGGCCCCGTCCTTGAGCGCCATGGGAAACCAGTTCGCCATGACCTTCTCGTCTCCGTTGGCAGCTTCGATGCCCAGCTCATAGAGCTGGAGGAACTCCGCAGGGTCGGCCGTGCCATTGTAACGAGGAGGCAGGTCTGGCTTGAACTTGCCGGGCCACGCGACGGTGCGTACCTCGGTGGTGAAGGCACGGCAGCCTGCTGTGGCCACGGGAGGCCTTGGGTGACGGAGAGCTTGGTCTTGCATGTCCCCATGCGCTGCAGCTGGTAGCAGCGCGGGGTCTTGACGTGCGGGAGCAAGAGCATGGTCGCGACGTGCTGGAGCAGGGAGCGCCCGGGCATCTTCTTGTGGGCGAGGGACTTCTTGGCAGCTCTGCTCTTGCTATGCTGGCACCTGACGGAGCTGGTTCCGCCCAGGGGCCGCGCGCCTTGGAGCCATGGCGCCTTCTTGAGGAGGAGGCGGCCGGGGCGTCGCCGGAGCTTCGTCGCCCGCGCGGGGCGGGGTGCGGTGCAGCGGAACGGACGGTGCAGGAGAGCCCCCTGCGGCACGGACGAGCTCGGTGACGCGGTCGAGCCATTCTTCGTAGACGTCGTCGATGGGATGGTAGCGCAGGAGCTTGTTTGCCGCGATGAGCGCAGCTCGAGCCTCCATGGGTGCGCGGAGCGTGCAGGACGAAGAACCAGCTGGGGTGAGCGAGGGAGTAGCGGTGCGGCCGTCTTGCCGCACGGACGGATGCTGAGACGACGCTTGCTACTCGTCCCCCACCGGGCCGGTGGCGGCGTTGATGGCAGGTGACGGGGAACGACGAGGACGCCCGCCGACAGGAGCCGTCTGGGCGACACGGGAAGCGAGAGCGGCCCAGCGCTCGGCGCGGGCCCGACGAGCGTCAGACATGGACGCGATGGTCGGAGGAGAACGGGGTGGTGGAAGACGAATTCCGGCGCACCCCTACCTGGCGCGCCAAATGTCGGATTTCAGGTTCCGGCAGACCCTTGAGGTTCGAACACTGGGGTGCGCGCGGAGATTTCGGCTTCTACCTACCTGCACCCCTCCGCCTCGCTAAGATCTAAGCTATGGAAAGAACAGCACAAGAGACACAGGGTTTATACTGGTTCAGGCCACCGTTGTGGTGTAATACCCTACTCCAGTGTGTGGTGTGGTGGATTGCCTCTTGGGCTAATGATGATGAGCAATACAAGGAAGAACAGCCTCACGAGGGTCTATTCTTGGCTGGGGGGATGAACTGCTAGGAGGAGTTCAATCACCCTTCTCTCTCTCTCTCTCTTCTCGATTCTCTCTCTGATCGATCTCCAACCCCCTGGTCTCCAACCCCCTACCCTCGGGGTGGCTAGTCCTATTTATAGGCAAAGGCCCTGGGGCTCTTCCCAAATATTGAGCAGGAAGGGCGCCAACAATTGGCCATTTTGAAGGGGAACATCTGGTACACTTATCCTGACTAAAGTTGGTCCTCGCCTACCAAAGACTCTAGTGGTGACGCTGGCTTGGGCTCCACAATGACTTCCTCCCTGTTGTTGGGCTGGTCTTGGTCTCGTTGCACCGAAACGGGTGCCTTTGCTTGATGCTCTCGCCTGCGCTTGCTCCCTTTGCACCAAAGAGGAAAGGAGGACACTGCGCGGCTGGCGCCCGCCTGGCGCCTTTGGTCGTCATGGCTTGCGTCACGGGCACCTTGTGAGGTACCCCACCTTGATCTCTCCGCCTCCTCGCGAGCCAACCTGATGAGGCCTTGCCTGAGGAAGCTCCGTGTCGTCGGCCCCGCGAGGCTTGGCCCCTCGCGAGGGTCTTGGGTCTGTGTTGATGAAGATGGGTCATGCTGGGCCCCCCTTTGAGCCATGCCGCAGGCCGCAGGCAGGCAAGTCTAGGGACCCCCGTTCCCAGAACACCGACAGAAGCAACTGGTCGAGCTGCAGAAGGCGGTCGGACAGGCCATGAAGGGCTTTATAGTCCAGATGTGGCCTGGCGACGCCCTTCCCAACAGCTAATTCGGCCTGGTGAGGCGGCTTGTGGATTCCTGCCCACGGCTGGAAGTCATTAAGCGGTCCGTCTGCATCGAAGGTGCATGCCGGGCTTTCGCCCGCGTGAAGGTGCAATGGGCCAAGATGGATGCCGTGAAGCTGGTGAAGGAAGGGCCACCGCAGGGCAAGGAGCATCGCCACCCCGAGATGTATTATGAGGGTGTCCTGAAGGGTGCCCGTCTTGTGGCGGACGAATGTGCAAAAGATGTAATATTTGAATAAACTTGCTTGTGTAATCCTGTATTATGAAAACTTGTTCATATGCGCTATGCAACGCTTGTTTGAATTTAAAATATTGCCTTCTATTCGGCTGTTTATCGAATCTGAGAGATGGCTTGTCGTTGGCTTCTGCCCCCACGCCACGAGTGCTGGGGTGTTCGGGATAAAATCTGAGCACTCTTGTTCCCATTTTTGGGTCCTTCGAGGGAGGTGCTCAACACAACGAACAAGGCAATCGGACCATAATCCGTTACCACTCTCACTTAGCCATAGAATTCTATAATTTTAAATTTCGGCGAAGCCCCTAGTATTCGGAAGGCCGAATTCGGGGCGCTATACACGCCTTAAGCCGGACAGGGCTGACTCCTTGCTCTAAGCGGCATAAGTCTTTAGGGACTTGACACCTCTCGAACAGCAACCAGTCTCTCGCCTTATCATGACAGTCAGTTTTAGCTTTCTCTACTGAGGTGCTTAGCCCAGCTGAACCGGGGCACAATCGCAGTAGTTCTCCCAGTGCTACCTTAGCCGATATAGCGGAACGTAAGGTACCAAAACATGGGAGCCGGACAAACCCAACTATTGACCCAAGACATGATTCGGAGCTGATGCATATAATGCTATAAGTTCGGGGTGCCGCACTGTTGAAAGTGTTCGGACTTCTCATGCCGTATTATGGGGTATACTTAAGCCCCTAGCGTATTGGCCGTACCAGAGTGTACGGGTGCTAGATGTCATAAATGAACATATACATATATAAAGGAAGAATGCAATAATAGTCTTAATGCTATGCATTGTTTATTCAAAAAGGTGCGTTAGAGCAGAATGATACAAGTAGTGCGATAAGCAAAAAGTAGGACTATTTGACATGTCCCTTCCAAGGGCAAGCTGAGGAATGGTATTAAAGCAAGTATTTCACTCGTTATCGTAATCCACCTGGGGGTTTCGTGGTGTGATGTAGCTTTCTGCTTCCTTGGTTGCTGCATCATGTGTTCGATAATCATGCGGCCGGACAGGGTTTCCAGAGATTAACGTCCTGAAAGAGAAAAATAACAAAGCGGGAAGCCCTAGTGCGGTCTAAGCCGCGTCTTGGAGCGTGCCGTAGTCGTGCCCCCCTTCCCCCCTGTGCACATGGTATTTTTAATGCGTAACTATGTACGCGTGGCACAGACTTCGTCGTTTGGCTGGGACCGGGGTGGGGGCCGCATTGCTATGCGAGCTCGGAACATGCCAGGCGGTCCTGCTGCCGATTACTCCGGGTGCGCTTGAAGGTGCCCGGGTGATTAATCGCTGAACTAGTGGATTGCCTTAAGAGGCTGCTTTGCACTTCTGCTGCAAGGGCCGCAGTGTGCTCCTCCGTGCGGAGAGAGCGCTCTTTGTTTCCATCGACTGTGATGACTCCCCGAGGTCCTGGCATCTTGAGCTTGAGATATGCATAATGCGGTACCGCATTGAATCTTGCAAATGCGGTTCGCCCGAGCAGTGCATGGTAGTCACTGCGGAATGGGACTATGTCGAAGATTAATTCTTCCCTTCAGAAGTTATCCGGGGATCCGAAGACCCTTCCAGTGTGACTGGGCCTGTGCAATGGGCCTCTACACCTGGTATGACGCCTTTAAAGGTCGTTTTGTGGGTTTGATCATTGAGGGGTCTATACCCATTTTGTGCACTGTGTCCTGATAAAGCAGGTTCAGGCTGCGGCCATCCATAAGGACTCGTGTGAGGTGAAATCCGTCAATGATTGGGTCTAGGACCAGTGCGGCGAATCCGCCATGACGGATACTAGTGGGGTGGTCCCTGCGATCGAAGGTGATCGGACAAGAGGACCATGGGTTGAACTTTAGGGTGACTGGCTCCAACGCATATACGTCCCTGAGCGCACGCTTCCGCTCCCTCTTGGGGATGTGGGTTGCGTATATCATGTTCACCGTCCGCACTTGTGGGGGAAACCTCTTCTGTCCTCCGGTGTTCGGCTGCCGGGGCTCCTCCTCGTCATCTCTATGTGACCCCTTATCTTTGTTTTCAGCATTTAACTTGTCGGCCTGCTTGAACACCCAACAATCCCTGTTGGTGTGGTTAGCTGGCTTGTCGGGGGTGCCGTGTATTTGGCACGAGCGATCAAGTATACGGTCCAAACTGGACGGGCCCGGAGTGCTTCTTTTGAATGGCTTTTTCCGCTGACCAGGTTTAGAGCCTTTGAATCCGGCATTGACTGTCGTATCCTCGATATTGTTGCTGCTAATGCGGCGCTTATGTTTGTTGCGACATGACCTGCCGTTGCCGTCCTTGGTATCCGAAGTACCATGGTTCTTTGATATGTTATTGCTGCGAGCCAATAAGCTGTCCTCTCCCGCACAAAAGCGGGTCATGAGTGTCATGAGGGCTGCCATAGATTCCGGCTTTTCCTGGCCAAGGTGCCGGGCGAGCCATTCGTCGCGGATGTTGTGCTTGAAAGCTGCTAGGGCCTCTGCATCCGGACAATCGACGATTTGATTTTTCTTTGTTAGGAACTGTGTCCAGAATTGCCTGGCCGATTCCTCTGGCTGCTGAATTATGTGGCTCAAGTCATCGGCATCTGGTGGTCGCACATAAGTGCCCTGAAAGTTGTCGAGGAATGCGGCTTCCAGATCTTCCCAACAGCCAATGGACTCTGCTGGCAAGCTATTGAGCCAATGCCGAGCTGGTCCTTTGAGTTTGGGTGGGAGGTATTTGATGGCGTGTAGGTCATCACCGCGGGCCATGTGGATGTGCAGGAGGAAATCCTCGATCCATACCGCAGGATCTGTTGTGCCGTCGTATGATTCTATATTTACGGGTTTGAAACCCTCTGGGATTTGATGATCCATTACTTCGTTTGTGAAGCATAAGGTGTGTGCGGCGCCTCTGTACTGGGCTATATCGCGACGCAACTCAAATGAGTTTTGCCCGCTGTGTTCGGCCCCGCCAGACTTACTTTTATTGTATCCGGCGTGAGGATTATCGTCTCGCGTAGTGGCGCGCCCTCGTGATCCGTAGATCGATCTTGCATGTTTTGCTTTGTCCTCCAATATGTCTCACAGGTCTGGAGTATTTCCCCATGCCTTTTTATTTTAATGGTGTTGGGGTGCGGGCTAAGCTTTTGGCTGGAATGCCTCTCTATCGCGGCCACGAGGTGGCCGATCAGCCGCGTCGTACGCCGGGGATGTAGGTTTCGGTGCTTCCTCCTCTAGTCGGGGTAGCAACCTGCACTTTGGGTAACTCTTGGAGGGGCGCTCGAGTTTATATTCCTCGGCCGCCAGGACTTCAGTCCATCTTTCAGCTAGCAAATCTTGATCAGCTTGAAGCTGCTGCTGCTTTTTCTTAAGGCTATTTGTCATGGCTATAAGCCGGCGCTTGAAGCGCTCTTGTTCGACGGGATCCTCTGGCACGACGAATTCATCATCGTCGAGGCTTGCCTCGTCTTCGGAGGCAGGCATGTAATTATCATCCTCCGCCTCTCCATCTGCCGCTCTCTCAGGAGGGCTGGCTTCTCCAACCTCTTGCTCTAAATCTTGCTGGAGGGGATTGTTGTTGTCTTCGGTGCTGTCCGGAGTGCTATTATCTCCGGTGCCGGTATCACCGCATTTGACTTGGCTGGACTTAGAGCGGCGCCGCTGACACCGGCACTTGGGTTGCTTCTTGGAGGGGTCATCCTCCGCTGTCCCGTCGCTATTGCCTTCTTTGGGTGTGTCCACCATGTATATGTCATATGACGAGGTGGCCGTCCAGTGCCATGTGGGCAGTGGTTCCTCTTCGCCTCCTGCATCGTCGTCCATACCGTAGATGTCTTCGGAGTCGAAGTCAAGCATGTCGGTTAAGTCATCGACAGTGGCTACTAAGTGGGTAGTGGGTGGGCGGCGAATTTCTTCGTCGTCCGCATCCCAATCCTACCGGACATAGTTCGGCCAGGACCCTCCTCACAAGGAGAGAGACCTTAATGAGTTCAGTATGTCGCCGAAGGGCGAGTGCTGAAAAATGTCCGCGGAGGTAAACTCCATGATCGGCGCCCAATCGGATTCGACAAGGACGGGCACAGGCGGTTCAGAGTCCATGGCCGGAGAAGGATCCGGCAGTTTGGCAACACGGCTCTCGTGAAGGGTAAGGTCGATATTCGGCTCGATCGCCGCTCAGGATACGACCTCTGTGGCGGGGTCTATCCACCCGTCCATGGATGGCGCAACTGGCTCCGAATTAAGGGTCGGAGTGGCTGCCGGTGCGATTTCTTGAACACTGTCCGATGGTAGACCTAAATCATACTCATCGTGACCGCATGGCGCACAAGGCAGGGGCTCGAATCCGTCAAAGATCAAGTCTCCACGGATATCGGCCGTGTAGTTTAAGCTTCCAAACCTGACCTGGTGGCCAGGGGCGTAACTTTCGATATGCTCCAGATGGCCAAGCGAGTTGGCCCGTAGTGCAAAGCTGCCGAACACAAAGATCTGTCCGGGGAGAAAAGTCTCACCCTGGACTGCATCGCTATCGATGATAGTAGGAGCCATCAAGCCTAACAATGAGGACATAGAGGAACTCTCAATGAAAGCACCAATGTCAGTGTCAAAACCGGGGGATCTCGGGTAGGGGGTCCCGAACTGTGCGTCTAAGGCGGATGGTAACAGGAGGCAGGGGACACGATGTTTTACCCAGGTTCAGGCCCTGTCGATGGAGGTAAAACCCCACGTCCTGGTTGATTTATTCTTGATGATATGAGTATTACAAGAGTTGATCTACCATGAGATCGGAGAGGCTAAACCCTGGAAGCTAGCCTATGGTATGATTGTATGTTGTCCTATGGACTAAAACCCACCGGTTTATATAGACACCGGAGGGGGCTAGGGTTACACAAGGTCGGTTACAAAGGAGGAGATATCCATATGTGTACTGCCTAGCTTGTCTTCCACACGAAGTAGAGTCCTATCCGGACACGGGACGGAGTCTTCAATCTTGTATCTTCATAGTCCAACAATCCGGCCAAAGGATATAGTCCGGCTGTCCGGAGACCCCCTAATCCAGGACTCCCTCATCAGGTGTCAGGCTTTGATTCACCAGTGAACTTACTGACCCCAGTCACCAACCTGAAGTTGGGAGGGATCTCTGCAGCCCTGATGGCTCTGCTAAAACACTCAGGACCAGAAACATGCACTCTGCTTCTAGTCGGGCGATCTCTGTCTTGCCCTTCTCTATGTGCTCTATTCCTGTCCACCAAACCTTGTACCAAAATGGACCTTGCATCAAATCCTGGGTCTCTTGGGTCGACTGGCCTCCTCTGCTCTTCACTGTACGGGCGCCTATCATCATAATGTCGGAGCACGTATGATTCGTCCCTCGGAGGGGGCGTAGGCACTCGACGGAGGTCATCGCGGTCGAGCCGATGATCGTGATGTTCATGGTTCCGACCCAAGTACTGCCCTTGGCGATGCCCTCATCCTTCACGCCACAGAGGCAATCTTGGGTTGTGAGCGGACCGAACGGTGTCAGCAACTACAGATCTGCTATGGATTCTGTTACGTGACTGAGACACTTTAGTATTCTGCTCTCCTGCTGCTCGGAGCAGCGCTCTGATCTGCAACAAACCTCTACCAGCTTCTGACTGGGATGGCTAAATAGATTCTGGTATACGGGCCGCAGCGGTAAGATTTTGAATCGGAGTGCGGTATACCTGTGGTTCTGGGGGAAATAGCTGTCGCTGCTGTCGACTGGACTCGGGGATCTGTCAGCGAGGACGGTCGTCGAGTGCACACTGAAGGTTCTCCAGTCGGGTGCGCTCAGCCAAAGTGGCCAATCACGCCACCTCCAAGGCCCGAGCCTCTAAGGACTCCCCGACAACGAGCGTGTGGAGGGCCTCCGCGTTGCTGAGGTGAAGTTCCTCCCTCTGCTAAGAAGAGAGAGTTTCGGGGTGGTACTCTTCATGAACGCGCGACGGATCGCCGCCACCGTCGTCGCCGCCGTTGCGACGCATGCCAGGCTGACTGCGAGGTGTGTCAACCATCAGGACCTCCGTCGCTGGGTCACTGCTGTCGCACTCGGACAGGGTCTCGACGGAGCTAGTCGAACAGGCCGTAGAGAGATTCGTCGGGCTCAATTACCGCGACTTGAGGGGTGACCGACTGACGCGCCACCGCATGCTTCACCCACCGCTGAAGCCGCGACCGACCGGATCGCTTGTGACGGCAAACAGCGGGGAGCGAAGGTGCCGCGGGAGCCGATCGATATTGAGTCGACGGCTGCCGCAGAAGGATGCCGCGAATGCATGTGCGAAAGTGCATCGCCCCGCGGAGGGGGAGCGCCTCAACGTCGAGAGGAGCTTCTTGAAGCCAAGCGGAGTCATCGGCGATGAAGGCGAGCGCACCGAGACGGATCTCGCAGCCCTCAGCCAAACCTCCAGCGGAAACCATGATGAAAGGACTCGGAGAAATCGCAACCTCACCGAAAAGTCGCTAAGACACCTGCCCCACGGTGGGCACCAATTGTCGTGGTTCCAAGTCTGATAGTAAAGTAGGGGGTAGGTATGTAGAGGCAAGACCCTAGCTATGATGAGATTGTGCACGCAGGATATACGAGTTCAGGCCCTTCGCGGTGGAAGTAACAACACTATGTCTCGGTGCCCGGAGGCTTGGTCGATTGGATTATGCGTGAAGTCACAGGGGGTGCGAACCCTTGTCCCAGAGGAGGGGGTGGCTTATATAGAGTGCGCCAAGACCCTAGCCAGCCCACGTTACAAGGGGTTCAATGTACATTAAGGTAAAGCGTTACTGGTAATGCCACTAATAAAGAGATATAAATGATCTTTAAGACTGTGGAATGAATGGCAGACCATTTCCACCTTGAGGGACGTTAAGTCTTGTATATTCCGAGTGGTTTCTAGCATCGTCGAGTGACTTCATATTGGTCGAATGGAATTGGGGTATTCCAATGGAGATGTTGGTCGAGCGGGCATGCACTCTGGTTATTCCAGACGGTTTGAACTTGCTGTCCTTTGATAGTCTTTAAATGTAAGGCAGTGTCCTTGGGAGGGGTGCTTAGATCAGGTCTATTCCCCTCCCCTAGGTACACAACATCGTCAGTGGCCTCGGGACTCTTCTGGTCCATCCTCAATGCTCCGTGGGCTTCTTCTGGTCCAAAAATGATCTCCATAAATTTTCAAGTCAATAGGACTTCGTTTGATATTCCTTTTCTGCAATACTCAAAAACAAGGAAAAAACAGAAACTGACACTGGGCTCTAGGTTAATAGGTTAGTCCCAAAAATCATATAAAATAGCATATAAATGCATATAAAACATCCTAGATGGATACTATAATAGCATGGAACAATCAAAAATTATAGATACGTTGGAGACGTAGCAAGCATCCCCAAGCTTAATTCCTGCTCGTCCTCGAGTAGGTAAAAGATAAAGACAGAATTTTTGATGTGGAATGCTACCTAACATATTCATCAATGTAATCTTCTTTATTGTGGCAATAATATTCAGATCCTAAAGATTCAGGACAAAAGTTTAGTATTGACATAAAAATAATAATACTTCAAGCATTCTAACCAAGAAATTATGTCTTCTCAAAATAACATAGCCAAAGAAAGCTCATCCCTACAAAATCATATAGTTTGGCCATGCTTCATTTCCGCCACACAAAATACTCTCACCATGCACAACCTCGATGACAAGCCAATCAATTGTTTCATAATTTAGTATTCTCAAACTTTTTCAACTTTCACACAATATATGAGCGCGAGCCATGGACATAGCACTATGGGTGGAATAGAATATGATGATGGAGGTTGTGTGGAGAAGACAAAAAAAGAGGAAGTCTCACATCGATGCGGCTAATCAATGGGCTGTGGAGATGCCCATCAATTGATGTCAATGCAAGGAGTAGGGATTGCCATGCAACAGATGCACTAGAGCTATAAATGTATGAAAGCTCAACAAAAGAAACTAAGTGGGTGTGCATCCAACTCGCTTGCTCACGAAGACCTAGGGCATTTTGAGGAAGCCCATCATTGGAATATACAAGCCAAGTTCTATAATGAAAAATTCCCACTAGTATATGAAAGTGCCAAAATAGGAGACTATCTATTATGAAGATCATGGTGCTACTTTGAAGCACAAGTGTGGAAAAATGATAATAACATTGTCCCTGCTCTCTTTTTCTCTCTTCTTTTTGGTGGGCTTGTTTGGCCTCTTAATTTTTTCGTCCGGAGTCTCATCCCGACTTATGGGGGAATCATAGTCTCCATCATCCTTTCCTCACATGGGAAAATGCTCTAATAATGAAGAGCATCACACTTTTATTTACTTACAACTCAAGGATTACAACTCGATACTTAGAACAAAATATGACTCTATGTGAATGCCTCCGGCGGTGTACCGGGATACGCAATGAATCAAGAGTGACATGTATGAAAAATGAATGATGGCCTTGCCACAAATACGATGTCAACTACATGATCATGCAAGGCAATATGACAAGATGGAGCGTGTCATAATAAACGGAATAGTGGAAACTTGCATGGCAATATATCTCGGAATGGCTATGGAAATGCCATAATAGGTTGGTATGGTGGCTGTTTTGAGGAAGATATAAGGAGGCTTATGTGTGATAGAGCGTATCATATCACGGGGTTTGGATGCACCGACGAAGTTTGCACCAACTCTCGAGGTGAGAAAGGGCAATGCACGGTACCGAAGAGGCTAGCAATGATGGAAGGTGAGAGTGCGTATAATCTATGGACTCAACATTAGTCATAAAGAACTCACATACTTATTGCAAAAATCTACAAGTCAACAAACCAAAGCACTGCGCGCATGCTCCTAGGGGGATAGATTGGTAGGAAAAGACCATCACTCATCCCCGACCACCACTCATAAGGAAAGCAATAAAAGAACACCTCATGCTTCAAATTTGTCACACAACGGTAACCATACGTGCATGCTACGGGACTCGCAAACCTCAACACAAGTATTCTCCATTTCAGAATTACTAGACTAGCACGATTCTAATATTACCATCTTTATATCTCAAAACAATTATCAAGTATCCAACTTCTCATAGTATTTAATGCACTCTATATGAAAGTTTCTATTATACCCATCTTGGATGCCTGTCATATTAGGAATAATTTTATAGCCAAAGCAAATTACCATGCTGTTCTAAAAGACTCTCAAAATAATATAAGTAAAGCATGAGAGATCAATAATTTCTATAAAATAAAACTATTGTCGTGCTCTAAAATATATAAGTGAAGCACTTAGAGCAAACGACAAACTACTTCGAAAGATATAAGTGAAGATCAATGAGTGGTTGAATAATTATGTAACTATGTGAAGACTCTCTAACATTTAATAATTTCAGATCTTGGGATATTATTCAAATAGCTAGCAAAACAAAACAAAATAAAATGACGCTCCAAGCAAAACACATATCATATGGTGAATAAAAATATAGCCTCACGTAAAGTTACCGATGAACGAAGACGAAAGAGGGGATGCCTTGCGGGCATCCCCAAGCTTAGGCTCTTGGTTGTCCTTGAATATTACCATGGGGTGCCTTGGGCATCCGCAAGCTTAGGCTCTTGCCACTCCTTATTCCTAGTCCATCGAATCTTTACCCAAAACTTGAAAACTTCACAACACAAAACTTAATAGAAAACTCGTAAGCTCCGTTAGTATAAGAAAATAAATCACCACTTAGGTACTGTTGTGAACTCATTCTAAATTCATATTGGTGTAATATCTACTGTATTCCAACTTCTCTATGGCTCATACCCTCCTATACTACTCATAGATTCATCAAAATAAGCAAACAACACATAGAAAACAGAATCTGTCAAAAACAGAACAGTCTATAGTAATCTGGAGGTTTCGAATAATTCTGTAACTCCAAAAGTTGTAAAAAATTATGAAGACCGGGATAAAAAGTATTTTGATCTACTGTAGTTGGAATTGGCATTTTATTGCTCTCTTCTAAAAAATGATAATTATTTTCGTGAGCGCATACTTTCTGTTTTTATCAGCAATATCAAACAACAATCACCCAAGAAGATCCTAAAAGCTATAAAACATGATTACTACAGTAGCTTAATCATGTGAACACACAAAAACAGTAGGGGTAAATTTTGGGTTGTCTACCAATAAGCGCTTTTCTTTAATGCCGGTTAACTAGGCATGATGATATCAATGATGCTCGCTGCTACCTCTTGAGCACTGCGTTGGATTTCCCTTGAAGAGGAGCGGGTGATGCAGCAAAGTAGAGTAAGTATTTCCCTCAGTTTTTGAGAACCAAGGTATCAATCCAGTAGGAGGCTACGCGCGAGTCCCTCACACCTGCACAAAACAAATAAATCCTCGCAACCAACGCGATAAGGGGTTGTCAATCCCTAAACGGTCACTTACGAGAGTGAGATCTGATAGATATGATAAGATAAGATTTTTGGTATTTTTATGATAAAGATGCAAAGTAAAATAAAAGGCAATGAAAATAACTAAGTGTTGGAAGATTAATATGATGAATATAGACCCGGGGGCCATAGGTTTCACTAGTGGCTTCTCTCAAGAGCATAAGTATTTTACAGTGGGTGAACAAATTACTGTTGAGCAAGTGACAGAATTGAGCATAGTTATGAGAATATCTAGGTATGATCATGTATATAGGCATCACGTCCAAGACAAGTAGACCGACTCCTGCCTGCATCTACTACTATTACTCCACACATCGACCGCTATCCAACATGCATCTAGAATATTATGTTCATAAGAACAGAGTAACGCCTTAAGCAAGATGACATGATGTAGAGGGATAAATTCATGCAATATGATAAAAACCCCATCTTGTTATCCTCGATGGCAACAATACAATATGTGCCTTCACTACAAAAAAATATACTTCTGTGATGATATGTGTTTGTCACAGTAGGTCGCGTTTTTTGTCATGCATGTACATCCATGACGATTTTATGACAGAATCAAGATAGTCATACCTGTGCTGTCGTAGAAGTATTCCTTGACATTACCTAAATTATCATCACGAAAGTGTCCACTTCCATGACGATAAATCGCTCGTCACAGAAGTGCTTTGACCGACACGTGGCATCCACCGTAACGGAACGCCGTTAAGCTATCGGGTCGGATTTTGGATCTGATAACCCATTAACAGCCCTGACCAATGGGAAATTTCCACATGTAAAATTCTGATTGGCCGAAGGGAACACCTGTCAGCTCGTCAGTGGGCCAGATGTCGCCCGTACATTGGAGGAGACATGCCTATGATACGTCGACACGTGGCTGGGCCCAACAAAGGCCCATATAGGCTAAAAGGCCAGCCCAGTCAAAGGCCCGTAGAACTTAATTAGGTACTAGTGGGCCAGCCCAATAACGTCCTGCTTAATAAAGGCCCATTTATGGCCAAAAGCCAGATCTGGCCCATTAATTGTTCGCCCAATATTTGGGCCCATTTACGGCCCGAAGCCAGATCTGGCCCATTAATTGTTCGCCCAATATTTGGGCCCATTTGCGGACCGAAGTCAGATCTGGCCCGTTAATTGTTCGCTGAATATTTGGGCCCAACTACAGCCCAGTGACTTTCGGCCTGTTAGAGGCCTGATGTAGACATGGGCCCATTTCATCCTGGTGTGACTTCCGGCATGGGAATGGCCCGTGCTGCCCATGGGCCATATATGGTCCGACAGGACATCGGGCCCACTAACGGCCCGTGCTAAAGGTGGCAACAGTTAAGCCCAATGTGACTTTGGGGCTGTTAAAGGCATGTCGCGTAATTCGGCCCGTTGATGCCTGTGCTAAGGTTTCGGCCTCCTAAAGGCCCATGATATCAGTGGGCCAACTAACACTACTAGGGAAAAGCCTAGCAGCAGTGAGGGTTTTGGGCCTCTCAGTAGCGCGGGTGCCGGCGCTACAGCTAACATATAGTAGTAGCGCCTGTTGTCCCACGCTACTGCTATACATGAATAGCTGTAGCGCTCTTTGGGAAAGGGCGCTACTGATATTATCTGCAATGCTGTTTGGTGGGACGCGCTACTGGTAAGGAGGCGCTACTGCTAAATTTCCCCCCTCGCTACTACTAGTTTATTTATTAGTTTTTTTCCTGCATATTTGTTTTGTATTTGAATAGGCTTTATAAAATAATCTTTAGCATATCATACACATACAAATGTAATCATAGCATATACATACAATTAGTCTCTTGAAATCATGTCATCATCATAATCATCATCCAACACAAAGTGGTCTCTCGTCATCATCTCGAAAATAGCGATACAAGTCTGGATTACTTGCAAATACATCGTCATCCATCTAAACAATGATATACACGAGAAGAGCTATCACTTTGAGAACATGAGTTCGTATCCCTCTCTCGCATTAGCGTGAACCTAAACTAACTACTGCCTGTCGCTCGGAAACCGGAAACCGGTACACCTAGGCGGCCTGACACTCCGGCCACTTGTCGTATATATACTCCTGGCGTAGCACTTCTTCGCCATCTATGATCTATGCACCTGCATCATCACATGAGTCGATGATATGCAACATATATAGTTGAGCAACATAAAGAGACAAACTTGGCAAAAATAGAAACAACATATCATAAGCATAAATAACAAAGTTCATCGTACCCCAAAATGCCCTAACTAGAGTGATTTTTGCTAGTCGAGGAGGAGGACGGTTTAATTACATCACAAATAAAGTTTAATTACCAACAGTCTTATGAACTCCGTAATGACCGGTGTTGTCTCGTAAACCTTTTTCACTGGGTCCCAACGGTGCCGGGCCCTGAGGACGTCACGCTCCTGTTGGACGGTGAACTCCGCCAAGGGGTCTGCGATGCCCAGACTCGCGGCTTCCGCGTCCTCCTTGGCCCATTTGGACCTCTTTCTGCCGTAACCACGGCTTCCGAGCTGGTGGCTCCCAAAGTTCCTCTCTTGAAGCCCCTTCATGTACTTAGACTTTTTTTGGCATCTTCGGCCTCGCAAGCCTCCTTGAATATTTGAAACTGCTCTTCCGTGATTGTCGGATTATCCTTTACAATCTCAGAGTAGGGTTCCTTCTTGTCGATAATCCTTGCTTTCACTCGATTTTTCCAGGCGGCCAACGCGTCGCTAAACTTGGTCATGGCGTGTTTGTTTATCTTCTTCATTGTCGGGTCCTCATCTGGATCTTTATAATCATTCTCATTCCGGCACGGGAACAAGAATATCTGGTGAAACTTCTTTAGGAGGGAGCTCCTCATATTTTCTATCTTCTGTAGTTTCTCATCGTTGATGGTGGCGGTCGTCCGTACGATGCAGCCTATTTGATTGCCGTAGCATCGACGAGCTTCCTCGGGCGCCGTTGGCTCAAAATTGTCGTTGTCCAACTTCGTGACCACCACTCTAGTAGTCCTGAGTTTGTTAGGAACCCGTTGCCTCTTTGCTTTCGGTTCTACACAGGCTCCGCTCCCCGAGGCAGCGCCGGTCTTAGTCTCAGCGCCCATCTCGATGCTGGTCTGAGTCTGAGCGCCGGTCTCAGTCTCAGCACCGGCTGCGTGTCGGTCTCAGTCCCCGATGCCACCGGTGGGCCCAGCAATAACATTGGTTGATCGTCGGTAAGGCTAAAAAATTCGTCTGCTGCCCGGTAGGCATCGTCGCAATCACCAGAACCCTGTCCTTCATCATTGCTAGCCATGTTTCCTATGATTAAATCTAGTCAATTAATTCTAGACCTAATAAAATGAATAATGACATAAAAAAGGCCTATTGTTTTGCAGGAATGTTGACTCCTTCCTAGTGCGGCAAATCACGGGCACTTGATATGTCCTAGTTTGTAGCACAAGTCATGCCGAAATTCACGGAAAATTTTGGCATGACCTTTGCTGAAAAGTGGACAAATCGAGAACCTGAAATTTGCCGGAAAAGAAATGAATCAACATTCCGGCAAAACATAGGCCACTAAGCATCATTCCCTGGAAACAGTGTCCAAATATACACGAGCAACCACATGTCCAAATTTCGCATGCTAATTCAAAAACAAAGTGTAGAAGAAAATTCATTTAACTACTAATAGAACAAAATTCAGTTAACTTTAGTGCTCTATAATGATGAAAGGAAAAAGAATTCAGTTAACTACTAATTTCATTCATTTAGGTTATTCATTTAACATCACCTAATTAACCTACTGTACCACTACTACTAGCAGCACTACTAACCTAATTAACCTAGCAAAACTCTAGTGCCCTAACTGAAAAACATCTAATTAACATATACTAGTACCACTATTGCCCTAACCTAATTAACATCTACTAGTATCACTATATACTATACAAGCAGCATGTACACTAATTAAACCCTACTGCCCTAACTAACTTTTGCTCTACTAATTTTGCTCTACTAATTTTTTCTCTAAAATGCAGAGAGAGATGAGTGGGGGGAGGGGTGGGGGACTTACAGAGAGGGGAGAGAGGAAGGGCTCGGGCACGGGCAACGATGGTCCTGGGCGGGCTTGGGCGGCGGTGAGGTGGAGGGCACCGACGGTGACGTCGAGAGCGGCCTCAGGCAGCTGCGGTGAGGCTGAGGGCGGCCTCGGGCGGCGGCAGTGAGGATGACGGCGGCCTCGGGGGGAGACAGTGAGGTTGCGGGAGTCCACGCCGGCAGGAGACGGCGGCGAAGTGGGCGACGGTGAATTGGGGAGACGGCGGCGAGGGCGAGGGATTTGGGGAAGAAGTGGTGGCCGGGGGGCGGGGGGGGGGGGGGGAACCGCTGTTTAAGTGAAACGTAACTGTAGCGAGTTTCCGGAAACGTGCTATAGCTATGTTAGCTATAGCGCGTTTACTGAAACCCGCTACTGCTATTCCTTTCTCCTTTTTTCCTTTTTTCTTTTATTTTTTTCCTTTCTCCTTTTTCTATTTCTTTCATTTTCATTTACTTTTCTACTTGTTTTTCACTTTATTTTATTTCCGTTAGCAGCAGTGCCTTACACGTAAGCGCGCTACAGCTAAGGAGCGTAGCAGTAGTGCTGGGCCAGTATACGCGCTACTGCTAGGTTGGGCTAGCCATGTGTGCCCAGTTCAAACATAGCAGCAACGCTTTTCGCCAGTACGCGCTACTGCAAAATTCGTAGCAGTAGCGCGGTTTATTTACGCACGCTGCTACTAATTAGCACTAGCGTTTGATTTTGTGCAGCGCTACTGGTAACATTCTGTGTATAAGGTTTTCCCTAGTAGTGTAAGGCCCGAGATATGTTTCGGCCTGGTAACGGCCCATGAGCTAACTGGGCCCAAAACGGCCCGGTCTACATTTCGACCTGCTGAAGGCCCGTCGACGACTAGTGAAAATTGAGGCCCAACATGCATTTTGGCCTGCTAAAGGCCCGTGGTTTCATCTCGGTCATAACAGGCCAGTACAATATTCAGTCTGTTAATGGCCCAACGCTACCTGGGACAAACTAAGCGCTGGGTTGACAAAAGGCCCAACTAAAATATAGGCCGGTGTAAGTTTGGGCCTGGCGCAATGTCTGAAGGCCCCAATCATTCGGGCCCAAGAAAGACGCAGGCTGGCCCAATTGTGGCCCGCTAAAAACCTGGCCTGTTAGAGTCGAATGTTTCGGTCCGGTCGACTACATCTGATTTTTTTTTAGATAATGAATGATGGCAGTAACTAGTAGGAATTAAGAACAAACCTACTCTATACAATAAAGAAATTACGACATAGTAACTAAGAATAAACCTACACTATACAATAAAGGATTTAAGGTATATTACATCCACTGGGCATCGAAGTTCACCACGAGTGATCATAAAGCGCAACGAAGAAGCAGACTACAAAAACTGGGCACCATTGCAGCGTAACAAAATAATACTGAACCAAGACCACTTCCAAGACAGTTCAAGAAAGGTTAGCCTTGCGGGGGAACTGCTGCGCAAGCTGCTGAGCAAGACTGTGAGACCGTCCTAGCATGTCGGTCATAGCTTCCAGGTGTAGCTGTTTCGCGATGAGGTTCTCATTGGTGTTCTCTGCAATCTTTCTTAGAGATAGGACTTCAAGTCAAAGTTGAGTTGCAAAATGCCTTTCTGCTAGAACTTGGGACTGAAGAAGTCGAACTGATTCAGACAACGAATTCTGTGAGCTTGTCTGACTGTTAGTCTCAAGTAACTTGAACACTGCATCAAGAGAAGACTTTGGGGTTGTCTCGCTATCTTCAAGATGTTTTGCCTTGTTTGCTGCAATATATGTTGGGTTTGTCTCACAGCCTTTAGCAGACTTGTGCATGCCATCAGGCATATCACCTTGAAACAAAGCAGAGATATGACAGGTTTTGCACGTGTATAAACAAAGATGATAACTGTTCTATCAATTCTATCCAATTTCAAATTAGAAAATAAAGAGTAAGTTCAAAATATCAATAGCATAATCTGGGATTGTTCATAATGCGGGGAGCTTCACCACACTACTGGATTACCATGTCAACATAACAAGCATAGATGAAGGGCAAAGAAAATCATTGTATCTATTTTGGATAATGTGCATGGCATGTTGTTCATATCATCAGCCACATCAGTAAGCTAAAACAGGAGATGACAAGGTGCAAACATGGGCTGCTTCACCACACACTGGATTATAGATCCACAAAAACAAGCATACATATAGGGAGTATTAAGTAATGTGCATGGTATGAATAAGGAATTTGGTTTTACAAGTAAAACTTAGAACTTACGGTTCTTACAAACATGCATTTTGGTAGAAACAGCAAACTAAATAGCAGTAAACGATAGGGAGTATGAGCAAATTAAACAGCAGTTGAGGATAAAGGCTTTAGAAGGACTGACATACATTAACCGTTAACACCGGCTTTATAATGCCCTTCTCCATGTCAAGGGAAGGATAACTCAAGAATTTCAGCATAGAATCTTCTTCATAAGCATTGCCTGTACTCTACATTTTTTAGAGAGTAATTATAGATATGATAATACTGGAAGGGATAGAGGATAATGAAGATAAGATGCAGATTGATGCTACATAATCGACTACCAATCCCTGGAAGTACAAGCGTTACAGGACAAAATGTACTGACAAGAGCAATGGGCTACACTTCTGCACTGGCATTGTCTGTGTATTCTACTTGTTGGTAAGATTAAATATAGATCTGATCTTTTTTAGTAAATGGTGGGCGAGTGAGATAAGATGTAGAATGCTACAAAATGAACCAATCCCTCTTCCCATAATACAAGAGTGTTTTGAACACTGGTTTACTGTACAAAACGTTCTTATATTATGGGATGGAGGGAGTAGTTGTTAATGTAAGTACAATGATAGACCACGTTCAGTCCTTACAAGAGGACTGCAGAGCTAAACCTCTTCAAAAGCATTGGGTTGATTCTAAATTTATGTAAGAGTCCATACGGATCTTATAATGTCCACCAAATGGACGATTACGAGGCAAACATGTGCAGTGATGCTACATAATCAAACAGCTATGAAAGTAAGTATGGTCATACAGGGCAAGAGGTACTCGCAAGAGCAATGCAGTGTACAGTATAGTTGTGAGATTCTGTGGTCCCTTGAGAACGAATGTTCTTATGCTAACAGTTTTCGTACAAGTGAGACATTAAGGCAAATGCAGAAATGTAGTTCAAATTATGATGTGATATCATAGATAGTACCTTATGCTGCAGCCGAGACCAATGTGTAACAAGATTATTCCAGTCACCGTCGGATAAATGTAGCACCGGAGACTTTACAGAAATTCCGTTCAAAGGCTTGCCATCGAAGTGCGCTTGCCTCAGGTAAGAACAATACTTCATCAACGAGTGCTTGAAAAGCGCAACCAACCCTTGCTCGTCATCACAATCCAGTTTGCTCCTCGCCTATTTAAAAGAATGAAATCTTGTGTCTTCTCTCAGCAGAAACATATGCAGTAATGACCATGAATAACATTAGTACATTACTTACGCGTAAGTTGCGGAGGAAGACTGGAAATTGTTCTGTGTCTGCGGTATAATCTTTCCATGAAGGAAAGATGCGCACAAAGTTCCTGACAACAACATAAGCTTCGTCTTCTAAACTAGGAAGAAATGGAAGAAGGGTCCTATTTTCTGCAATTGGGGCTCTCTCTGGTTCGAAAAGGGATTTGGCAACTGGATTTGGTGTACTCTTTGCTGGAATGGGGGTTTTGCATCGTACAGCTGGTGCTATGTCAACTGGCATAAACATACTGTTTGCTGCAGTTGGGGTCTGCTGAGTTGGGGCATCAAAAATGACCAATGTAGTAGGGCTAGAGTCTGCTAGAGTTGGGGTATTTTGTGGGTCAGGTGATATTGCAACTACACCTAATGGGCTATTTGATTTATCAGGTGCCACTACCTTTTCCAAATACTTTGCTTGTGCTCCTCCACGATCAGCAATCGCCCTCTTCCTTTTGAACGTCTGATACACAAGAACAACATTTGAATGGATAAATATGGTATGATGACAGATGGAATATGTACTAAAAATGGATAGGCAGGGCGTATTCACATACACGATGTGTAAACTAAGCTAATGGCAGTTCAACAAAGTAGAAGCAATGCAAAGCATTAGTTGCAAGATATGAGCGAGCAATGTAACCTTGGAAAGTTAGAGCAAGTACCTTGATGGGTGAATAAGATAGGGCATCTTCCTCTGACTCCTCCACTAGGGAGCTACATTGACTTAGGTCTCCCTCTAGCTCAGAATCACTGTTAGGATCATATTCTGAGCATGAATCTGTAGGTGGAGAGCGTTTGCATTGCATTGCATCCAGACTTGATTTCAGTCCCTTAATGCCAAGTTTGACAGCCATGGCATTGTTCTGCTTTATTCTTTTCATGCGCGCAAGCTCATAATCATTATGATGCTGTTCAGAATATGAGATTCATGAAAACATAAAAAGTAGTCAGATTATCTATGGAATGCATTGCGGATTCAACTCGGAGAGTGTCTCCCTATAAACCCCTGCATATGCAAAGTTCACCTCCCCAACCGTGCTGACCAGACCACACACAGAAATACAAACCATTTATGTCTCTATAACACACAGGCACACATTTCAAAACTGAAGTAGGAACATTAGACTCATATGAAATTCGTATTTGAACAAATAAACTAAGCAATTATTAGTGGCGTAATGTTTAGCTTCAAGGGTGGAGTGTTGGTAGTGCGACACAAAGCAAGTAGGCAGATTGTATTCCATGTAAAAGATCGAAACCTATGTAAAAGCTAGAAATGACACCTTCTTTCTATACAATGCAGTGTTTGTTACCCACACATGATGGAAGAGCTCACATAGAGAAATACTATTCACTCATGTCTACGGTTCCAGTATTTAGAAACAGGGTGGTCCACCCTAAAAGAATATTGACAACAAATATGACAAGGCAAGCATATATGTAGTGAATCAATCATTTACTTGTGAGCTTACTAGGACAAGTATGCAGAATTGTAACTGCTGCAAGAGACCGTCCAAAATCTGAATGAAGAAGTTTGTCTAGCACTTATTGTTTGCAACTAATCGACGTGAAAGTGCAACTATCCCTAGGTGGTTTTGGTAATTCATAACAACATATAGCTCATTGAGCTAATGCTATTCCAAGATGATTATTTCAGGAAAGCTCAATGATTGGCATGGCATGGATGTGAAAGTGGAACCCTCAAAATGCTAAGGACAAAGGATTGGCTCAAGCTCAAAAGCTCAAGCCTCTTCATTTTATATTTTAGTGATCCAAGATCACATTGAGTCTTTAGGAAAAGCCAATACTATCAAGGAGGGATGAGGTGATTGCTTAATGAGCCTCTTGCTTCATGTGCTTAGTGATATGCTCCAAAACCCTCAACTACTTTCCCATATCCACATATGACCTAAAACCTAAGCCAAACTCGGTCATACCGATTCTTTCTATCCGGCGCCACCGAGTTTCACTTGTCATAAGCCACTGCCAAACCCTAGCAATTCGGTTCTACCGATAGGGATCTCGGTCTCACCGAGATGGGATTGCAAACTCTCTGTTTCCCTTTCGTAACTTTTCGGTCTCACTGAAAGAGCGAATCAGTCCCACCGAGATTGCAATGTAAATTCAGTGTTTCCTTTTTGTAACTTTTCGGTCTCACCGAAAGAGCAAATCGGTCCCACCGAGTTTGCCTGACCAACTCTCTGGTTAGCTAATTACCAAATTCGGTCTCACCGAGTTTGTGTAATCGGTCTCACCGAGATTACGTTATGCCCAAACCCTAACCATATCGGTCCTACCGAGTTGCATGTCAGTCCCACCGAAAATCTCTAACGGTCACTAGGTTTACCTTTTCGGTCCGACTGAGTTTGTTGATTCGGTCCCACCGAGATTGGAAAATTGTGTGTAACGGTTGGATTTTGTGTGGAGGCTATATATACCCCTCCACCTCCTCTTCATTCGAAAAGAGAGCCATCAGAACACATACACAATTCCAACTCATATGTTCTGAGAGAGAACCACCTACTCATGTGTTGAGACCAAGATATTCCATTCCTACCATATGAATCTTGATCTCTAGCCTTCCCCAAGTTGCTTTCCACTCAAATCTTCTTTCCACAAAATCCAAATCCTATGAGAGAGAGTTGAGTGTTGGGGAGACTATCATTTGAAGCACAAGAGCAAGGAGTTCATTACCTACACACCATTTGTTACTTCTTGGAGAGTGGTGTCTCCTAGATTGGCTAGGTGTCACTTGGGAGCCTCCGACAAGATTGTGGAGTTGAACCAAGGAGTTTGTAAGGGCAAGGAGATCGCCTACTTCGTGAAGATCTACCGCTAGTGAGGCAAGTCCTGTGTGGGCGATGGCCATGGTGGGATAGACAAGGTTGCTTCTTCGTGGACCCTTTGTGGGTGGTTGCTTCTTTGTGGACCCTTCGTGGGTGGAGCCCTTCGTGGACTCACGCAACCGTTACCCTTTGTGGGTGGAGCCCTTCGTGGACTCGCGCAACCGTTACCCTTCGTGGGTTGAAGTCTCCATCAACGTGGATGTAGGATAGCACCACCTCTCCGAACCACGGGAAAAACATCCGTGTCTCCAATTGCGTTTGAATTCTCCAAACCCTTCCCTTTACATTCTTGCAAGTTGCATGCTTTACTTTCCGCTGCCAATATACTCTTTGCATGCTTGCTTGAATTGTGTGATGATTGCTTGACTTGTCCTACAATAGCTAAAATCTGCCAAGAACTAAAATTGGGAAAAGGTTAAGTTTTTATTTGGTCAAGTAGTCTAATCACCCCCCCCTCTAGACATACTTTCGATCCTACAAGTGGTATCAGAGCTTTGGTCTCCATTTGCTTTGATCTCCATAGCTTTTGGTGGTCATAGCCTTGGTTTCACAACCTAGGAGAGTATGGCGTCTAGCGAGGGAAATTATCACCGTAGAGGTCCTTACTTTGATGGTACTAATTTTGCTAGTTGGAAGCATAAAATGAAAATGCATATTCTTGGACATAACCCCGCCGTTTGGGCTATTGTGTGTGTTGGTTTGAAAGGTGACTTCTTTGATGGGAAAGAACCAAACCGTGAAGCTACCGCGGATGAGTTGAGGATGTTGCAATACAATGCTCAAGCTTGTGATATTCTCTTCAACGGATTGTGCCCCGAAGAATTCAACAAAATCAGCCGTCTTGAGAATGCAAAGGAAATTTGGGACACTTTGATTGATATGCACGAAGGTACCGACTCCGTCAAGGAATCCAAGTTGGATGTGCTTCAAAGTCAACTTGACAAGTTCAAGATGAAGGATGGTGAAGGTGTCGCTGAAATGTACTCTAGGCTTGCTCTCATAACAAATGAGATTGCCGGCTTAGGAAGTGAAGAGATGACCGATAGATTCATCATCAAGAAGATCCTAAGAGCCTTGGATGGAAAATATGATACCATGTGCACATTGATCCAAATGATGCCCAATTACAAAGATCTCAAGCCAACGGAAGTGATTGGAAGAATTTTTGCTCATGAGATGTCACTTAAGGATAAAGAGGAACTTCACAACAAATCAAGTGGTGCCTATAAAGCCTCATGTGAAGCCCCTACATCATCAAGTGAGAAACAAGACTTCAATGAAGAATTGAGCTTAATGGTGAAGAACTTCAACAAGTTCTACAAGCGTAGAGGCAAAGATAGAAGCTCCAAGTCAAGGTCCTACAATGACAAAAGATCTTCTAGTCGAGAGCGAAACTGTTACAACTGTGGAAGACCCGGACACTATTCCAATGAGTGTACGGCTCCCTACAAGAGAAGAGAAGATTCTCCAAAAAGAAGAAGCAAAGAATCACCACCAAGAGAGAGAAGGAGTAGAGATGATCGTTATGAACGAAGATACTCACGGAGAAGCAAGGATTCGGAAAGGAAGGAAAAATCATCATGGAGCTACACGAAACGAAGACATCAAGCTCATGTTGGTGAATGGGTATCCGGCTCCGACTCCGACAGCCACTCCGAGAGAAGTTATCACTCCGACTCCGAAGATACTCAAGATGAAGGTGTTGCCGGTCTAGCACTTGTGCTAACCAACTCCTACGACATATTTGACTCACCAAATGAAGGAATTGGAAGATGCTTCATGGCCAAAGGTCCTAAGGTAACACACCCCGAGTATGTTGATTTCAATAGTGATGAAGATGACTTGTTAGGTGATGATTTGCTTGTTGACAACTCTAGTGATGAATACTATGATGAAACGTCAATTAATCATGCTAATCAAGATAAAACGAATGATAATGATAAGGAGAAGATTGAGACTCTAAGTAAAGAACTAAACACTCTTAAGTTAGCTCATGAAACTATCTTCGAAGATCATCGAGAACTTTTAAGAGCTCATGAGAAATTACGCTTTGAAAAGCTCAATCTTGAGCAAGAGCATGAGTTCTTAAAAGCAATCAATGATGATCTTCGTAAGAAAAGTTCTTCTTACATTGCCAAGAGTTTACTCTTATCCACTTACATGCCTCAAGTCAAGTCTAGTAACAAGAACAAGAAAGATTCTTCCTCTAGTAGTAACAATGATCATGCTAAATCCAATATTGTTGCTTCTAGTAGTTCTCTTGATTCCACTAATGATTCTCTTAGCCAAGTTACACTTGAGCAAGAAAATAGCTTATTGAAGGGGATTATAGAGAAAGGAGTGTACAAAAGCCTTGCCGAGAGTAAGCAACTCGAGGAAATTGTGTGCAAGCAAGGAATGCACCGGAAGAATCAAGGTGTTGGTTTTGAACGAAAGTTCAATGCCAATGGAGTTGAGTGGGAAGAAGATCAATACCCCAAGACAAAGTTTGTTCCTCAACAAGAGAAGTATGATACTTCTTTCAAGGGGACACAAGCTCAAGATAATCTTCCACCACAAGACTACAAGCAAAAAAGGCAAGGACAAGCTTCAAGAGGAAATTGACGCATTTGAAGAAGCTCATAAGACCTTAGTCAAGTGGATTCCCAAGACTACTTCAAGTTCCACTTCATCAAGTACGACTACAACTCCAAGGATTCCCATCAAGATGATGTGGATCCAAAAGAAGAAGAACTAGAGAGTTCTTGAGGGTGACTCCACCAACATACTTCACTCTTATCATTTTGGCAAGAACAAGTGCAATCAACTTCCACATCTTGCACTAGTTCAAGGAGTCACAAACCCTCTTGTTGGTAAGACAAGGGACAAGGTAACCTAAGAGTTTTCATGGACATTATCTTGTGTGTGCATCACTCTATGTCTATGGATATCCTTGTTTGTTCCTTGTGGGACTAACCCATGTAGGTATTGAAAGTGCAATTCACTCAAATGGATAGCTCCAAGTGATCTACATCAACATTGAGCGTCCACATCTTCAACATCTACATGAAGTCATCATCGACAAAACCCAAGGTTAGTTCATCCCTCTAAGGGGGGATATCACATCTAGGGGGAGCTTTACTCTAAGACTTGAGCTAAAGCAACTCTAAAGATGTGAACACAACAATGCATTATGTAAAAGTGGTAACCCCACTTGAGCTTAAACGATGAGTATGACCTATGATCAAGTGTTCTCACTTGACTCCTAAGTCAATATACTCATATATAGATGACCTTGTCATCACAAATTGCTTGATAGATGCTAGAATTGGTTGTGCATGCCTTGTCACATATTTCATTTGCCATCTTATTGTGTGAGCATGCTGGTTGCATATTTTACTCATTCGAGGACATCCACTTGTTGTTTTGATTGTTTGGCTTTATTTCCTTTTGCCAAGTGGATGGACATGAATGCCTAAGAACCTCCTCTAGCTATCTATGCTTTTCTTGTCTCAAACTCTATTCATGCTACATCACAAAATTTGATCAAGTCAGATTCGAACCACTCTGTGTGAGGAGCGCTCGGAGTCCCCGATTCGTCATAGACTTAAACTTCCAAAACCTCATTATGATTCTCGGTCTGACCGATACCCCACTTTCGGTCCTACCGAGATCATTAAGTTGATCTAGGTTTTTGATCTCGGTGCAACCGATTTGAACATTTCGATCACACCGAGTTTCAGTAACTGCTTGCAGTTATGAATCTCGGTGCCACCGAGTTGTTCCACTCGGTCACACCGACAGGGTCGGGCTATATATAGTCACGGGAAAAAATTTGGAAATTTCTCCGAACCCCTTCGCCCGCGCGATAGCCTGCTCTGCCAACGTGGTCTCCGGATCATCTCCTCGCCGCCAGCCGCCTCCAATCGCTGGTCTCCGTCGCCGTCAATGGGAATTCTACCCCGCCGTTGCCGCCGTAGCGAGTCTCCGCCGAACTAGGGTATGGACTCGATATTTGTGCTATTCTCCAATCCGATTCTTAGCACATTGTGATCATCATGATTCTTGCCACGATTGAAACACTCCTATCTAGTCAATGCGCTCGTAGATTAGGTTTGATTCGAAGATTTTAGGGTTAGGTTTCCGCCGAAACCATCTCGGACCCACCGAGTTGAAAAACTCGGTCCCATCGATTTGGCTTATGCCATTGCACAAGTGAAACTCGGTCTGACCGAGAATTACTTATCGGTGTGACCGATTTTGGAACTTTGTGAAACCCTAGCAGTCTCGGTGCCACCGAACTGTGACTCGGTCTGACCAAGTTCACTAGTTTAGGTGCCAAAACTGCTTCGGTATCACCGAGTTTAAAAATCGGTAGATCCGAGATGATTTCAGTGGGAAACTAAAACTAAGTTTTTGGATCATTCTTTTGCAAAAATCTCTGCATTTTGTGATGCTCATCTATAAACTATTCACAGGGTCAGCAGACAGCTTGTTCATCATGTCAGACCAGAGTGACAGCCAGAATGTGTCAGAACAGCAAGTGCACATGAGTGAGGGCACTAGTCCCTCCAGTTCTTCTGATGAAGGCAGCAGAAGTACTCCTAGCAATCTGCCAAAAGCTGCCACCAGACAAAGGAAGAAGAGAACTTCAGATTCCGAGGATGAAGATTATGTGGCAGAAGAGGAAGCCACATCAAAGAGAGTTGAGCCAGCTCAAGGCATAAAGCCAGGGATGAAAGTCAAAAGGCCAGCAGGCAGGCAGCCTATGTCAAAGGCCAGAGCTTCAACTGAAAAGCCTGCACCCAAAGAGCCAGTTGCTGCTGAAGGCAAGAAGAGGAAGGAAAGGGTCAAGAAGACCGTAGCCAGAGTGCTTGGAAAGGCTTCCATCATGGAAGAAGAGGAAGAAGAAGAGGTTGCTGCACCAGCACCTAAGGCACCTAAGCTTATGGGTGATGCTATCAGGACAGGGGCTGCTGCATCTAAGCCCAAAGAAGCACCCAAAGCTGCCTCCAAGCCCAAGTCTGCACCAAAGAGAAATACAAGGAGCATACCTGCAACTGAGAAGAACAAGGCCCCAATGCCTGAAGCTGCAGAAGAAGATGATGAAGAGCAAGTTCTCAGAAAACTCAAGCCCAAGATCCCAGACCACAACGATGCTCATCCTGTGGCTGAGAACATGAAGCTCAGGAGAGACTCAGGGCTGAGGAAGTGGAGAGAAGCAGATCTATATGCTTCAAGGAGGAGGACTGCTGTTGACTACAGGTTCCACACTAAGGAACAACAGGACTTCTATGAGACAGTTTTGTTGGACAAGAAGCCAATTGTATGTGATATGAGATGGGTTGATTGGGAGTACATCAAGGACAACGAAGAGTACTACCCTGGAGTGCAGGACAGCTTCAAGGCATGTGGAGTAGAGGACTTTGTTGGGCAGAAGCTCACAAAGTGGAACGAGGAACTCATCATGCAGTTCTACTCCACAGCCCACTTTTATCCAGATGGTAGGATAATTTGGATGTCAGAGGGTACGAGGTACCAGTCCACAGTTGCTGAATGGGCTCAGCTGATCAATGCCCTAGAGGAGCAAGCAGATGATTTGGACATTTATGCCAAGAAGAAGATGGACCATAACTCAATGTCAAACATGTACAAGGAGATTCCAAATGAAGCACTTGACACTTTCAAATTTGGCTCAGTGCATTATCTTCTGTCAGGGCTGCCAACTATTAATTGGATTTTGAGGCACACTCTCTTGCCCAAGTCTGGAGATCACAACATGATCAGAGGCCATGCAATCAACTTGCTACATATCTTTGATGTGCCACAGAAGTTCAAGGTGATGAGCCTCATGGTAGAGACAATCAAGAGGACTGCAGCAGATCAGAAGAGGAGCTGTGGATATGCCCCTCAGATTCAGGAGCTCGTTAACTCCAAGATGGGCACGGGCATATACTTGTTGGACAAGGAACACTTTCCCATCCGTCCAGATTTTGAAGATAATCAAGTTGTTATGACTGAGAATGAACCATCGTCTGCACAAGCACAAGCAAAGAAGGAGAAGGCAAGGAAAGCCTTCGTCCTTGGAGTGATCCGGACTCCACCACCACCAGAAGATCAAGCCTGAGCGTCGATCTAGCACTATGCATTTTCTAGGAACTTTTTGGTAACTTGTTGCCAAAGGGGGAGAAAAATGTATAGATCATAGGCTTCGAGAGAGAGAGTGTTGCTTTTTTCTCTCTTGCTTTATTTCGTGGTTTTTCGAACTTTGTTTGCTTTTGAGTGCTTGAGATACTATGTCATTGCTTGTGAGACATTGATGATCATGTGTTTGATCATAAGCTACACTTAATGTTTGCTTAATGCTATTATCTTATCTATCTTATGTGATCATTCACTATTCTTGGTGATGAGTGCATGTATTTCATTCTTATCATTTTAAGCGCTCCACCAAGATGTATGTGACATGGAAGAGCAACCCATGACTCTAACTCTTTGTGCATTTGCAGTCCAAAGCAAATTTTAAATATGCACAAATTTAGGGGGAGCTCTTACTTATCACATACTTCTCAAAGCGACGATATATTTCATGCTTATTATCATTTGTCGAAGCTTTGATCTATATGTTGTCATCAATTACCAAAAAGGGGGAGATTCAAAGTGCAACTATCCCTAGGTGGTTTTGGTAATTCATAACAACATATAGCTCATTGAGCTAATGCTATTCCAAGATGATTATTTCAGGAAAGCTCAATGATTGGCATGGCATGGATGTGAAAGTGGAACCCTCAAAATGCTAAGGACAAAGGATTGGCTCAAGCTCAAAAGCTCAAGACTCTTCATTTTATATTTTAGTGATCCAAGATCACATTGAGTCTTTAGGAAAAGCCAATACTATCAAGGAGGGATGAGGTGATTGCTTAATGAGCCTCTTGCTTCATGTGCTTAGTGATATGCTCCAAAACCCTCAACTACTTTCCCATATCCACATATGACCTAAACCCTAAGCCAAACTCGGTCATACCGATTCTTTCTATCCGGCGCCACCGAGTTTCACTTGTCATAAGCCACTGCCAAACCCTAGCAATTCGGTTCTACCGATAGGGATCTCGGTCTCACCGAGATGGGATTGCAAACTCTCTGTTTCCCTTTCGTAACTTTTCGGTCTCACCGAAAGAGCGAATCGGTCCCACCGAGATTGCAATGTAAATTCAGTGTTTCCTTTTTGTAACTTTTCGGTCTCATCGAAAGAGCAAATCGGTCCCACCGAGTTTGCCTGACCAACTCTCTGGTTAGCTAATTACCAAATTCGGTCTCAGCGAGTTTGTGTAATCGGTCTCACCGAGATTACGCTATGCCCAAACCCTAACGGTCACTAGGTTTACCTTTTTGGTCCGACCGAGTTTGTTGATTCGGTCCCACCGAGATTGGAAAACTGTGTGTAACGGTTGGATTTTGTGTGAAGGCTATATATACCCCTCCACCTCCTCTTCATTCGAAAAGAGAGCCATCAGAACACATACACAATTCCAACTCATATGTTCTGAGAGAGAACCACCTACTCATGTGTTGAGACCAAGATATTCCATTCCTACCATATGAATCTTGATCTCTAGCCTTCCCCAAGTTGCTTTCCACTCAAATCTTCTTTCCACAAAATCCAAATCCTATGAGAGAGAGTTGAGTGTTGGGGAGACTATCATTTGAAGCACAAGAGCAAGGAGTTCATTACCTACACACCATTTGTTACTTCTTGGAGAGTGGTGTCTCCTAGATTGGCTAGGTGTCACTTGGGAGCCTCCGACAAGATTGTGGAGTTGAACCAAGGAGTTTGTAAGGGCAAGGAGATCGCCTACTTCGTGAAGATCTACCGCTAGTGAGGCAAGTCCTGTGTGGGCGATGGCCATGGTGGGATAGACAAGGTTGCTTCTTCGTGGACCCTTTGTGGGTGGTTGCTTCTTCATGGACCCTTCGTGGGTGGAGCCCTTCGTGGACTCGCGCAACCGTTACCCTTTGTGGGTGGAGCCCTCCGTGGACTCGCGCAACCGTTACCCTTCGTGGGTTGAAGTCTCCATCAACGTGGATGTAGGATAGCACCACCTCTCCGAACCACGGGAAAAACATCCGTGTCTCCAATTGCGTTTGAATTCTCCAAACCCTTCCCTTTACATTCTTGCAAGTTGCATGCTTTACTTTCCGCTGCCAATATACTCTTTGCATGCTTGCTTGAATTGTGTGATGATTGCTTGACTTGTCCTACAATAGCTAAAATCTGCCAAGAACTAAAATTGGGAAAAGGTTAAGTTTTTATTTGGTCAAGTAGTCTAATCACCCCCCCCTCTAGACATACTTTTGATCCTACACGACGTGAATAATTGGATATTATATCGATTGAGTAAGAAAGACAAGTAAAATTGTCAACAAACCTGGCTTGCAGTAGTAATCTGGGTCAATGTCACTACGACCAACAATCCAAAATGACTAGTTTCTGTTCCGAGGGCCGGAATTTTGAAAACCCTGTGAACTTTAGAGGTAGTAAAGATGACTGAAATACATCTGAACCATTAAGTGTAGGTAGCACTGAGCACACAACAAACCCTCATGGCAGTCCTGCCTAATGAGTAATGAATCAATTAGAAAATGGGTGATGAGGAGTGGCTGCTGAGTGTTGAGGACGTATCTCAGGATAAATCGGGTTGGCTTGGTGGGTGCTGCACGCCTGAGCCCTGAACGGACTGGGAAGGTAGGCACGGCGGCGCGCCCGGGCAGCGGTGACGCTGTTGGGCGAGCGGCTCCTGGCCTCCTGTTAGTCCAGCGTCTCGTCCTAGAGTCATGTCGTCCGGGGACTGCAAGTCGCCGGCGAGGCAGGCGGCTGGGGGCGAGTAGAGATCGGAAGCGCGCAGCAGAATAGAGGGGAATCGGGGCCTGGGACGATCCAAAATCCCAGGGTGGGCCAGCGCACCATGGGCACCCTGTAGAGATACACACCCGAGCGGCGAACATGCATTTTCGAAACTAATTTAGGAACATTTAGCTGACCAATTAAACAACTTTGTTTTAATAATATCAGATTCGTATTTGAACAACTAAGCTTGTTTAGCTTGATGGGTGGAGCCGTGTTATTATGACACGAAGCACGTATTCTGATCGTATAGTGATGATAAAAGGGGGAAACTCTAAGCATATTTTTTTTAGCAAAAGAGGGTTTCCCCTCCAATTTCTATTAAAGAAACCACCACGGAACCAACATGATCAATTAAACCCTAAGCATGATCAATTAAATCGTATTATGGTTGTGCCATGGCAGATTTGAAGCTGCAAACCGGAGAAATGATATTTGGCATCCATTGTTTCTTTGAACTAAGAAATAAATTCTAAGAGCTGAAAAGAAAGTAGAGTAACCAAGTTAAGATCTATTTTCTAGTTGAGATCAAAAAGTTGAGGAGATATGAAGTACCACCTCTCTTGCGGCGCCGTGTAGGCATCGGGGGTGCGATGAAGCGAGAGGACGTGATGCAAGACTATTGGTCCGTCACCGTGGATGAGAAACGTCCATCTCTAGCAGTGGACGATGCGGTCTTGGTAGGCGCTCCGGCATGGTGGAGGACGATGGCGATGGATGTGGTGGAGGACGGCGGCGATGGATGGGGTGGCAGACGGAGGCTGGTGTGGGGATGGGGTGTTCTAGCGCGGACGGTGTATGAATGGGAAAATGGAGGGGGAGGTACGGGGAACCATGTTTTTGGGACGCGCCTGTCTGAAATATGGGAAAGTTATGAACTTAGCCCCCGTTTAAAATTTGTACGTCTCGTCGGTTGGGGATAGGGCGGTAATCTCGCATCTCGCCAATATTTGCCCACAGCGATTTTGGGCGAGGAGAGGGTGGTTGGCGCCCATGGTTGGCGCCCACGGTGTATGAACGGGGCTGACAGGTAGGGCGGTTGTGTCACGTCTGAGTGAAGTTACAAACCTGCCCCTATTGAAAATATTTGCCTACATCGATTTCGGCCGAGTCGAGTTTGTTTTGCTGCCCACCGTGTATGAATGGGGAATGGAGGGAGAAATAGAGGTCTTTCGGACGAGCTTGAATCAAATGATTTTTGCTGCCCGTGTTTGATGCCCACCATGTCGGAATGGGCTCAGAGGCGGCTGTGTCACGTCTAATTGAAGTTACTAACCTACCCCTATTTAGAGCAGTGGAAATCGGGCCGATGGATTGTCTGTGTAATGGGTAGACAGTAATTTCCATCTCCCAAACACTTGGCTTCGGGCAGCCGACGTGGGAGTGGACATTTTGCTTCGTTTTTCGAATTTTTGGACAATAAGCATCCACGTTTACCCTGGCAACTAAATTCGAATCCATTTTGTATTCCTATATGAATCTTTATAAATCATTCTATGTGTTTTTATATATCTTCAAAAGGACGACAAAGATGTATTCCGCTGTCATATATGAATATGGTTTACAAATGCTGATACTCAAATTCAGAAACTAGAATCCAGTTTAAGGTGAATTCGAATATTTGGAACACTTCATGTCCAACTCAAATGTCACACGCATCATAATGTGTACTCCTATTTATATATGTACACAAGCGATGTATCAAGATTCAAATACCGAGTCAATCAACCAAGAACGTACAAAACTAACAGACATATAAACACTTATAGAGTATATGGATCAATAATATCAACTAACATACATAAGCCAGGCCGTTGTACTTTTTTTTGGCTACAACAGCATCCTTTTTTAGCCAGCATCTTGGCCCTTTTCGATGCGTGCCACTTATGGTCCATCTATACTACTACTATTGCTGAATGCACATTCAGCCTGATTGGCATATTTGTAGGTCTGGCACAGCAATCCAAATGAAATGTCTCCGAGTCTTATCAATTAATACAGACTTGTGCTCAAATAAAATTACAAACCAAAAAAACAATTATTACATGATCTCTAAAACAAATGGTTTGATTGATTACATGAACAGACAACACAAAGGTTATTCAACTATGGAAAGAACATTTCACCTATGATTTACCAAGTAGGAATTTAATTTCCTTTTTTCCTTCAGGACCTTAACAATCTGGTCAGTCTCAGCTTGCTTCATTTTGAAATCCACCAAATATTTAATGGTTTTCTTGAGTACTGCTTGTGATTTAGCTGTTTGCTTCCTCAACATGTCAACTTCATCTCTAAGTGAAGAAGCAGAATCTCTTTCTACCACTAGTTTAGCCTCTAGAGCATCAGCAGTTGGCAATTCATAATGCACGATTGGGCCGGTGCCACTGTTGTGGGATGATGCAACGTCCATGGGGACCTCGCTCTTTAATCTTGGGCTAACCTGTTTGGCCATTAAAGTTCCGATTGGATTCAGAAAAGTTGAAGTTAGCAAAACATCTCAACTAGGAGTTATAACAGCAAACCAGTTAAACAAACAAGGAATTAAAGAGTTTCAATTGGATGCTGAAAAGTAGTTATTAACATCATTGTAACCCGCTATTGCAGCAGCAAAGCAGTTAAACAAACAAGTAGATATTTAAGTTTAGGCAAACAGGTAATTCTTAACAGTAAGTATCAAACACATAGATAGGCGAAGTCTACAATATGATTAACAGACTGTGCCATTATGTAATCAGTAGCAAACTAAATTAAGCCAAGCAACGTAATTGAACAATTTTGCAATAAGTGGCTAACTAAAATTCTGAGAAGCAGGTAACTAAACTTACACTAGTTCTTTGTACAAGCACACTGCAACTTCTTTTTCGCTTACAAGGTTGTACGAAGGAGTCTATGGCATCAATTGCTTGGATACGCAGTCCCAATACTTCTTTCTTCCCACACTGCATGGGTAAGTCGAATGGTTAATCTAGTAAGATGGTGCGTCCTTGATATGTTATATGAGGACGTGTAGTCAGACTAGTTGTAGCCAAACACATCACACTGGATTTTACTGTATATTTCATATGATTACTTTTGGCATATCGAGATCTAAGCAATCTACAATAGGATGAAAAGACTAGCATCCTTCACATTATTGGCGAACTCAGTTCATGGAAACAAGAAATTCAACCATTTTGTGGGTAAATCAAAAGCGCCACTGGAATATTTTTCACTATCCAATCATACACGCAAAAGGGGGCGACGCCACCATAGGGGCTGGTATGGGCGGCCACCTCAGGTGGCTGGAAAGTGTGCACCTAGTTTGAGTCATCCAGGTTGGCCCACGCTAGTTTTGGTCATCCCAACGCACGAGCAGGCAATGTAAAAAATGAAGAAAAATGTTTCAGTTTGGATGGGCCAATAACATAAGTGCAAGCTAGGCCCTATAGCAGGCTCGCGGCCCAAACGAGCACCTCCCATATTGATCGACAGTAGGAAAAATCCCAATTCATTCGCTCCAGCCTCCAGTCTGGTTCACTCCTAACCTAGCCGCCGCTGGACAGACCGACACAGCACTTCCTCGCGCCCTCGTTGGAGGGCGGTCGCCGGGCTTCAAGCGAACGGAAGGACAAGAAGATGAAGATCCAATCCTGGGTGTAGCCTGCGTGGGAGGTAGCGGCGGCAGCACGGGCATGGCATCGAGCTTGCGCAAACAGACAGTCGCAACTTCCAAGAGTAGTATGCGCAACGAGCAGGTACATCAAATCCCTGATTATATCTAATTCAACTCTTCAATTTCTGGCCAATAGTTAAACCTGATGGTGTTGTAAAACTGCTTGTATGTAGGGAATCTATGAGAAAATGAAACAAATTTCTACTTATTTTATAACTCCCCCAATCAACACTGAACTGACTGAATCTGATGTATCTAATCAAGTTTCCGGTGCAAACATACAAGTTCATGTTGTTCTTGAGCCTGAAGTGTCTAATGAACAGACAGCTAATGAAGGATTTGATGCAAACATTTTACATGCTCCTAGTGATGAACATATAGTGTCTAATGAGGGATCTAATGCAAGCATTTTGCAAGCTCATTGAAGGATTTAGTGTCTAATGATGATCTACTATGTTGAGAGAGACATAGATTTGCAGGCATTGATGACAAGCAAATTATAGTGCATTTTCATAGCTTGAGGAAATGTCGAGGCCATCTACCAGAAAGTCCCCGTATCATGACAACATAGCATAAATACTTTTCTAATCTTTTGTTTGAAACTATTGGCATACTTGTGCAGGATAGATATATTGATATGCAGTTTGCGCACTGGTTATACGTGCAATTACAATTCGATATTTTCGGCCAAAGAACGAATAATTCAAGCAGGTACAGACCATGTTTGTAGTCCTTGTACACCATGTTGCATTTTGTGTTTTTTGGTGCTTGCATCATTTAGTGTTTATAATCTGAACTACTTTGGATCATTAGCTGGTTTTTGAAGTGCATGTAGCTTCACATTTCTCAAGTTATGTTGATTTCCGGAGTGCAAGTGTCTTTGTATTTTTTAAGTTAAATGTTCGCCCCTGGTAACTTGAATTCGTGGATCAGCCACTGCACACAAATCATACACGAATGCTAGTACGAATTAAATGAAATGCAGGGACTTACGCTAGGTCGTTGTACATGCTCACTGCAGCTCTGCTTGCGCTTGGGATGTTCCATGTACAAGTCCATGTTACCACTTTCTTGGATGTGCAGGCCTTGTGCTCCTTGCATCCACCTCTGCATTTTTTGACACGGCGAATGGTTGATCAAATAAGAGGAATCGACCTTGATGTTGTACCGGAGGACAGATACTTACAAGGTTATACGGGTGTGCAAGATGTGTACCAGATCCCGTAGAGCCGTCATGCTTCGCTAAAAAATGTATTTGCTTGTTTCAGATGATATCTCCAGAAGAAATAAGAGTTAAAGTCAGAGTTGCATAGGCGTGTAAGCTAAGAGAGCAGTGAAAGGATATCCAAACATCGTTGGAACAGTGCACAAGGGAGTGATGTGTGGATACCTAGTTCGGGCCGGCGTTTGGGCATGCTCACCTAGCTAGAGTGCGGGTCACTTCAGAGCCGTTGAGGGTGATGCGCTGGCGTTGGCTAGCCGTGCACGGATGCAGATCTTGAGTGGCTGCGGAGCGCTACGATGCGGTGGACGAGACCGTTGGTGAAGCCCCAACGGCCTTGGGGGCGGAGGTGCGACGATGTGCTCGGTGAAGTAGCCCCGGTGAGCTGGGAGACGGCGTCGGTGAAGCGCACCTGATGCGGTGGAACACGGTGTCTGTGAGGCACATCGGTTGCAGCGGCCGACGTTGTCCGTGGACCACCCAGTGCAGTGGACGAGGGCGTAGATGAGGTAGCTCCAGTGCGGTGGTGAAGCGCGACCATCGTCTTCGTCGTCGTCGTCCGGCACAAAGGTGGGGAACGGTGGGGATAGAGACGAGATGAGGGGTGATTCAAGGTTTGGTGGCGAATTAGGGATTTGAGCAATCTGGGCGCGGAAGGGGACGGTAGAGAAGAGAGATTTTGCAGGGCTGGAATTGGGGCCGCCAGATATTTCAATCCGAAACGTGGAAGCGCGAACTTATATTGTCGTCGTCCTTTTTTCGGGGGGGAGGGGGTGGGTGGCTGGGTGCTACGCGTCCGTCCGACACACGCGACCACCCCGACAAGACTATGCTTGAGTGCCTTAAGGCACCTGCCTTTGTGTCCATGACATGTGGGCCCAACAGGTGGCTGGCCCACATGTCAATGACCCAAAGGCAGTTGCCTTTAAGGCACCGAAGCAGCATCAACCCCGACACGACCCTGGTCTACCTGGTGCGCCTACATTTGAGAATGCAAACGAATCTTCTTTCATTTGCAAATGAATCTGTATGTGTTACCATGCCCGTGTTTTCCTTGCAATAATTAGTCATTCAAAACGAGTACTCCATCCGTTCACTTTTGTAAGTCGTTTCAGACAACTTAAAATGAACTGTTTTGCACATTGTCTGAAATGTCTTCAAGGTCTTATAAAAGTGAACAGAGGGAGTACTATAAATTAATTTATGAGGAGTTATTTGAAAAAAAATTCGAAACGGTACCCACGCTAACATGGACTAGAGTGGGTGTCACATAATTAGTTATTTGAATTAGAGTGTGTGTCATGTAGTTAGTTATTTGAATTAGAGTGTGTGTCACGTAGCGATCTCCAATTCTAACGTGGATTTCGCATTTCACTGTATCCATGCTACTTTTTTTAATACAAATTCATATGTATATGATGAACACCATGGTAGTGAGAAAACTTTTGGATGGATTCAAACATATGACCTACAAAATAGCACAACAAACTAAGTCAATGTCAACTTTTTGAAACTTAGTATGGCACGAATTTGAAATAATTACCCGTATGCCTGGTCCTCGGTTCAAATCTTACAATGTACACCAAATTGAAACATTGATATTAAGTCTCGTACTATGTACATTCAAATGTTGTTTTTGCCCCCCCCCCCCCCCCGCACAAACGCTACATACTTCCTGTATCGGTCAATCTTCCTCTCCTAACCACCTTAGGAAGCTATCGGTTTCCAACACATGTTCATTCTTTCTCTCCATGTTTCGATCTCTAAGTCTCTCAACTACACAACCCCTTTTTCCACTCTATTACCAAATGTATTTACCTCACACACCTGCCATTGCACCCCATGACGAGCTCTCTCTCTCTCCCCTCTCCCTCTCACCCTGTCGCGCTAAATACATGCATTGCCTATCTAGCCCCCAACCTCTCGTGCGCACGCACGCACGTTGTATATCTAGGTCACTCTCTCGAGACTGTCTCACTCTTTCTTCCACACGGTGGGCCACACTCACTCAATCTTGCTCACTTTATCTGAGTCTCGTTTAACCTTGTTTTCTTTCACACACAAATGATACATCTCCCTATTCGGGCCTCTATCGACACACTCTATACTCTCTCGCGCAGATTGTCTATCTAGGTCAGTCCATCCAAGCCGCCGCCACTCTTTCGACCTCATGGTGGGCCACGCTCGCTCAATCTCTCTCTCTCTCTCTCTCTCTCTCTCTCTCTCTCTTTCTGTATGTCTCGATTGACCTCGCACTTTCTCGGACAAAAACGATATGTCACCATGTTTGAGCCCAATTCGACCTATTCACATTGTATACTCTCTCACGCACATCGTCTATCTAGGTCACTCTCTCCAACCCGTCTCACTCTTTCGATCGCACGGTGTCCCTATGTGATCGGTTGACCTTGCTTCCTCCCATGCACAAAATATATCTACACGTCTGTGACTGGATCATCTCTCAAGCTCTATTTTACAGCCCTCACCCTTGTCAAAAAGCTCAATCGGACAATATCTCTCCAGAGCATATATATTTGTTCAATGAATGTCAGACCACACTCACTTTGTCTCTCTATCTATATGTCTCTCGATTGACCTCGCTTTCTCACACTGTATCTTCCACGCGTTGAAGCTACTACCTCTCCATCCCTCACAAAGCCGGAGCTTTTTACATTGCGAGGGGCACTCCAACCTTGGATTAATTTGTGTAGGCATTTGTTCCGGTCGGTTTAGATTATATTTTCGTAGCATTCAGCCCACAACTACTTCAAACACCGTTGCAACCCACGCAACTCCCCTAGTTGATTTCCCTCTGGCTCGGTCATCGCTCTCTCGCACGTCCTTTCTCACCTTCAATGTCGCACCATGGTATTATTGAAAAAACTATGTTGTTCCCTTTAATTATTATAAATAAGCTACAAAACTAGACACTGATAGTCCACTTGGAATGGAACAAATTTCGACCCACAAATTAAAGTGCCACAAACTACACACCGAGGGGCCCACACTTCATGAAACAAATTTGGACCCATATACAAATTAAAAAAAGGACGAGGATCGAACATGCGACCGGGCCTTCAAGCCGCACGTCAATAGGCAACATACGTAGAATAACAATGTTTGTTGTACCCCCTTTGTTCACATAATGTTTTTATATTACCACAGCCTAATTAATGGATAACATGTAATATTATTTTTAGTAATATTCACCTTCACTTACTGGTGGGTTCCATGTGTGCTCTCTCTCTCCTCCCCTTCTGCGTTAGACACACGGGCAAACAGGAAGAACTCGCGGGCGATGTTGCCGTTGACCATATCTGAACGCGTTCACAAGTCACGGCACCATTTTCACGTACTAGCAACACTAGCCAGTGTGTACGTGCAATGCATGTTAATTTGGAAGTATATTAAGGCCATGCGGATATTAACTACTAGGATATTATTTGCGTGTTGTCATGTGATTAGCACTATTTTTGGCATGAAATTAACTGCACGCTAAACGTGTTGAGCGCTCGACATTGAAGCAGTCTAGGTCGTTGGATGACAATGAATACATGTGGCTTGATGACGTTTTATATTTAATTTGATACGGCTCTAGCAGAACATTCAATCGATCAAACCATACATTTCGTTCAGTCTGACTCCGACTTTAAATTATGCGACGATCGATATAAAATAAATGGAAATGATAAACGTTCAGATTTTAAGCATGGCAATCCGAACGTTTTTCATGGAAAATTTAGATTATGCGGCAGCGGCGGGGTCTCGCGGTGGAAGCGGCTCCTCTGCCGTGCTCTGTGTGTCGTCGGGCCACTGACCGATGGCGACGGCGGCGTCTTGCGCCGTTGTTGGCGTACTCCTGGACGTTGGCCTAGCTTCAAGGAAGGCTAAAATGTTCTGGACTTTGGAGCGAGTCAATTGGCGGGAGGAGGCGACTGGCCTTGGTGCAAGGAAGCGGTCAACGACGGCCATCCATGCCGCTGAGGGGGGCACTGGCACCCGCGCGGGGACAGGCGCTGTCAATGGCGCGGCGGAGACATACGTGTGCACGGGCACCGGCACGGCCGCGCACGTCAGTGCACGCGTAGGCGCATGCGCTGGCAGGTGCACGGGCACCGGCACGGGCGTGCGCGTCAGTGCATGCGTAGGCACATGCGCTGGTAGGTGCACGGGGATGGGCGCTGGCGCAGTCGGGGCGACGGGAGCCGGAATGGGATCGGGGACAGGCGCGGCGTCATCCTGCAAGGCCAGTTCAAGCTCGTCCCAAAGCGCCTTATGTTCTTGAGACTCCGGCTGGGTGTATTCGTCAGGAAATTGGAACACTAAGGGCAGACCATCGTGATGCGGCATGGCATATGTTTAGGTTAGGCTAGTTGAAGGTAGACGACAGGAGAATCGGAGAGGAAGAGAGAGGATTGTAGCGATACCGGGTAGTGCGAGGTTGATTTTAAACTGCGGGCCGGGCGACATTAAAAGTGGGAGCAGTTGGGACGACGGTGGGCGGCGGAGCCTGGTCAAAGGGCTCGCCTCCCGGTGAGCCTGCATAGCAGTCTGTTCGCACGCCTCCCTGACAGCCCGCACAGCGGTCTGCTCACACGCCTCCCGTCGACTCACACGCTTGCTCGGACGACACCTGCCGATGAGAAGCGGGGACTCGTGGAGGCACGTAAACGCCCACGGTTTCAATAGTGAAAGTGTTCACCTTAACATGACAGGTCTTTGTTCCAAAATACCTTGGCTCTTCATTTGTGCAACTTGTCATAGGCAGCTTGTCTCAAATTGAAGGAAAAACTTACGAAGTAATATTTGTGCCATATCATGTGACCATGCTTAGTTTCAAGAATTTATACTCACTTTTGGATTTTCTGAAATTTAAGATCCAGGATTCGAAACAATATCATAACATGCATCATGCAATAAATTTTCAAGCCGTACATATGTCCTGTTGTATTTCTTAAGAAAGGATTTGGTCAAACATTTTGCTTAGTTAGACTTCAGACAAGTTATATATGCAGAGTAAAAGGATAATCCCTCCGTACCAGTGCATTGCCTGATATATTAACTCAAGTACTAGGCACGAACAAACGGGATCAATTCTGTGCTCATCCTGGTGTAGTGGTAGTACTACAAGGCAATGCAGTTGACGGGTGACCTTGACGAGCGGCAATCGAGGGAATTGAACCGTGCTCGGCACAGTAGGTAACGTTTTCTAGTTACTAAAGCATCCCTCTGTTGTTTATCGGTAGTCATTATGGACAGGGGACATGAGGGGAATTTCCTAGGGCTGGAATTCTGGCCGCCAGATATTTTGACTTGAAACACTGAGGCTCGACTGGTTGGGATTGCCTAATGTGCGTACCACGCACATAACCGAAGGACACGAGCCCGGTTTTTTTAGGATCAACTCGAGCCAAGGTCTGGCTGGTACGTCGTTGGGTCCTACCATTCAAGAATACGAAAGGAACCTTTTAAATTGCCGAACGAATCTATGTGTATTACAATATCCATATTTTCCTTGCAAATACTAATCTCAATGTGGTAATTGATTTATGACGAGTTGTTGAATTAGAGTGAGTTTGTGATATAGTGATCTCAACGTGGATTTCACATTTCATTGTATCCCTAGTAAGTTTTCCAATGCAAATTCAAATTTAAAAGATGAACAATATGGAGGTGAGAAAACTTTGTATGTATCAAGCATATGACCACACACACACACAAAGAGACACACACACACGAACACAACAACAATCCAATAAGTATAGTGCATCTATTTGTCCAAACCATGCATGTATGACACGAATTCAAAAATACTCCTTCTATTCCTAAATATTAGTCTTTTAGAGAGTTCAACAAGTGACTACATATGAAGCAAAATGAGTGAATCTAGACTCTAAAATATGTCTATATACATCCGTATGTGCCAGTCCATTTGAAGCCTCTAAAAAGACTAATATTTAGGAACGAAGGGAGTAAAATGTAAGACATCCATGGTCCTCAGTTCAATATTTAAAATCAACATGAAACTGAAACATGAATATTAAGTCTAGTACTACAGTACATGCAAATGTTGTGTTTAGGCGGAGGTATGATTGTCGAGGGTCAACCCCTCAACCTTAGATAAAATTGTGGAGCTCTGTTTAGGGTTGTTTAGATTATATTTGTCCCCACCCTCCCAACCACCGATTGGTTGTGCACCCCCACCCCTCCTCCCCGGGAAAATATCATGTGCCCCCATACCTTAGATGCTATATGCCGATACGAGTTGCTTGGAGCTTGTAGATCTGAGATATAGCAGCTCACATGATGTGTCTTTATATTTTTGCAGGAAACCTTGATGACTTTGAGAATTGCACACAATTTGTACAAAAAACTACTTAGATGCCCTTTGATCCCATATCCAACGACCTCGAAGCTCGTATCACCGTAGCATCTAAGGAGGACATCATATTCTCCTGTATGTAAGAATATCATGTTCTACCACACCTGAGATGCTTTGGTGATACAAGCTCTTCGAAGGCGTTGGATTTGTGACCCAACACCTACTCGGTGGTTCGAATGGTTTTTTGCAGAAAAGCCCCAAAAGAGTTCGGCCACTGCTTACAAGCACAAAGACTGCTCAGATGCCATTGTATCTCAGATCAAACGACCTCCAAGCTCGTTTCACCGTAGCATCCAAGCTGCGATAGCACCTTATGTTTTCTCGCACGGGAGAGTATGAGGTGCTCCCGCACCGTAGATTCTATGTTGATATGAGTTCACTGAGATCTAACATCCCACAGTAGGAGGTTTGAATGTTTTTGCAATATACGGCTGATAGAGTTTGGGAAATGCGCAGAAAGTACAAGTACTACGCATGTGCCGTCTGATCACTGATCATACGACCTAGATGCTCATATCACCGTAGCGGGTAATTAAGCTACGGGGAGCACCTAATATGAGCACCGGGAAGCCGTTGGATCGAAGATGCAGCGGCACACACGAGGCCTGAATGTTTTATTTGTAAAAAAACCTTTGGAGAGTTTGGAAATTGCGCATAATTACAAAGACTACTCGCAAGCCATTGAATCTCACTTCCAACGGTGTAAAAACTCGTATCACCATAGTATCTAAGCTGCGGGGTGGATGTGATATTCTATGCCGCTGTCATTTTTTTTCGTAAACTTGCAAAATACGTGTAACTCGTGCCGTTACTTGTCTAACCGTGCAAAGTGTTTGTTAAAAAAAACCATCCTAAACTGAAATATCAGAACAACACACTGGGGTCCCACTTGTCATTAATCAAATTTGGACCTAAAACTAAAAAATCTGAAAGACGAGATTCGAAGTGGCAACCTGGACTACAAAGCGTAAGTCGATAGCCTGAAAAAACAAACGGTTGTTGGCTTTGTCCCATAACTTAATTTTATATAGTACTTGCATTGAGTAGAGTAGAGGGAGTGCCTCGTCAACACGTGCATGACCATAGTCTCACTTACTGGTGGGTCCCAGGTCTGCGATCTCAATCTATCTTCTCTCAATCGTCTAACCTTTACACGGGCACACATGAAGAGCGGCGCTAGCTTGCCGTGGTGTTATTACAACTAAAAAAAGCTTGGAAAATAGAAGAATCGCCTAGAACAAGAGACGTTGTGGCTGGTCGAGATGGAGCTAACCACATCTATCCTCCGTGCCACATTTGCATGATGAAGCTGTGTGGCTAGTGGGGTGTTTTCGACCGACTGGCTAGGTCCCGAGGTCGAACCATAGGTACTACGTCTGATACAGTATATTTTTACATGCACATTTTTCCTCCGTGCCGAGACGTGGCACACTCGACCGATTAGCTAGGCCGCCGCCACATTTGTTTTTTCACCCCTTTTTTTATCTACTTGCCGGTAGGTAAATTTAAATATCCACTGCGGCATTGCTCTGGTGTTTGGGTGCGGCAGGATTTTTAATTTTTTAATTGACGGGAGCAGGCGCGCCATGATTTTTAATTTTTTGATTGACGGGAGCAGGCGCGACAGCAATTAGTCACGATGACTCCGCCTGTAAAAACCCACTGCTCCCTGATGTGAGAAGTCGTCGACTGGTGTTTTACCATGGTGAAAACCAAAAGATTCCCCGCTCCCTTCGCCTTCCCGTAGATTGCATTGCCTTTTAGCCGTTTCGCCCCCTTTGCTTCATCTCCCCATTGCTTCTACATGGTGCCATGGCGGCGCAGCAGATCACGGAGTTTGAGGTGAGGCTCCTGACACAGGAGCTCCATGCCAAGGATGCGGAGCTCAGTGCCAAGGACGTGGAGCTCCGTGAGCTCAAGGAGGAGAGGAGTGGCATGCTCCTCCGTTATGTGCGGGAGTTCATGGAGCTTCAAAAGCGGCAGGCGTCCACCACAAAGATGCTCGAGGCGTCGGCGGTGTTGCTGCAGAAAGCGGGAGATACGATAGGCCGTCAGGGGAGCCGGCTGGAGCGCGAGCGGGCCGATCGTGACAAGGTCCAGGATCGCCTCAGCCACTTGGTGAACCAAGTTGCCATGCATGTGTTGCGGCTGCGCGATGCCTACCGTCGTGCCAGCGCGACGATGCCGGCCATCGGGCTAAACCCGTTCAACCACCCGGTCGACTTCAACGAGCTATGGCTTCCTGACCTGGTCTCCTTCTTCACCTATATATCCAAGGAGCTGAGCCGTCTCCGCGTGATGGGCGGGGCTGAGCTGGACAAGGAGGGGTTGCGGGCTTCCATCGCCGTTGCTGGACAAATCCTTTCAGGGTTCCGTCACTGGAATTCATTCGTGCCATTGGACGCCGTCTTTGACGAGCTGGCCCCCGTCGACCGGGAGCGGGCTCTACGGGAGGTTGCACCCTGCATCACCAACATCGTGCGCCTCGAGAAGCAGACGGACTTCGGTGGTGTTTAGGCGCCCTCTGCATGGGCATGTCCATGTCTCGGTGCAACATGACCGTTGGATCAAACTCAGACGGTGTAGATCAGTCACTGTAGCACAAAGCGTGTGGGTGTGTTTGGTTGCATTCTCAGTTCAATATAGTTTTTTCCTCTTCGTGTATTTTTGTCCACCTACTAGTGTGGACTCATGCACCCTTCATGCACTCTGCCAAACACCCAAAAGTGGGTCGAGAAGGGAACTTTTGCTCCCGTCCCGTGCACCCTTCATACACCCTGCCTAACACTATTCGTGCTTCATATGGTTCATGTTTCGTGGAGTACTGTAGCACCGTACTCTCCTTGCACTGTGGACCTAGTTCTGTTAACATTGATCTCACCATTCATTCTCGACCGGACAGTCGAAAAAGCGGTACTATGTTACATATAAGCGTAGTTGACATGCGTACAACATCATTTGTTATCGTCATATATTACTACACTAGCAACAAGATTGTGTAGTACTGACCTATGAACCACTGCACATGCCTAGTAGTAGGAGCACTGTGTATGTTCAAGTGGTTGCCGTGTTTCGCACTCCTCCGTCGTAAGAGTGGAAACGCTTGCTGTAATCATTTTTTTGTTCAGAAAAACAGTGGACACGCTCTACCGTGCGGATCCTCCTCCAGCCATGCACTAAATTACACACTTTCGCCGACGTGTGGGACAGCCAGCACCTGGGTCCACCAGCCATGCACTAAATTACTTCGTAGTAGAGTGACGGTAGACTACCCGATCGAACATCCGCAGTAATGCCCAATGAGCCGTCAAATCACAAAACCCCCTCCTTTCCAGCAGTAAGTTGGACGGACGAAGCAACCATCATTTCACTCTTCTCTCTCAACTTCCACTCTTGAAGAAAACCCCCACTCGCTTCGCTTCTCCCTCATCTCGTTCCTCCTTTCACTCTTCTCTCTCAGCTTCCTCTCTTGGATGGACGCCGGAGCAGTGGCCGACGTGATGTCTATGGCTCTGGCCAAAACCGTCGAGGCTCATGGTACGAAGAAGCGCAAGCACCCCACCAAGACTACCACAGACAAGCTCAAAGACATCGCCCTGTCCAAGCCCCCCTCTCCAGGATCCCTCATTAAGCAAGTCCAGGTAATGTCTCTTGTTGACGATCTTTTTCTCGATCTTGATCGTTTTTTTTCATCTAACACGCAGTACTAGTACTAGTAGTACAACTTTCTGGGTGATTTTGCATGTGATTTTAGTGTGCCAAATGACGGTTCTAAATTCCTCTTTTGAGCAAAACATGTGAGAGGTTCACACTGATTTATTATAGATTACTTTCAACTACTCCCTCTGTCCCAAATTTCTTGTCTTAGATTTGTCTAGATACGGATGTATCTAATACTAAAATGTGACTTGTTACATCTGTATCTAGACAAATCTAAGACAAGAATTTTGGGATGGAGGGAGTACTTTATGAACATCAATGCTACCTTTTAAGAGGGTATATTTGCCTGAGTAACTTGTGTTATGGATATTGCATGTAATCCCTCTGCTCTCATGCCTTTGAAGACATGTTCTAGTGTCTTTGTTCACTCATTTCTATGCGTATATGTAGTCATATATGGAGTATAATATCGAAAATCATCTTATATTTCTCAACGGAGGTAGTAATAAAATATGGTTTCTATTTGAATTAGAACCAGGTCCGCGGTGGAGATGAAGTTCTCAGAGTCATGCCATGTGAACTGGACGACCTGATGATGAGTTCTACTGCTGAACTATCCAGCTGCTGTGTCCTTGTCGCCACGTGTCCTGAACTAGTGTTTTCCTGTAGCATTGTTGTCAGGCGTGTTCTCGAGGCTATACTTGACCACAACAATTTCCTGGCTGTGCCTTCGATTATGAATGGTGTGGCTCTTGTAAAGCTTCCCAACAAATCTGATGCGGCCTGTCTTCATCATCATGTTTATGAGTGGAAACACCACTCTGTTAGGTTCTCCAAGGTTGACAAGATGGTGATGGTGCATGTAGACATCTCGCACGAAGTCCATGGCCCAGTCAGTTATGCGGGGTTCATCCCGTAGGTCGGTGGCAAGAAATAGTCTATAGAGTTTAGTTAGTGCAACTTTGCTTGTCTGTAGTAAGTACTATTGTTTAATACTTGATTTGTGTTTGTGAACCCTGTATGGTTTATTAGTACTGCCGCTTTTGGTGTGTGGTCAGTCCTGAGAACGGTCTATGTTAATGTTTGTCCACTCAATTCAGTTTGTATATTTTGAAGTATCCAGATCATATTTTTTGTGAGGACGGTTTATCAATTATGGTTACACTCCAATATCTGTATGCATTGCAGGGTTTATCGCACCCACAAGGATTTCTAGTCCCATGGATGTTCGGTCCATACGATTTGTCACGACCTTTGGACTGTCCTGCTTGTGGGAGTAGGCGGGGCCCCTGCATGCCACGCGTAGTTGGACGATCAATCTTCTGTTTAGTACTTCAACATAGTGATTTCCTGGTAAGGATTCACTCGTGTCACATCAAGTAAATCTTATTGATTTACTGTCTAAATCTTATTGATTTAATGTCATGTTTTCTTTCTTTTCCTGCAATTTTACGATGCAGGTTTTGCCATGTGACATTCATCACAGAATAAACCGTTTGGTTTGCTCTACGATGGCTATTTTTGCAGGTTTCACTTCTTATGTCGTGTCAGTAACGAAGGCACTGTCCATCACTTATATTACTGGAAAAAATTGGATCAGTCTGTTGTGTGAGTACAAGCTGAATCCCTATGATGAACTGCAGTTTGGTTTAACAAAAATGCCATAATTAGTCCTTCTCGTGTTTAAAAGAAATGAAGAAAAAAACTGGATCATGGTCACGGATCCTAGTCAAGTTAGAAAGCTGATCATAGCCGACCAGACACGATCGCCGCTGTCTCGCATAGATCAAGCACCGGCAGTTGCTCTAGCACTGACAGCAGCAAGAGCTTAGTCTGATCCAGCTGAGGATTGGGCACCGACCACGTCAGCGGATCAGTCTGATCTACCGGAGGATCGGGCATCGACACCGGCACCTACTCCGACACCGGGACCAGCTGTACAAGGAGCACCATCTCCAGCAGTAGCAGCGGCTTCGGCACCTGCACCAACACTTGCACTTGCATCTGCTCCGGCCCGTGCAGTTGCATCGGCAATAGACTGGGCTGCAGTTCGCACTTCATATACCAAAGTCCTTACAAAAACTGACATGTCCACCTTCTTGGTAAGCATTGGCCGCCCAAGTGCTTCATTCTTTTTTCTTTCCATGTTGTTTCACATGATTCACTCTGTTGATCTAACTGTTTGGGTATGTCTTCATGTTTGCAAATAGAGAATTCCTAGAGTAACGAGGGAGTCGTTCAACAATCCGGGCGACCGCGGCCAAGTTTCTCTTACCATGCGCAACCTTGGTGTTAATGAACCTGCTCAATATACCGTAAGTACAAAGGATGGTCGCATGATGATTGATGCTAAAGGATGGTCAAGGTTCAAATCTAAAGCATATCTTGCGGTAGGGGATGATGTCAAAATCGAACTTTCTCGGCAAGGAGAGCTGGTCCAGATCAACTTTGAAATTCTTCAGTAGCAGCACGCAACTGCCGAACTGATCTATCCTCCAAGAGATTTTGATGTAATAATCTGGCATGGCGAAACAAGTGTCCTGTGTGTATAAGTAGTACGATAGTATTATTTATCACATGGTATATCGTTGATAGAATTGCAACTCTGATTGCTGGTTAGGAACTGTCTTTTGATTTCATTCCAATAGCTGCCATGCTTTATTCAATTTTGTGTATTCACCTTGCGACAGCATCTAAAACCAGCATCGTACCGATCGCTTGCAATATGAAAGGCGCTGAGGTAGAACACATGGGCCCCCAAACATGCAAGGTCGGCCTGCGGCCCAAAGTCCAGAACCATGAGCCTATCTGAGTATTATATTCTCAGCTGAACCCTCATAAAACAGCTGAACCCCCATAATGCCCGTGCGTTGCATAGGGAGTATATTTCTCGGCAAGGTGAGCCTGTGATATAAAATATTTTTATATTTCTTTACAGAGGGAGTTTCTCGCTGTCAAAAAAATATATTTATGTGTAATTAGTTACTCCTGTCTTTCTACTTCCTTTCAATGATATGTGGGGCAACCGGCAACGGGGTCCACGTGCCATATGCACAAATTAGAGTGCACAACTTCACGGTAGACACACCCCGATCGTAGCGCCGCAGTAATGCCCAATGAGCCATCAAATCACAACCCCCCCTTTCCAGCTTTAGTAGTAAGCTGGACGGACAAAGCGGCAATATTTCACTGGGCCTGAATCCCCTTCTCCCTCGTCTGCTTGTTCAGAGAAAACCCCGTCTCGGTGATTGCATAGGGTTTTCTCATGGAGAACCAAGTACGAATTCTTCATCCATCCCCGATAAATCCAAGTCCCTTGGTCGCAGGTAATCCTAGGATGGCAGCCGCCGCCGTTGATGCATTTTTCTTCCTACTGAATCTAGTGTGTTTCATTTGCAGTGCCCAAAGTGCGAGTACCCTACAGGTTTCTGTGCCCTCGGCGAGATGCCACACTTGTTCCTTCTCATCCTAACACAGCATTTTGAAACGCGCACAGTATGTTCCTAGAATCCTCTTTTCTATCCGGGAGGGTGGGGTTTTTTTGAACATGTTGTGTTCTCATATTATTTTTCCTGTAGTGTATTATTTGCTCTGTCAGAACACATGTACTCTGCCTTGCCATAACCGAATACACTAGTTTAATGGTCACAGTGAAGACAAGCCATGGATATAAGTTCCGAGTTGGGTTCATGAACTAAGAAGATCGCTGCTTTTTTATGGCCGAACTTGGATAAACTTTCTCAAGTGTTACAGACTGAAAGTTGGCGCACGAATGTTGATGGAAATACCAGAACCTGGTCTCATCTTCACTGTGATCTTCCACCCCGACGTCATTCCAATTGTTCATCCATGTTAGTTTTGTATCTGGTTCTTGCTTGTTGCCTCGATTACTTCTTAATGCACCTATTCTGTCTAACTAATCACAATTTAACTTTAGAAGTAGCAATGAATCTCTCACGAAGATGCTACTTCTAACTAATATTTTCTTATAATTGGTGGCACGTGTAGGTTTTTTCAGAGTTAAGCAGTCTGCTCGTTCGTTACTCTGTAATAACTCGGTTGTTACAAATGGCACTGAAGTTGACTGGATCGACATCCACAAGTTCCTACACTTTATTGATCGTCTTGAGGTCCTTGTGGGGCGTTTCATTGGGGGAAGGCCACATGGGATATGTGTGCCACTGCTGCACTCGTTGAACAGGTCCAACTGTGTTGAGAAACTTATGGTACGAGCTGTTTTCTGTTATATATGTTGTTCATAAACTATTGCTTATACACAGTTTTACAGCTATGATCTTCTTGAAACAGGAACTGCCGAGTTCTATTGTTCCTATACAGATGCCTGACCATGGTCGGGTCAGACTTGCGCTTGGTCACAACATGATGTTTATGTCGACCTACTCAATTCCCCTTGGAGGTGAAAAGATACTTATTCATGGGTGGTCTCAAATAATGAAGGCCCATCCATCTTGGAGAATAGGACAGAAGATTATGTTCATGCTTTTCCATGGCTCTAAAGCGAATATCATGTTTATTGACCACGTTGCGAGATGAAGCCGCTTTCAGAAGGTTGTGGATATGCGGGGTGGCGCCTGGGCCTTGTTCTGGGGCTTGGCGGCCTCACCCTTGGTTAACTGTAGGCAAAGTAGCACTGTTCTAGGCGTGCTTTGTACGGTTGAACCTGTATAAGTACTCATACTGCTTTCAGCTTTTGTTGTTAAGTACCCCTGCTGGTTTCAATTAAGGTTGTTAAGTACTCCTGCTGCTTTTATAGTCTGTCGTGTTTCTTCAGTCCTGTCTTCCTCCAGCCGCCAAAACCAAACCAGCGCCGGCGGGGCCGCCTGCTTCCGCCTCCCATGGCTGGCTGCGCCTCAGCGCACGCATCGCCGCCCCACCGTCTCCAAAATCGTTAACGCTGACGTCCTCCGCGCGCTTTGGTGCGCTCGCCGCGGCGCCACCTTCTCGCGTTGTCAACATGGTCAACAAACAACAGGAATCGGCAGAAGTACGTGGAGAGGATGACAGTAGGGGCCCACCACATGAGCGTATGGAAAAATAAAATGCTTCCTCCTAGTGTTTTCCTGACATCTGGGACCCACGACATTGTGAGCGTATATAGTCAATAGACAAGAGAACAACACAAGATCGGCTGACACCTGGGACCTAGCTACTCGAGCAGTACTTTTTTTTGTTTGGTATTATTGAGACGGAGTAGAGTTTGAACTGGGCTGTGGCCCGTCTAACCCATGCTTATATTTTATGTTCACCATGTGTCCAGCCCAGCTATTTTTTCTTTGTGAAAATGAGCCCAATTTATTTTTTCTGAAGAATACCCAATCCAGGCCTACTTATTTTTCTACACCCTGATGGGCTCCAACTCTTTCAAGATGCCTGCAAATCTTGAAAGTAATATGAAATGAGTTGTAAATATAAAAACAGATGACAAATTGGCAATCTATCTATACCTATACTAATTACAGACTTCCAAGAAATTACCACGTTAATCAATAATTAGGAAGCGTTAATCTGGTGGGACCAAATTATAACAGTGTAGATCAACCTATAAAATCCTAGAGAGAAAAAACTCCTATCTTTTTTCTCTTTGAGGTGAAAAAAAATTCCTATCTTTTCTATCTTGCAATGGGCTAAAAGAACATGACGTAGTCTACACATATAGAAATCACGTTTTAAAACTCCCATCTCTCTATGTATCTATAGCCCCACGGGCTAAAAAAACATGACGAAGTCTACACATATGGAAATCACATTATAGACAAAAAATAACACTAGCCGTCCATCACGTGGGTACAAGTTATAACGATCAAGATTAAAGAAAGAGTCCTTCTCCAATAAGCATCCATGGTTTTTTTAAACGAATATAAGTATTCCTGTTAACACACGTCATATAACTTTTTTTTGAGAAACACCACGTCATAGAACAAGGAATGCATCCATGTTCAAATAGGCCATCGTTTCAGGCCGCTTGGACATCACGACCTGCTGTTCCACCCGTGCCTACGTTGCCGCATAAGGCACCGGCAGAGTACGTCGCCGTCTTCGCAGGCGCACGGGGACATTGTGGTGTTGGCGCGGCTCTGCTTCTGCGGTTCGCCCTGTGAGTGTCGGGGAAGTTTACCTTGGCCTGTCTGCCGTGGATGTGGCGAGCGGCAGCATCGTAGGCCTGGGCGCCGCCATCGTCCGTGTTGAAGGTGTTGGGCTAGACGCATGTAAATCACTTTGGGTCGGTAGATTAGCGCACACCCTCAATCTCACATCGACGTCCCATGTCTCCCTCCATACGACTGCTCCCATGGATTGAACTCGCTGCTGCCGCCCTGTCGCTTTTATCTATCTACTTCCATCATCCTTCGTCTTGCCTCCCCACCGCAAGCCAACACAACATAACATATTTGTCTTGATGATCACCTCAATCCGGTGCTGCAATCATGGCTCTCCACTAATCGTTGCCTCGTCTCAAATCCTTGGGATTCCATCGCTTCGATCTGTCACATTGTTTCCCCACTGATAGGTTCTCTTCACATGCGATTCTCTGTCCCCCATAGCAGGTAAATTTACCTATCTCTACACCTTTGAACTTTTCTCTTCCTTGCTATTGGTGGTTTAGATTTGAATCTAAAGTTACATAGCCAAGTTATATCGGCTCAAATTGTAGAATAGCCTAGGTAGATCTGCTGAGATGCAACCATCATGTGTTAGAAAAAAGGATTTGCATCATGTTACAATAAAAAGTAAATTTCATGATACATAATTACATCTAGAAATTTGTATTGTTTTCCTTCTCTAATACGGTAACATTTAACACCATGTAATCTCTCATCTCCCACGCTAAAGATTGTTTCTTTCCAGATTTATGAATCGCCATTCGGGGTCATCAACGCTGGAGGTTGTCAGCCTGTTCTCATGCAGCGTCATCCTGATGTCCAAAGGAGCAAATAAGACCATGCTGCTAAGTGAATTAGTATCATCAAAGTACTCGGTTGTGCATGTAGAGTTCATATAAACAGCTAGAGGAGGCTAATATGTATGCACACTGGCTCTTTAGGTAAACACTAATCGTGTAATATTACGTAGCTTAATCGGTTATTTCACCTTTACAGAAATCCCTCACGTCCATGGTCAATGATCTTTCTCCCATATGTATCCAATGTAATATATAGGTCTAGCACATATCAAGGACGTGTTCCTGAGTAGCTTCTGGAAGGAACAATAGTTAGCATATACATGCACCCATGAAGTGAAGATATATCTTGCAATCCATCACTGGAGTATTTATTGAGAAATCTATCAGTAAAGTAATCTGTCGGTGTGGTTAGTTTATTTTTGTGCTTACGTGATATACTAATTTCTAACTAGGTGGGAAATAAGATACAAGATCAGGTTTGTTCAGTTCATCACATAAACTGTCTGCATCAGCCACGCATGCTGACCTATTTTTCTCCTGCCGAAATTAAGTGATGCTTTAATTTTGGCTAATGCATCAATGCAGTGCATGGTGTGGTGTACGCGACAGTTCTTTGGAGGGTTTAATACATATTTATCTATCAATGTACTAATCCATGTGCTTTAATGTACTCCTATATTTGCCATTTGGGAACAATTTGGTGGTATATGTGATGATGTCTCATGTAGTTCATTTGATCTAATCTGTATAAAACCAAATATATTGCAAAGCTGGACCTTATTTCTTATAGATTGTAAGCATATTTTTGGACTCTGGGTAGTTTTTTCCCTAATAAAGGAACCGAAGTATCTGCTCAAACATACAGACAAAAGTTTATAACAAAGTATCTGCTCAATATATGGTTAGTTTATTTTTTAGCAAGACATGAATGTAGTATGGATTAAATTTGCTTAGTTATATATAAAGCTATAACACTATATGATTGAATGGGGTGTCGTGCTATGGATGCTTATACTGATATTTTTCTCCTATTACATCCTTCATGTTCCATCTGATTGGTTAAAGTAAAGCCCTAAATAGGTACAAAGAACTTCCCTATGAATTTTACATGATCTGGAGGACCTAATTGCTGGCCCACTCCTAGCAGCTCCACTGTATCGTGCAACAGATCAAGCCATCAAGAATAAACTCTTAGGGTTATACGCTAAAGTTAATTCCAGATTTATTTATTTCAAGACCAAGTTACATTCAGATTTTTTAGAGCGTGTTTTACAATATTGTCCATAACTACTATTGATCTAAACAATAAATGTGAAAACCATATTATGATCTTTTTATTTTCCAAATACTTAATATAGCAACATTTCCAAATAATATTTTCTAGACTTTATAGGTTGCACCTACAGAATCTGCTACGCATAACCCACGCGCGATGGGCCAGATCATACTTGAAGGTGCGCCGCGGCGAGGAGGAGCCATCAAGTGGTATACATCATCTTCAAGTGTATACTGTGTCTCACATGATGTATGTACACATTTGCATAGTGCCGAGGGGGCGTATTAATGTTTATAGGTTCCAAGAATCTGATGTGCCATGTTGACATTAACGTATTCTTAATTATTAAGTACTAAAAAGTTCTCGCCACTACTTCAATAGAATTATATTGTGTGGGTATTCATGTTTATAGGTTCCAAGAATCTGATGTGCCATGTTGCCATTACCATATTCTTAATTATTAAGTAATAAAAGTTCGGGCTCCCTTCTCTGGAGATAACTGCTCCATGTGTTACATGTTATAATAAAGTTCAAAGAAAGATACAGTGGCGTTTCTATCATGCCGGTTCCATTACATAATTTGTAGATAAATTGTAAACTGCTTATTGTTGATATATTTCGCTTTCCTTTTCAGAACACGCAATATCTAAGCAAATGGAAATGTCATGTCTCTTTTAGTCTGAACGATGCATAAAAAATATGAGTGCTATATCCCCTAGAGTTAATAAATAAGTTTTCAGTATGACATCCACATCATCAATCTTTATGGATTTTGTTTTCATCTACATGAGCACACACTACGTTGTATCTTCATCTTAATTCTAGATGCCAAGTACATGTTCTTTGGTGTTATAAAACTGTACTGAATTCTATAATCAACACTTAGATTAGTTGCTGATCCCGAGAACGAAGATATGGAGAGCATGGTTGCTTTGGTGGAAAATATAAGATGGTCGCTGAAATTTCATATCGTTTTTTTTGCGTAAGAAACCCCATCGTGTTTCAATAGATAGTTGGGTACACTAAAAGTTTTACCTAATAAAATGCCCATTTTCATGGTGAAGCTGTTCTTAGTTGGGTTGGAACATGTAGGCATGCATTTGTGGTAGAAGTCAACACACTATATGCCATTTTGACTACTTTTTCTTATGGCAAGCCTGGTAGACCAACTAGCGAGGTATATAGGAACATATGGTTGTTAAATTATTTTCAAGATGGTCTTATATTTCTAGAGATCTCATGTTTATTCTTCTATGCTTCGCTATGTTCAATCTAATATGTCTAAAATATTGTAATCATATTTATCTAGGCAATGTAGAAAAATGCACGTTTACAAACAATAATCTTTTTGTAATATGTCTAAAATATTGTAATATTCTTTATCTCGGCAATATAGAAAAATTCATGTTTATGAACAATAATATTTTTGTAATATGTTGCCATTTCTGGTCGTATATTCAAATTTAGACTATTCGTAAATGAAAATTTTATATTCTTAAAATTCTGACGAGCTGGTAACCAGTGGTGGTGGTACTGATATACTAGAGATTAGTTATATGTACTCAAATGAAATTATATATTTTTTATCAAATTTAAGAAAAAAGATATACTTAATATTTTTTTATAAACTAGCCCGTGCGAATGCACGGGTTGACGACTAGTTACTTTATAATTTCTGAATTTTTTCACATTTTCACATTCCTATTTCACTGGGCATTAACCTAATTTAAATATATTTTCAAAGTACTTTAAATCTGGCTCAACATTTCGGTATTAAAAATAGTTTGGAACCCACAAAAATATGCGAAATTGGCCCTGGCCAACCAAAAAAACGACTGCAATAAATTGCATAAGAAGTTGCCATGAGCTATATATAAATTATTAAAAAAGAGGGAGTGGTCTGACTTGTGGGCCTGTTTAGTTGACGCGTATGCAAGATTTTTTTAGTTATTATATACGTCAACAAACGATTCTAGCAGATGTAACCGTTGGATGTCAATCAAACGGCCGTCGTGTTTCTTCAATCTCTGATCTTCTTGCTCCAGTCACCAAAGCAGCGCCGGCGGGACCGCCTACTCCCGCCTCCCGTGGCCGGCTGTGCTGCTGTGTAGGCCTCAGCGCCCCCTACTACTCCCACCGCTAGCCAGGGCATCCCTCTACTCACCCACACCCCCTGTTATTCTGCGGCAACGGCAGCCTCACACCGCAGCCGAACCGGTGAACCCTCGTACTCCTCTCCGTGCGGGCTTCCACTGCCGCGTCTTCCTCGGCTCCGCGTCGTCCCCTTCCTAGGCCTCGCCGTTGTCCACCGCGGTGGTGCTCTCGGCGCGACATGGTCAATGTGGTCAACGACTGTCGACGTCAAAACCGGCGGATCTCGGGTAGGGGGGCCCGAACTGTGCGTCTAGGCCGGATGGTAACAGGAGGCAAGGGACACGAAGTTTTACCCAGGTTCGGGTCCTCTCGATGGAGGTAAAACCCTACATCCTGCTTGATTAATATTGATGATATGGGTAGTACAAGAGTAGATCTACCACGAGATCGGAGAGGCTAAACCCTAGAAGCTAGCCTATGGTATGATTGTTGTTGTGTATGTTGTCCTACGGACTAAAACCCTCCGGTTTATATAGACACCGGAGAGGGTTAGGGTTACACCAAATCGGTTACAATGGTAGGAGATCTACATATCCGTATCGCCAAGCTTGCCTTCCACACCAAGGAAAGTCCCTTCCGGACACGGGACGAAGTCTTCAATCTTGTATCTTCATAGTCCAGGAGTCCGGCTGAAGGTATAGTCCGGCCATCCGGACACCCCCTAATCCAGGACTCCCTTAGTAGCCCCTAAACCAGGCTTCAATGACGACGAGTCCGGCGCGCAGATTGTCTTCGGCATTGCAAGGCGGGTTCCTCCTCCAAGTACTTCATAGAAGATTTTGAACACAAAGATAGTGTCCGGCTCTGCAAAATAAGTTTCCACATATTTCCATAGAGAGAATAATATTTACACAAATCTAATCTGCTGACGTATTCCGTAGTGTGACACACCACGGCCAAGCCTTTATCTGAGTCGTTTCATTATCCCACCTCAGCGCGTCATGCGAGGTGGTTTCCTTGGCACGTCTTGTCAAAGCAGAGATCGTGTCCCCTTATTCCGGGATTCTCATCAATACGGGCGTGGGTAACCCAACCGCGCCATTGATTACGGCGCTTGGAGATATGCGAGTTTTACCAGGCTAGTGGGGACATGTAGTTGCGTCCACCCATATAAGGGGATAAGGATCCACCCTTTCACATACGCCTTCTTCCTCCTTTGCCTATCCATTCTCGCGCACTCAAGCTCCAGCGCCCAAGTCCGCACTCCCACCTCAACCTTCTCCAGCCATGTCCGGAGTGGGAGGCAAGTGGATGGTCTCCTCCGTCACGGAGTGACACATCAAAAAGCTGAGGAAGGTCAGATACCTGTCCAACGACATCGCGTACCGGCTTCCCGAAAAGGGGCAGCTCATCCCCACCCCTAGGCCCCATGAGAGGGTGGTGTTCCTCCCCCATTTCCTCCGCGGACTGGGCTTCCCTCTTCACCCATTTGTCCGGGGGCTCATGTTCTACTATGGCCTGGATTTCCACGATCTGGCCCCGAACTTTGTCCTCAACATATCGGCGTTTATCTTCGTGTGTGAGGCTTTTCTCAGCATCCACCCCCATTTCGGCCTATGGCTCAAGACTTTCAATGTCAAGCCGAAGGTGGTGCGCGACAACCAGGCGGAGTGCGGAGGCGCCATGGTGGGCAAGATGGCCAACGTCTTATGGCTCGAGGGCTCCTTTGTGGAGACCCTGAAGGGGTGGCAATCGGGGTGGTTTTATATCACCGAGCCGTGCGACCCCGAATGGGTCGCAGCCCCCAAGTTTCGATCCGGACCCCTACGCGGCTTACCTCCTGGAAGGAGACGGGCGTGTCGTGGGGTAAAAAAGGAGAGCTGACCGGACTCCAAACATGCATCCAAACCCTGGTGGACAAGAAGCTCAAACTTGTCAAGGTAGTCCAGGTTATGCTCATCCGCCTGATCCTCCCGTGTCAACAACGGGCTTTCAATCTGTGGGAGTTCGACCCGGCGCGACACCAAACTCTGAGCAGGCTCTTCGACATGACATACGAAGATGCCTGGAAGGTGCTTTTCAAGGGCGCCGAGGCCCCCGCATCCGCTACTGAGGATCGCGGATTCAGTACGCAGCGTCACGCTCATGCGGTAGGCTGTTTTTTTCCATTTATGGGGTATCAGTTTTTCATAGTTTGACTCTATGCGGGATCTAAGCTCCCTTACCTTTGACAGGATTGGCTGGTGACGTCCGGACAGATCAAATGTCTGGCTCCTTTGCCCGAAGGCCCAGCAGACGCTAGCTTGACGAAGCTACTGGTTCTGGCACCCTATGTGGTGCCGGAGAAGAAGGCCGCGAAAAAGGCCACGGGGACTCGAAAGAGTGCCCGACGCCAGGAGGTGTCGGATCCATCATCCGATGGTTCCGAGGCGCATTCCTCCTGTGAAGACGAGGAGGAAGAAGAGACCTCTCCCCCTCCAGCGGGAGGAGAGACGAAAAGGAAGGCCGCCCCAACTAGGGAGGCCGAAGGGTCCAAGAAGGGGAAAACCCTTCCTCCGGACTATTCCATCGACGCCGACGACGGTGGAGAGGAGTGGCTGCTCAGGGCCAAGCCCCTGGCAAAATCATAAGTATCCGGATACCAGAGTAATTCATAGCATTCGTTTATTGCACAACTTTCCCTTATGTCGAATATGTTTATGCAGCCCACCCAAAGACTGGCTCGACGCGTCATCGAGCGGCTCACTGGACTCGTCGGATGTGAACTCGCTTCCGACGGCTTCCTCCCCCCACCCTACGGACGGCACCGAAGTGTTGTCCCGACAGGTTCCAAGCTGGCAGGAGGTGGTCCTGGAGGCGCCGCAAGGCGACCTCCCGGACTCCAGGAGTAAAGGGGATGAAACCCCCCAGGGCTCCAAGTCCGGCTCTAGGCCGGACACCACTCCGGAACCTTCAAAGGTTCCAGAGTCCGGCGGGGGACCTCCTTCCAAGAGGAGCAAGCCCACCGTGCCGGTGACCCCCGTCCAACCGGAGGCGCCGGACAATATGTTGGAGGCGCTCCAAGGCACCTCCATCGACGAGGAGCACCGCACCATTATGAGTGCGGTGGTCCAGAAGGTTCAGTCCGCCAAGAGCAGACTGACTGAAGCTTGTACTAGCCTTTTAACAAGCTTTGAGATAAGTAAAGAATGTGTAAATAATATTACCGCATAGACAGTAGCCCCTGATGCTCTGTTTGGCGTTCGAGAAGAAAAGCCGAATAGAGGATCTAATAAAATTCACAGGAGTCTAACAAAAAGGAGTCAATATGCGTATGCAGGCTTCTCTGCTTGCGTCCGCCGCACTGACTGCGGAAGTGGACACACTAAAGCAGAACCTCGAGCGGTCCGAGCAAGAGCTCGGGCGTGCCAAGAAGCAGCTCGAGGACAATGCAGGTAAGAAATACCTTGTTTAAACATATATAAAAAGGTGCAATTGCAAAAAATGACAGGATTAACGTGGCTATTGTAGGGGCCACGTCTGAGGTGGCGACCCTTAAGCAAGTGCTGGTCGAGGCCGAGAAGAGGGCGGCCACAGAGCGCACCGAGCGGGAGAAGTATGAGGCCCAGGTTGGCAAGGTGCGGCAAGAGCTCCAGGTTCTCATGAAAAAACATGAGAGTTTGGAGCTTGACTCAAAGACGCAAGCGTCCGAGCTCGCGGTGGCTATTGAAAATGCCAAGTCTGCCAAGGCCGAATCCCAGAAGACCCTCCAGGAGTTGGATGAGGTGAAGAAGATAGCGGCGGGTAAGGCATTCTTTATGCAAAGCAAACACATAAATGTGAGTTACTTGTTACTTACCCGAATCCGGAGCTCTCCAGGAGCGTTCGCAGATCTTCCCCGGAGTGTGTCCGATGCTGCTGCATTCTATCGAGCCAAGGAGGGCAGCTCGACAGAGAAGGTGTTCTGGTCTCAGTATGCTGAGGCCGGACACCCCGTGCCCCTGAGCGACCAGCTGAAGCAACTGGTCGAGCTCCACAAGGTGGCCAAACAGGCCATGAAGGGCCTCCTAGTTCGGCTGTGGCCTGGAGAGGCTCTACCTGGGAGCTATTTCAGGCTGGTGCGGCGGCTGGTGGAGGCCTGTCCAAGGATCGAAGTCATCAAGCGCTCCGTCTATATTTAAGGTGCCCGTAGGGCCCTTGCCCGTGCTAAGGTGCACTGGGGCAAGCTGGATGCTGAGAAGCTTGTGAAGGACGGGCCACCACCGGGGAAAGAGCATTGCAAGCCCGAGAATTATTATAAGGTTGTTCTGAAGGGTGCCTGCCTTGTGGCGGATGAATGTTCCAAGTAAAACTCGCTCGTTTTGTCCTATGCGCTGAAAACTTGTTCATATGCGCTAAGCAATGCTGTTGGAATTTAAAATATTACCTTTTGTGCGGCTGTTTATCAATTCTAAGAGATGGCAAGTTGTCGGCTTCTGCCCCTGTGCCGCTAGTGCTGGAGTGTTCGGGGATAAACCTGAGCGCTCTTTTTCCCATGTTTGGGTCCTTCGAGGGAGGCGCTCAGCCCAACGAACAAGGCAATCGGACTATAATGCGTGAACACTCTCACTTAGCCATAGAATTCTATAATTTTAAATTTCGGCGAAGCCCCTGGTATTCGGAAGACCGAGTTCGGGGCGCTATCCACGCCTTGGCCGGACAGAGCCGGCTCCTCGCTCTAAGCAGCATAAGTCGTTAGGGACTCGAAAAAACTCTCGAACAACGACCAGCTCTCGCTTCATCATGACAGTCAGTTTTAGCTTTCTCCACTGAGGTGCTCGACCCAGCTCAACTGGGGCACAATCGCAGTGGTTCTCCTAGTGCTACCTTAGCCGATATAGCGGAACGTAAGGCACCAAAACATAGGAGCCGGGCAAACCCAACTATTGACCCAAGACATGATTCGGAGCCGATGCATATAATGCTATAAGTTCGGAGTGCCGCACTTGTTAAAGTGTTCGGACATCTCACACCATATTGAGGGGTACTAAAGCCCCTGGCGTATTTAGGCCGTACCAAAGTGTACGGGTGCAATATGTCGTTACGGAACATATATACATATATAAAAAAAGAGTAATGCAATAATAGACAAAAGCTATGCACTGTTTATTAAAGAGGGTTGAGATCAAAGAAGAACGACACAAATAATGCGATAAGCAAAAGGTTGGACTATGTAACATGTCCGTTCCAGGGGCAAGCTGCGGAATAGTATGCGAAATAGGTATACTACTCGTGATAGAGACCACCTGGGAGTTCCGTAATGCGGCGCGGCTTGTTTGCTTCCCTGGTTCTTGCATCGTTTGTGCGGCAATTGAACTGCCGAACAAGCCTTCCAAAGTGTGGAGTCCTGAAAGTAAGAGAAAATTAAAAAACCGGCAGCCCCTCGTGCAGTTTAAGACGTGTTTCGGGCGTGCCGTGATGGTACCCCTTCCCCTGTACCCATGGTATTTCTAGTGCATAGTTATGTACGTGAAGTACTGGTGTCGCGTTTTTGCGAGGGCTGGGGTTGGGGCCGCATTGCCATGCCTGCTCGGATCATGCTAGGCGGTCTTGTTGTAGGTTACTCCGGGCGCGCTTGACGGTGTCCGGTCGTTTAATGGCCTGACTGGAGAACTGCCTGGAGAGGCTGCCTTGTACTTCCGCTGCAAGGGCCGCCATGTGCTCCTCCATTCGGAGGGAGCGTTTGGTATTTCCATTGACCGTAATTACTCCTTGAGGGCCTGGAATCTTGAGTCTAAGGTATGCGTAGTGTGGTACCGCATTGAACTTGGCGAATGCGGTTCGCCCGAGCAGTGCGTGATAGCCACTGCGGAATGGGACTATGTCGAAGATTAACTCCTTGCTTCGGAAATTATCCGGAGATCCGAAGACCACTTCAAGTGTGACTGAGCCTGTACAGTTGGCCTCTACACCTGGCATTACGCCTTTAAAGGTTGTTTTGGTGGGCTTAATCCTCGAGGGATCTATGCCCATTTTCCGCACTGTATCCTGGTAAAGCAGGTTCAGGCTACTACCGCCGTCCATAAGGACTCTAGTGAGATGAAATCTGTCAATAATTGGGTCTAGAACCAATGTGGCGAATCCGCCATGACGGATGCTAGTGGGATGGTCCCTTCGATCAAAGGTGATCGGGCAGGAGGACCATGGGTTGAACTTTGGGGCGACTGGCTCTACCGCGTATACATCCCTTAGTGCGCGCTTCCGCTGCCTTTTGGGGACGTGGGTTGCGTATATCATGTTCACCGTCCGCACTTGTGGGGGAAAACCCTTCTGTCCACTATTGTTCGGCGGCTGGGGCTCCTCGTCGTCATCGCTATGCAGCCCCTTGTCTTCATTTTTGGCGTTTAACTTGCCTGCTTGCTTGAACACCCAACAATCCCTGTTGGTGTGATTGGCCGGCTTTTCGGGGGTGCCATCTATCTGGCACAAGCGGTCAAGTATTCGGTCCAAACTGGACGGGCCCCTAGGATTCCTTTTGAATGGCTTTTTCCGCTGACCGGATTTAGAGCCTCTGAATCCGGCATTAACTGCCGTATCCTCAGCATTGTCACCATTAATGCGGCGCTTCTGCTTGTTGCGACGTGACCTGCCATTACTATCCCTGGTATCCGAATTACCAGGGTTCTTGGTCATATTGTTGCTATGAGCAAGCCAGCTGTCTTCTCCCGCGCAAAAGCGGGTCATGAGTGTCGTGAGTGCTGCCATAGACTTCGGCTTTTCCTGTCTGAGGTGCCGGGAAAGCCACTCGTCACGGATATTGTGCTTGAAGGCTGCTAGGGCCTCAGCGTCCGGACAGTCGACTATTTGATTTTTCTTTGTTAAGAACCGTGTCCAGAATTGCCTGGCCGATTCCTCTGGCTGCTGAATTACGTGACTTAGGTCATCGGCGTCTGGGGGTCGCACATAAGTGCCCTGGAAATTGTCGAGGAATGCGGCTTCCAGGTCCTCCCAACAACTGATTGATCCTATTGGCAAGCTGTTAAGCCAATGCCGAGCTGGTCCTTTAATCTTGAGTGCGAGGTATTTGATGGCGTGGAAATCATCACTGCGGGCCATGTGGATATGAAGGAGATAATCCTCGATCCATACCGCAGGATCTGTTGTGCCATCATATGATTCGATATTTACGGGTTTGAAACCCTCGGGGATTTGATGATCCATTATTTCGTCTGTGAAGCATAGTGGGTGTGCGGCGCCTCTGTACTGGGCTATATCATGACGTAGCTCCAATGAGCTTTGTCTACTATGTTCGGCCCTGCCGAATTTGTGGCTGGCGTGACGGTTACCGTCTCGAGCAGTGGGGCGCCCACGCGATCCGTAGATCGATCTTGTTTGCCTTGCCTTGTCCTCCTACATATCTCGTAAGTCCGACGCATATTCCCGTGCCTTGGTATGGGGTGCGGCTTGAGTGGAGGGTCGAAAGGCCTCTCTGTCACGGCCACGAGGTGGCCGGTCGGCCGCATCGAGTGCTTCCTCCTCTAATCGGGGTAGCAACCTGCGCTTTGGGTAGCTCTTGGAGGGGCGTTCGAGTTTATGCTCTTCGGCCGCAAGAACTTCAGTCCATCTGTCGACTAGCAAATCTTGATCAGCTCTGAGCTGTTGCTATTTTTTCTTGAGGCTTCTTGCCGTGGCCATAAGCCTACGTTGAAAACGCTCTTGCTCGACGGGATGCTCTGGCACGACGAATTCGTCGTCGTCGAGGCCTGCCTCGTCTTCGGAGGGAGGCATATAATTATCGTCCTCGACCTCTTTGTCAGCCACTCTCTCATGAGGGTTGGTTTCTCCATCCTCCTGTGCTAAATCTTGCTGGAGGGGGTTTTCTTTAGCACTTTCCGGAGTATTATTATCTCCCGTGCTGGAATCACCGTATTTGTTTTGGCGGGATTTTGAGCGGCGCCGCTGACGCCAGTGCTTAGGCTGTTTCTTGGAGGGGTCATCCTCCGCTGTTCGATCGCCATCTCCTTCTTTTGGGGTGTCCACCATGTATATGTCATATGACGAGGTGGCTTTCCAGGGCCTGATAGGCGCTGGTTCTTCATCGTCTCCTTCATCGGCGTCCATACCGTCAATGTCTTCGGAGTCGAAGTCGAGCATGTCGGTTAAGTCGTCGACAGTGGCTACAGAGTGGGTGGTGGGTGGGCTTTGAATTTCTTCATCGTCCGAATCCCAACCTTGCTGACCGTAGTCTGGCCAGGGCTCTCTTGATAAAGAGAGAGACTTCAGTGTCTTCAGAATATCGCCGAAAGGCAAGTGCTGAAAGATGTCCGCAGCAGTAAACTCCATAATCGGCGCCCAATCGAATTCGATCGGCAGGGGCGCGGAGGGTTCGGAGTCTGGAGAGGAGTCCGGCTCCTTGGAGTCACGAGTCTCGCAGAGTGCGGGGCTGGTGTTCGGCTCGATCGCCGTTGGGATCGCAGCCCCCGAGGCGGCGTCCAACCACCCATCCTCGATCGGCGCAGTTGGCTCCAAATTAAGGGTCGAAGCCGATGCGGGTGCGGCCTCCAGGGCACTGTTCGGCGGCAGAGCTAGATCATGCTCGTCGTGACAGTGCGGCGCGCTCAGCAGTGGCTCGAATCCGTCGAAGATCAAGTCCCCGCGGATGTCAGCCGTGTAGTTTAAACTTCCAAATCTGACCTGATGGCCAGGGGCATAGCTTTCGATCTGCTCCAGATGGCCAAGTGAATTGGCCTGCAGTGCGAAGCTGCCGAAGACGAAGATCTGTCCGGGGAGGAAGGTCTCACCCTGGACTGCATCGCCATTGATGATCGTAGGAGCCATCAAGCCTGACAGCGACGACACAGAGGAACTCTCAATGAAAGCACCAATGTCGGTGTCAAAACCGGCGAATCTTGGGTAGGGGGTCCCGAACTGTGCGTCTAGGCCGGATGGTAATAGGAGGCAAGGGACACGAAGTTTTACCCAGGTTCGGGCCCTCTCGATGGAGGTAAAACCCTACGTCCTGCTTGATTAATATTGATGATATGGGTAGTACAAGAGTAGATCTACCACGAGATCGGAGAGGCTAAACCCTAGAAGCTAGCCTATGGTATGATTGTTGTTGTGTATGTTGTCCTACGGACTAAAACCCTCCAGTTTATATAGACACCGGAGAGGGTTAGGGTTACATCAAGTCGGTTACAATGGTAGGAGATCTACATATCCGTATCGCCAAGCTTGCCTTCCACACCAAGGAAAGTCCCTTCCGGACACGGGACGAAGTCTTCAATCTTGTATCTTCATAGTCCAGGAGTCCGGCTGAAGGTATAGTCTGGCCATTCGGACAACCCCTAATCCAGGACTCCCTCAACGACCGACTTCCATCGGAAGAGTACTGTATGTGGAGAGGCTGACAGCTGGGTCCACGTCAGCCGCAAGGAAGTGCCTCCTTATTACGTGGAAAATAATTATTCTCCGCCTGACAGCAGGGACCCATCAGATGGGCCACCAGTATTTTGCGAAAAAAATGTTTCCCTCAGACTGCCGGGACCCACAGGACGGGCCACCGTATTTCACAAAAAAAACGTTCCCCCCGCTGTCATCTCAGACCCACCGGATGTGCCTCCTTATTACGCACAAAAAAATGAATACCCACCTGCTACCTGGGACCCACCTTGGTGGGAGGCTGACTTATGGGACTACTAAGTTGACTGGGACGGAGGCCTTTGTCAACTTTAGTCAATATATGAACAATTCTAGCTACAGCGACCGTACGATGTCCATCCAACGGCCATAGTGCTTCTTCAACCTCTGGTCTTCTTGCTCCAGCCGCCCAAAGTAGCGCCGGTCGTGCCGCCTGCTCCTGCCGCCCGTGGCCGGCTGTGATGCCGCGGAGGCCTCACCGCCCCCTACTACTCCCACCACGAGCCAGGCCATCCCTCTACGCACCGACACCCCCTGTTATTATGCGGCAACGGCAGCCTCACACCGCAGCCGAACGAGTGAACCCTCATACTCCTCTACGCGTGGGCATCCACTGACGCGTCTTCCCCGGCTCCGCGTCATCCCCTTCATAGGCCTCGCCGTTGTCCACCGCCCTGGTGCTCTCAGCGTGGCGTGGTCAACATGGTCAAGGAATGGCTTCCATCGGACGTGGAATGTACGTGGAGAGGCTGACAGCTGGGTCCACGGCCGTAGCAAGGAAGTGCCTCCATATTACGCGCAAAATAATTATTCCTCCACCTGACAGTGGGGACCCACCATACGGGCCATCGTATTTCGCGAAAAAACATTTCCTCCTGGTTGCTGGGACCCACCAGCTACATCTTCGCACGCAAGGAAGTGCGTCCGAAAAAATGATTCACCCCCCTGACTGTTGGGACCCACCAGCTACATCTTCGCACGCAAGGAAGTGTGTCCGAAAATAATACATTCGCCCCCTGACTGCTGGGACCCACCAGCTACATCTTCGCATGCAAGGAAGTGCGTCCGGGCAAAAAAACGATTCCCCCCTGACTGCTGGGACCCAGCAGCTACATCTTCGCACGCAAGGAAGTGCGTCCGGGCAAAAAAAACGATTCGCCCCCCTGACTGCTGGGATCCCACCAGCTACATCTTCACAGGCAAGGAAGTGCCTGACAGTTGGGACCCACCTGGTCGAAGCGTACGTAGTGTTGTCATTCTGATCGCGAATGTGTACGTACATATATACTGGTCGATGTAGAGGCGCACACGTGTCGTAGTAGAGGCGCGTACGTGTCGTAGTAGAGGCGCGCACATAGCATGTACATGTACGTACAGCGGCCTGGGTGCAAGATAGAAAATACGGCCACGTACGTACATATGGGTAGGGTCTCGAACGCCTACTCGCGCATACGTACGGCCAGGGCTCGTGTACATGGCCGGGTCGGAACGGAGAAACATCGTCATCTTCGTGTTCATGAGGAGGCAACGGAATGCGTCGTCATCGGTGTCAAAACCGGCGGATCTCGAGTAGGGGGTCCCGAGCTGTGCGTCTAAGGCGGATGGTAACAGGAGGCAGGGGATACGATGTTTTACCCAGGTTCACGCCCTCTTGATGGAGGTAAAACCCTACGTCCTGCTTGATTTATTCTTGATGATATGAGTATTACAAGAGTTGATCTACCACGAGATCGGAGAGGCTAAACCCTAGAAGCTAGCCTATGGTATGATTGTATGTTGTCCTACGGACTAAAACCCTCTGGTTTATATAGACACCGGAGGGGGCTAGGGTTACACAAGGTCGGTTACAAAGGAGGAGATATACATATCCATATTGCCTAGCTTGCCTTCCACGCCAAGTAGAGTCCCATCCGGACATGAGACGAAGTCTTCAATCTTGTATATTCATAGTCCAACAGTCCGGCCAAAGGATATAATCCGTCTGTCCGGATACCCCCTAATCCTGGACTCCCTCAGTAGCCCCTGAACCAGGCTTCAATGACGATGAGTCCGGCGTGCAGTATTGTCTTCGGCATTGCAAGGTGGGTTCCTCCTCCGAATACACCACGGAAGAATTTGAATACAAGGATAGTGGCCGGCCCTGCAAAATAAGTTCCACATACCACCGTAGAGAGAATAATATTTCCACCAATCTAATCTGCTGACTTGTTTTGGCAACATGACATTATGCCATGGCCCGGTGATTATTCGAACCGTTTTCCTTTAACTAGCCCCGCACATAACGCGAGGCAGTTTTTTGACACGTCTTGTCAAAGCAGAGACCATGTCCCCCTTATTACGGGATTCTCATAAATACGGGCGTGGGTAACCCAACCGCATCATCGATTACGGCGCTTGGGGGATAAGCGAGTTTTACTAGGCTAGTGGGGGCGCATAGTTTCGGCCGCCCTTATAAAGGGGCAAGGTTTAACCTTTTTCTACCCACGCCTTCTTCCTCCTTGCTCATCCACTCTTGCGCACTCGAGCTCCAACACCCAAGCCCACATCCTTCCCCTCAACCTTCTCCAATCATGTCCGGAGCGGGTGGCAAATGGATGGCTTCCTCCGTTACGGAGGGACACATCAAGAAGTTGCGCGGAGTCGGATACTTGGCCGCGAATATCGTGTATCGACTGCCCACTGCGGGGCAGATCGTTCCTACCCCTGAACCTCACGAGAGGGTAGTTTTCCTCCACCACTTCCTCCGTAGATTGGGGTTTCCCCTCCATCCATTCGTCCATGGTCTCATGTTCCACTACGGGCTGGACTTCCATGATCTGGCCCCAAACTTCGTCCTCAGCATTTCGGCGTTCATCATCGTGTGTGAGGCTTTCCTCCGCATCCGGCCCCACTTCGGCCTGTGGCTAAAGACCTTCAATATCAAGCTGAAGGTGGTGGGCGGCCAACAAGCAGAATGCGGCAGAGCCATGGTGGGCAAGATGCCCAACGTTATCTGGCTCGAAGGCTCCTTCGTGGAGACCATAAAGGGGTGGCAATCGGCGTGGTTCTACATCACCGAGCTGCGCGACGCCAAATGGGTGGCTGCCCCCAAGTTTCGATCCGGAATCCCCACGCGGCTCACCTCTTGGAAAGAGAAGGGCATGTCCTGGGGTTCATCAGTAGAGCTGGACGGACTCCAGAAATGTATCCGGAATATGGCCAGCAAGAAGCTCAAGCTTGTCAACATAGTCCAGGTCATGCTCATCCGCGGGATCCTCCCGTGCCAACAGCGGGACTTCAACTTGTGGGAGTTCGACCCGGCCCAGCACCAGACTCTGAGCGAGCTCTTCGACATGATGCACAAGGATGTCTGGAAGGTGCTGTTCAAGGGCGCCGAGGTCCCTCCCTCCCTCACCGAGGACCGTGGGCTAAGCGCGAAGCGCCAAGCGCATTCGGTGAGTTCTATACATCTGGTAGGATATTTATTTCCCCTAGATTAATCATGTGCGGGGTCTGAGCTCCACGCCTTTGACAGGACTGGGTGGAGACGTCGGGGCAGATTAACTATCCGGCCCCTCTGCCCGAAGACACTACAGATGCTCTTCTGACGAAGATGCTGACTCCGGCTCCTTACAAGGTGCCGGAGAAGACCAAGAAGGCCAAGGGAACCCGGAAGAGTTCCCGACGCCAGGTGTTATCGGACTCATCGTCCGATAACTCCGCGATGCACTCCTCCCCCGAAGACGAGGAGGAAGATGAAGATGCTCCCCCTCCAGTCAGGGGAGACAAGAAAAGGAAGGTCGCCCCAACCGGGGGGGGGGGGGGAGAAGGGTCCAAGAAGGGAAGGACTCTCCTTCCGGACTACTCCACCACCATCGTCGAAGGCGAAGACGAGTGGCTGCTCAGGGCCAAGCCCCTGGCAAAGTCGTAAGTATTCGGATGCCAGAGTAACTCATAGCATACATTTGGCGCACTGTTTCTTCTAACACCGAATTATGATTATGCAGACCGCCATGAGCCCGTATCGACGTATCGTCGGACGGCTCCCTGGGCTCGTCGGATATGGATAGCGATCCACTTCTGACCGCCACCTCCCCTTGACCTATGGACAATGCCGAGGTATTGTCTCAAGAGGCACCGGGTCGAGGGGAGACAGTCCCGGAGGCACCTCAAGGCGACCTTCCGGGCTCCGGGAGCAGAGGGAGCAAGGCTCCCGAGGGCTCCGAGTTCGGCCCTCAGCCGAATACCGCGCCGGAACCTCCAGTGGTTCCGGACTCAGGCAGGCGGCCTCCTTCCAAAAGGGGCAAGACGCCTGTGCCAGTGACCTCTGTCCATCCAGACGCACCGGACACTCTGCTGGGAGCGCTTCGCAGCGCTTCCATCGACGAAGAGCACCGCACTATTATGAGTGTGGTGGTCGAGAAGGTTCAGTCTGCAAAGAGCGGACTGACTGAAGCCTGTGCCAGCCTTCTAACAGGCTTTGAGGTAAGTATATAGGAAAAATATTGCCGCATAGACAGTAGCCCCTGATGCTCTGTTCGGTGTTCACGAAGAAAAGCCAAACAGAGGATCAAACAATATCGCAGGAGTCTAATATAAGTATGTCTATATGCATATGCAGGCTTCGCTACTGGCCTCTGCCGCACTGACTGCGGAGGTCGCCACACTGAAGCAGGACCTCGAAGGGTCCAAGAAAGAGCTCGGCCTTGCCAAGAGGCAGCTCGAGGAGAACAAACGTAAGTAGTACCTAGTCTATGGATATATATAAAAAGAATGCGATTGCAAAATGACAGGATCATCGTAAATTTGCCAGGGGCCACGATCGAGGTGGCGACCCTGAAGCAAGCGTTATCCAAGGCCGAAAACAAAGCGGCCACGGAGCGCACCGAGCGGGAAAGGCATGAGGCTCGGGTGGGCGAGGTGCAGCAAGAGCTCCACGCTCTCGTGACGAAGCACGAGGCGTTGGAGCTTGACTTGAAGACGCGAGAGTCTGAGCTTGCCGCGGCCCTCGAGAGCACAAAGAGTGCCAAGGCCGAAGCCCAAAAGGCCCTCCGATACGTCTCCAACGTATCTATAATTTTTGATTGCTCCATGCTATATTATCTACTGTTTTGGACTATATTGGGCTTTATTTTCCACTTTTATATTATTTTTGGGACTAACCTATTAACCGGAGACCCAGCCCAGAATTGATGTGTTTTGCCTATTTCAGGGTTTTGGAGAAACAGAATATCAAACGGAGTCCAAATGGAATAAAACCTTCGGGAACGTGATTTTCTCACCGAACGTGATCCAGGAGACTTGGACCCTACTCCAAGGAGTCAAAGAGGAGGTCACGAGGGTGGGGGCGATTAGAACAGGAGCCAAAAACCTAATTCCACCACTGCAACTTTCTGTATCCACGAGATCCCATCTTGGGGCATGTTTCGGAGCTCCGCCGGAAGAGGGCTGTCATCACGGAGGGCTTCTACATCATCCTAGACCTTCCGATGAAGTGTGAGTAGTTTACCTCAGACCTTCGGGTCCATAGTTAGTAGCTAGATGGCTTCTTCTCTCTCTTTGAGTCTCAATACAAAGTTCTCCCCCTCTCTTGTGGAGATCTATTCGATGTAATCTTCTTTTTGCGGTGTGTTTGTTGAGATCGATGAATTGTGGGTTTATGATCAAGTCTATCTATGAATAATATTTGAATCTTCTCTGAATTCTTTTATGTATGATTGGTTATCTTTGCAAGTCTCTTCGAATTATCCGTTTGGTTTGGCCAACTAGATTGGTAGTTCTTGCCATGGGAGAAGTGCTTAGCTTTGGGTTCGATCTCGCGGTGTCCTTTCCCAGTGACAGAAGGGGCAGCAAGGCACGTATTGCATCGTTGCCATCGATGATAACAAGATGGGGTTTATTTCATATTGCATGAATTTATCTCTCTACATCATGTCATCTTGCTTAAGGCGTTACTCTGTTTTTAACTTAATACTCTAGATGCATGCTGGATAGCGGTCGATGAGTGGAGTAATAGTAGTAGATGCAGAATCGTTTCGGTCTACTTGTCATGGACGTGATGCCTATATACATGATCATGCCTAGATATTCTCATAACTATGCTCAATTATGTCAATTGCTCAACAGTAATTTGTTCACCCACCATAGAATACTTATGCTCTTGAGAGAAGCCACTAGTGAAACCTATGGCCCCCGGGTCTATTATCATCATATCAATCTCCATTACTTTAATCTTGCTTTGCTTTTTAATTTGCCTTTACTTTTTACTTTGCATCTTTATACCAAAAATACCAAAAATATTATATCTATCAGATCTCACTCTCGTAAGTGATCGTGAAGGGATTGACAACCCCTAATCGCGTTGGTTGCGAGTAGCTATCATTTTGTGCAGGTACGAGGGACTTGAGCGTGGCCTCCTACTGTATTGATACCTTGGTTCTCAAAAACTGAGGGAAATACTTGTGCTACTCTGCTGCATCATCCCTTCCTCTTCGGGGAAAACCAACGCAAGCTCAAGACATAGCAAGAAGGATTTCTGGCGCCGTTGTCGGGGAGTCTACGCAAAAAGTCAACATACCAAGTACCCATCACAATCCCTATCTCTCGCATTACATTGTTTGCCATTTGCCTCTCGTTTTCCTCTCCCCCACTTCACCCTTGCCGTTTTATTCGCCCTCTCTCTCTATCCTCCCTCTCTATTTGCCTCTTTTGCCCACTTGCTTTTTTTTTGCTCATGTGTTAGATTGCTTGTTTGTCGCGATGGCTCAAGATACTACCAAATTGTGTGACTTCAGCAATACCAATAATAATGATTTCCTTAGCACTTCGATTGCTCCTCTTACCGATGCTGAATCTTGTGAAATTAATACTGCTTTGTTGAATCTTGTTATGAAAGATCAATTCGCTGGCCTTCCTAGTGAAGATGCCGCTACTCATCTGAATAGCTTCGTTGATTTATGTGATATGCAAAAGAAAAAGATGTCAATGATGATGTCGTTAAATTGAAGCTATTTCCTTTTTCGCTTAGAGATCGTGCTAAAGCTTGGTTTTCGTCTTTGCCTAAAAATAGTATTGATTCTTGTAACAAGTTCAAAGATGCTTTTATCTCTAAGTATTTTCCTCCCGCTAAGATCATCTCTCTTAGAAACGATATTATGAACTTTAAACAACTTGATCATGAACATGTTGCACAAGCTTGGGAGAGAATGAAATTAATGATACATAATTTCCCTACTCATGGTTTGAATTTGTGGATGATTATACAAAATTTTTATGCCGGATTGAATTTTGCTTCTAGAAATCTTTTAGATTCGGCCGCGGGAGGCACTTTTATGGAAATCACTTTAGGAGATGCTACTAAACTCCTAGATAATATTATGGTTAATTATTCTCAATGGCATACTGAAAGATCTTCTAATAAAAAAGTGCATGCGATAGAAGAAATCAATGTCTTTAGTGGAAAGATGGATGAACTTATGAAATTATTTGCTACTAAGAGTGTTTCTTCTGATCCTAATGATATGCCTTTGTCTACTTTGATTGAGAATAACAATGAATCTATGGATGTGAATTTTGTTGGTAGGAATAATTTTGGTAACAACGCTTATAGAGGGAATTTTAATCCTAGGCCATATCCTAGTAATCCTTCTAATAATTATGGGAATTCCTACAAAAACTCTTATTGAAATTATAATAAGATGCCCTATGAATTTGAGAATAGTGTTAAAGAGTTTATGATTTCACAAATGAATTTTAAAGCTTTGCTTGAAGAGAAATTGCTTAAAGTTGATGATTTGGCTAGGAACATTGATAGAATTTCTCTTGAGGTTGATTCTTTAAAGCTTAGATCTATTCCTCCTAAGCATGATATCAATGAGTCTTGCAAAGCCTTGAGAATTTCCATTGATGAGTGCAAGGAAAGAACCGCTAGGATGCGTGCTTCCAAAGATGCCTTTATTAAAGCGTGTTCCTCCAATTCCTATGAAAATCAAGATGAAGATCTAAAAGTTATTGATGTGTCCCCTATTAAATCTTTGTTTTGCAATATGAATCTTGATGAAACTGAATATGATCTTCCTTTACCTAGAAGGCGTTCTAAAAGTTCGGAGTATTTAGATGTTAATGATAAAATTGATGAAAGTGGGATTGAAAGAAATAAAAATGTATATGTTGCTAAACCCACTATATTGGATTTCAAGGAATTTAATTATGAAAGTTGCTCTTTAATTGATTGTATTTCCTTGTTGCAATCCGTGCTAAATTCTCCACATGCTTATAGTCAAAATAAAGCCTTCACCGAACATATTGTTGATGCCTTGATGCAATCGTATGAAGAAAAACTTGAGTTGAAAATTTCTATCCCCAGAAAACTCTATGATGAGTGGTAACCAACTATTAAAATTAAAATTAAAGATCATGAGTTTTAGGCTTTGTGTGATTTGGGTGCTAGTGTCTCTACTATTCCCAAGACTTTGTGTGATTTGCTAGATCTCCATGATTTTGATGATTTCTCTCTAAACTTGCATCTTGCGGATTCCACTATTAAGAAACCTATGGGAAGGATTAATGATGTTCTTATTGTTGCAAATAGGAATTATGTTCCCGTAGATTTCATTGTTCCAGATATAGATTGCAATCCTTCTTGCCTATTATTCTTGGTAGACCTTTCCTTAGAACGGTTGGTGCGATTATTGATATGAAGGAAGGGAATATTAGATTACAATTTACATTAAAAAAAGGGCATGGAACACTTTCCAAGAAATAAAATAAAATTTCCATATGAAACTATCAAGAGAGCCCCTTATGGATTGCCTACCAAAGATAGCAATACCTAGATCTATCCTCGCTTTTATGCCTAGCTAGGGGCGTTAAACGATAGCGCTTGTTGGGAGGCAACCCAATTTTATTTTTATTCCTTGCTTTTTTCTCCTGAGTAATAAATAAATTATTTAGCCTCTGTTTTGGTTGTGTTTTTTGTGTTTAATTAGTATTTGTGCCAAGTAGAACCGTTGGGAAGACTTGGGGAAAGTCTTGTTGAACTTGCTGTAAAAAACAGAAACTTTAGCGCTCACGAAAACTGCTGTCATTTTTATTTGAAGAGTTCTATTTAGTTAATTATTTTTGCATATGATTAATAGATAAATTACTCACGTCCAGAAATTTATTTTAGAATTTTTGGGGTTCCAGATCTTGCGCTAGCTACAGATTACTACAGACTGTTCTGTTTTTGACAGATTCTGTTTTTCGTGTGTTGTTTGCTTATTTTGATGAATCTATGGTTAGTAAAATAGTTTATGATCCATAGATAAGTTGGAATACAGTAGGTTTAACACGAATATAAATAAAGAATGAGTTCATTGCAGTACCTTGAAGTGGTCTTTTGTTCTCTTTCGCTAACGGAGCTCACGAGTTTTCTATTTTGAGTTTTGTGTTGTGAAGTTTTCAAGTTCTGGGTGAATTCTTTTGATGGATTACGGAACAAGGAGTGGCAAGAGCCTAAGCTTGGGGATGCCCATGGCACCCCCAAGATAACCCAAGGACACCAAGAAGTCAAAGCTTGGGGATGCCCCGAGAGGCATCCCCTCTTTCGTCCACTTCCACCGGTAATTTACTTGGAGCTATATTTTTATTCACCAACATGATATGTGTTTTGCTTGGAGCGTCTTGTATTATTTTTGTCTTTGTGTCTTAGTATGCCACAATCATCCTTGCTGTACACACCTTTTGAGAGAGCCATACATGAATTAAAATTTGATAGAATACTCTACGTGCTTCACTTATATCTTTTGAGCTAAGTAGTTTTGCTCTATGTGCTTCACTTATATCTTTTTGAGCTATGTAGTTTTGCTCTATGTACTTCACTTATATCTTTTGAGCGTTATAATTTTGCTCTATGTGCTTCACTTAGACCTTTTAGAGCACGGTGGTGGATTTTTTTAAAGAAACTATTGATCTCTCATGCTTCACTTAAATTATTTTGAGAGTCTTAATAGCATGGTAATTTGCTTAATAATAATATGCTTGGTATTCAAGATTTGCGGAACTTTCTTTTGAGATATGGAGGTGATAATATTAAAGTCATGCTAGTTGAGTAGTTGTGAATTTAAAGAATACTTGTGTTAAAGTTTGTGATTCCCATAGCATGCACGTATGGTGAACCGTTATGTGATGAAGTCGGAGCATGATTTATTTATTGATTGTCTTCCTTATGAGTGGCGGTCGGGGACGAGCGATGGTCTTTTCCTACCAACCTATCCCCCTAGGATCATGCACGTAATACTTTGCTTTGATAACTTCTAGATTTTTGCAAGAAGTATATGAGTTCTTTATGACTAATGTTGAGTCCATGGATCATACGCACTCTCACCCTTCCACCTTTGCTAGCCTCTCTAATACCGCGCACCTTTCGCCGGTATCATACACCTACCATATACCTTCCTCAAAACAGCCACCATACCTACCTATTATGGCATTTCCATAGCCATTCCGAGATATATTGCCATGCAACTTTCCACCATCTAGTTCATCATGACACATTCATCATTGTCATATTGCTTAGCATGATCATGTAGTTGACATAGTATTTGTGGCAAAGCCACCATTCATAATTTTTTCATACTTGTCACTCTTGATTCATTGCATATCCCGGCACACCGCCGGAGGCATCCATATAGAGTCATACTTTGTTTTAGAATCGAGTTGTAATCATTGAGTTGTAAATAAATAAAAGTGTGATGATCATCATTTAATAGAGCATTGTCCCAATAATAAAAAGAAAAAAAGGCCAAAGAAGAAAAAAGAAGGCCCAAAAAAAAGAAAATAAATAAAAAGGGGCAATGCTACTATCCTTTTACCACACTTGTGCCTCAAAGTAGCACCATGATCTTCATAGTAGAGAGTCTCTCATGTTATCACTTTCATATACTAGTGGGAATTTCACATTATAGAACTTGGCTTGTATATTCCAATGATGGGCTTCCTCAAATTGCCCTAGGTCTTCGTGAGCAAGCAAGTTGGATGCACACCCACTTAGTTTCTTTTTGAGCTTTCATACATTTATAGCTCTAGTGCATCCGTTGCATGGCAATCCCTACTCACTCACATTGATATCTATTGATGGGCATCTCCATAGCCCGTTGATACTGTCGGATTTCGGGTTCCGGCAGACCCTTGAGGTTTGAACACTTGGGTGCGCGTGGAGGTTTTGCCTCCTACCTACCTGCACCCCTCCGCCACGCTAGGATCAAAGCTATGAAAAGAACAACACAAGGGACACAGGGTTTATACTGGTTCGGGCCACCGTTGTGGTGTAATACCCTACTCCAGTGTGTGGTGTGTGGATTGCCTCTTGGGCTGATGATGATGAACAATACAAGGAAGAGTAGCCTCGCGAGGGTCTGTTCTTGGCTGGGGCGATGAACTGCTGGGAGGAGTTCAGCCACCTTTCTCTCTCTCTCCCTCTTTCCAACTGGTCGACCCTTTGCCATGTGGGTGGCTGGTCCTATTTATAGAGGCCCTGGTCCTCTTCCTAAATATTGAGCGGGAAGGGAGCCAACAATGGCAGGCTAATTTGAAAGGGGACAGCAAGTATTAGCTATCCTGACAAAGTAGTCTTCGCCTGCGCAAAGCTCCGGTGATGACGCCGTCTTGGGCTCCATGGTGACCTCCATCTCGTAGTCCTGCTGGTCTTGGTCTCGTTGCACCGAAATGGCAACCTTTGCCTGACGCCTCGGTACTCCGCGGCTGCACTTGCTCCCTTTGCACCAAAGAGGAAAGGAGGACGCTGCGCGGGCTGGCACCCGCCTGGCGCCCTGAGTCGTCATGGCTTGCGTCACGGGCACCTCGCGAGGTACCCCTCCTTGATCTCTCCGCCTCCTCGCGAGCCAGCCTGACGAGGCCATGCCTAAGGAAGCTCCATGTCGTCCGCCCCGCGAGGCTTGGCCCCTCGCGAGGGTCTTGAGTTTGCGTTTGTGAAGATGGGCCGTGCTGGGCTCCCCTTTCAGCCACGCCGCAGGCCGCAGGCAGGCAAGTCTGGGGACCCCCGTTCCCAGAACGCCGACAGTAGCCCCCAGGCCCAAGGCGCGCCCGGACTTGCCCATGCAGGGAGGTGGAAGGGCAAGAGCGAAGCGCCGCGGGCCCTAACAGCCTGCGGCCTTGGGCGCCGCGTGGCGGTTGACTGGACGTGGGCGCCTTAGCAGCCGTGCGAGTTGATAAGGGAGTGGCGTCCGCCTAGGCCCTTCTTCTTGCTTTCCCCGGTTGCTGCTCAGATCCCCTTTCCTGCGCTTCTCCTTCCTTCCTCCGAAATCTCCAGATCTGCTCTGACCATGCGACCCAAGAAGCCATGGCGCCTCGCCAGCCCCCGGCCGCAGCTTGGTACTCGTCTGCCCTGGACCCGCCGAACGTGTCGGAGGCGGGCCTTGCCCGGTTGCGCCGGATAGCGACGGCGCGAGGCATTGACGGGGCGAAGGTGTTCAAGGCCGGCTCCGCCACCCCTGAGGGTCAGAGGAGCACCTTCTATCCACTCTTCGTAAGTGCCATTGTTGCTGGCCTGGTGCCTCCCTTCTCTGTCCTCCGCCATTACAAGCTGCAGGCTCTGCATCTCCATCCCAACTCCGTCCTTCTCCTCGCGATCTTTGCTTATTATTGCGAGGCCCACGTTCGTGTGCAACCGTTAGTGGCCTTGCTGCGCCACTACTTCTACCTCCGGACCTCTCGCGGTCCTGCTTCCGCGTGCGCGAGCTTTGTCGCATACGGTGGCGCCATTGCCATCTCGAACTCTAGGAAGAGGATTGAGGGCTTCAGGAGCAAGTGGGTCTTGGTGGACGCTGAGCGCATCCACCCTCGGCTGATCTTGCCCACCGAGCAGCCCACGAGCTCCAACAACTGGGGTCGAGCGGAGCTCACGGATCCCCGCGCGAAGATGGTGTTGGAGAAGATGGACGCGGATCTGAGGCCGGCCAACATGGCAGCGGCGAAGCTGACCGGCGCGTCGTTGCTGAGGGAGTTCCTGGAGCACCAGCTGGTTCCGCTTCGGCAGTACTCGCTTCCAATGTGGAGGCCCCGTCCGAGCCCCGCGGCCTAGGCCGACGAAGACTTGGCTGCGGTTCTCCAATCTTTGGTCAGGGGCAATGTGGCGAGGTTGGAGGGCGCTCCTACGCCCTTGTTCCTCCGCGACGACTGGGAGCGGGTAGTGAAGTCCATGCCCGTCTTCAACGGGGAAGGGCCCGTGCCCGTGGAGGCTCCCGAGGGACCGGTGGACGTGCCCTCCGGCGACTCCACCGAAGAGGAAGAAGGAGGGGAGCACGGAAAAGGGCCTGACTCCGAGGCGACTGACGGAGAGTCGAGGGCTCCCCTCTCCCGGCGCAGGTCCCGCGTTCTCCGCCTCTCTCCGAACAATGACGACGAGGATGACGATGAAGACGACGACGAGCAGGACGGCAGGAGCTCGCCCCCGATCCCGAAGAAGGACAGGACCGGGCTGATCTCCCACGGGTCTCCCCCAGCCCCGGGGTGAACCGCAGACGCACCTTCTGCCTCCAAGCTTCCCGAGGTTGACCCTTCCAGCCGGCTTTCAGGCTTCAAATTTGGCCGGAGGCCACTTGAGCTCACTAGCGACGACCTGTAAGCATTCGATTCTTGTCTTTATCTCTTGCTCTGCTTCTGAGGCTTGACGTCTCCATCTTTGGATAGGTTGGCTCCCGCAGCAAAGAAGTCAAAGGGGGCTCCTGAGGTTCCGTTTGTGACAGCGCCCCTGAAGGAAGGTGACCGCGACGCACAAGCTTCTCCCGCCCAGTCGTCCTCGCGGGGCCTGACTGAGCCGGCTGGGGCAAGCTCAGCCCCCACGGCCCAAGTGGCTCCCGAGGTGCTCCCGTCTGCCGCCGCTGCTACAGCTGTCGGGGCGCGGCAGACTCCGCCTCGGGATGCTGCGGCTGTGCTGCCGCCTTCTCCTCATACTCCACCGACTGCTATCTCCCCGACTCCTTCCGCCATTCTGGACCGTGCTGTTGCTGAGCTGGACCGGCTGCGGCAGGATCTTCTCGGCGCCACCCTCGCCTGGTGGCCGGGCGCTTGGAGCTGGTTTCTGGACGGGTTCGCTCCGACGCTTCGATTCGGGCGGCGCTGGTCCAGGCCTCAACGGCATGCGACGAGGAGAAGCAGGCCGTCCTTGAGGTGAAGGCTGCTCGCGATGCAGCCCTGGGAGAGGTGGTCGATGTCCGTGGTCGCTGCAAGGCGCTGGAGGACGAGCTGCAGGGCCTGCGGGATCAGCTCGCGAAAGAGGTTCGCCTTCGCCAAGAGCAGGAAGAAGGCGTGATGGCTCGCGAGGTGGCCGTCGCGGGCCGGGAGGCCAAGCTCAAGAAACGCCGCGACCGCCTAGGCGCGCTGGAGCAGGAATTGGGGGCGAGGAAGGCCGAGCTAGACGGCAAGGCCCTGGTCCTTGCTGAAGACCGCGCGGCCTTCACGGAGCTGGAGGCGAAGGCTCGCTCCTCGCTGAGGACGCTTTACGACAGCGGCCTGGAGAGCCCGCTGGCCGGCACCGAGGACGGCCCCGCCGAGCTGCTTCCCTTCTTGGTCCACGCTCTTGAAGATGTCGCCCTTGGCCTCGGCCCCATGGCCGAGGCCGAGGCGCGTGTTCTGTCTTCTGCAGCACTGACGCGGGTTCTCACCCACATCCACCTTCGCGATCCCGGGTTTGACCTCGATAGCCTGCTGGAGCCCGTGAGCGGCAAGTGTGCGGCGGCTGCTGCCGAGGCCGTGAAGGGTCGCGCAGAGGCTCTGCTAGGGAAGTTCCGGGCCTTCAGCACCAAGCCGGAGCAAGGCGCTGCCGACCCCGCTGCTCCATGAGGCGAACCCACGCCGCGCTGCTCCCCCGCCGCCAGGTGACTCCATCGTGGCTCATGTCCTGCTTTTAATTCCTGCACATGTATCATGCCTCGGGGAGGCGTTTAAACTTGCGCCTGATATTGGGATAACAGTGTGGACTGTAATATTTGCTTTCGAATTCCTTTGAAATTTGTGCTTTTCCTTCCTACTTGCTTACGTTCTACGCCGGCAGAGCCCGGCCCCGCGCGTACCTCACCCAGCAATAGCCCCGACCGGAAACCAGGACGGGACCAAGGAGTGAGGGGCTACGTGACAAGTTAGGCTCCTAAGTCGCGATGCTCAGGAGTCCCCCTTGGCGCACGAACAGCAAGTAGGGAGGTGTGATGCGAGTGGATCCACCGTTCTACGTCTGCAGAGCCCGTCCCCGCGCGTACCTCACCCAGCAATAGCCCCGACCGGAAACCAGGACGGGACCAAAGGAGTGAGGGGCTACGTGACCAGTTAGGCTCCTGAGTCGTGATGCTCAGGAGTCCCCCTTGACGCTCAAACGACCTTCATACCTTGGCTCCGCTCGGGGAGAGGCGCGCGACGAACCAGGCCCGTGGGGACCTGGCTGGGCGGCGTGCGCCTGGGCGTGACCCTGGCGCAGCCCCCGTGCCCAACCCCCTCGCGCGGCACTCCTGAGGGGAGGCGTTGCGATGAGGCTAGACACTGAGCACTGGGCTCCCTGAGGTTGATGCGGCCCGGAGGCCACCCTCAGTTGTTTATCACCAGCGCGGAGCATAGCGCTTCCGTATGAGTACGGGCATAGCCGCTCCTCGGCAGTGTCATCAGCTAGCGCGGAGCATGGTGCTTCCACTGGTGTGTGGGAGGGGGCCCCCCTCCGGGAGGAGCCCCCGGGGCGTGTACAGCCCCGCCCTGACACGTGGCTGGCACGGTAGGGCCTGGCGAGGTGTATCTGGGCACCCGTGAGCCAGCGCAGGACTCACGGGGCCCTACCTCTAGGAGGGTTGCGCCTGGCACTGGGCCTTATCTTGTGTTGTGTCCCTGCAAGTTCGGTTAGATGCCTGCACTCTACGTCCTCGGGTCCCGGCCCTCGAGCTGGTCTCAGCCGTCGTTGGTATGCCAGGTCGCGATGCCGTGGTCAAGGCCAGAGGGTGAGGGCTGGAGAGCCAGTAAGAGCCCTGAGTCGCGATGCTCAGGTACCCCCCCCCCCTTTAATGTGCAAGTGGTCAACATGGAGAAGAAGAGGCGCCGCGGACCGGCATCAAATAATCAATCATGGCGGTTCTAATGCATAACCGGAAATGAACGCAAATGGGGTACATGCCGCTGAGCCTGGCCCGAGCGGCTTGGGGATCATGCAGCCCGAGGGGCGCCCCCAACAAGGTAAGCCAACAACGCGAAATAAAAGGGATACATGCCGCAGGGACAGACCCACGCGACCTGGGAATAATGCGGCCCTGGGGGCGCTCCCAGCTGGAAGCGAAACTTGAAAGATGTCACCTAATGACGCTGAAGACGAAGGGGTGTTGGTGTAGCCGGCTCAGTGGGCTGCGGAAGCCGATCCTCATGAGCCCCCAGGCCCAGGGGCCTCGGGAGGCTCCGGAGGCGCTGGCGGTTCCTCGCGGGCCATCTTCATCTCCGCCAGGGCTGCAGAGCACCTGGCCTCTTGTGCCTCCATGATGCCCCTCATGAGGCGCTGGTATGCGTCGGCCGCGCTCGGCAAGCCGTAAGGTATGCGAACGTAGCTGTGGGGTGGACCTCCGCAGCGCCCCACTCGCGAGGGCCAGAGGCGCTCCAGGGAGGCGACTTGGTTGAGCCCTGGTACGTCGACGCAGACGCGCAGCCCGCCATCCTCGCCTGGATGGGGAGCCACTGCTGGTAGGTGGCGGGCGCCTCTCATGACTCTGGACTCTTGTAGCTCCTGAATGGCCTTGCTGACGAACTCCTGTGGGTCTGGATCTCCTTGCCTTGCTCCTTCTTGAGGGAAACGTGCTTCGAAACACGCCTCCATGTGGTGCCCCAGCGCCTCCCTCCTGACCCTTGCTAGGTCGGTGGCCCTCCAGGGGAGAGCCCCCGAGCCCTGCCTGAGGAGGGCGCCGGGCGCGCTTTCCTATGTGATGGAAGGAGGTTCCCCCTGGGCAGGCATGGGCCCAGAGGGGCCTACCTCCTGAGGGGCCAGGCCGGACGATGTCTTCTTCTTCTTGGGGGCGGCCTCGGGAAGCCTCCTGCTTTCGCGATCCGGGTCTTCCAGTGATGCGGCCTGAAAGGCTCGCTCCAGGGAACACACTGCGTCCTTCTCTTCACAGGGCACCATGATGACTCCGCCACTTCCTAGCATCTTGAGGACGTTCTAGACGTGGTGAGTCACGACCATGAACTTGGCCAGCGCCGGGTACCCGAGGATGGCGTTGTACGGCAGGCGGATGTGAGCGACGTCGAAGTCGATGAGCTCGGTGCGGTAGTTGTCGCGTGCCCCGAAGGTGACGGGGAGGCAGACCTGCCCGATCGGGACCATGGAGCCGTCGGTGATACGGAGAAGGGCTTGGTTGGCTGAAGCTGGCTGTAGGGCACTTGGAGGTTGTTAAATGTCTCTACGGACAGGACGTTGAGCCCTGCCCCGCCATAGATGAGGGTCTTGGTGACCACCACGTTGCTGATGATTGAGGAACAAAGCATCGGGAGGACTCTGGCTGTAGCCGCACACTTGAGTTGATCTGCTGAGCTGAATGTGATGGCACATGCCGACCACCTGAGAGGGCGCGTGGCTTCGAGCTTGGGGAGGACTGCATTCACTTCGCGGGTGAACTGCTTGAAGATGCGTTGAGAGGCTGGGGCTTGAGCCCCGCCCAGGATGCAGGCGATCGCGCGCGGCTCCTGGAAGCCCCCAACCTCCTCGTCCTGGTGGCGGTCCTCGTTTCTCCTTGGCAGCGGCGGCAGCGGTGGGAGGCCTGCGTTGCCTTGGGGACGATCCTCGCGAGGCTGATCCCTCCAGCCTCCCTCGCGAGGTGGGTCTTGCCAGTGATCCTCATGAGGTTGGTCGCGCCACCCTTGGCACAGGCCACGGTCTTCCCAGCGCCCTGCGTTCCTTCCTCCTCCTCGGCCGTATCCCCGGTCACCATGGTCAGGGCGACGGCCGATCCTTCCTTCACGCACGACTCGGAGTTCTTGGCATTCGCTGGTGTTGTGAGTGTGGAGGTCGTGGTACACGCAGTACCGGCTGCCTTTGGGAGGTTCGGGCTGATCTCTGCCCTGCTTGGTGTCTGGTTCTGCTGCGAGCACGGCAGCCCCCTTGCGCTTCACTTCCTTGGCCTTGAGCTTCTTCTCTTCTGGGTCTGCGGCAGGTAGCTCAAGGAGGGAGAGTCACCCTTCCTCATCCCTAGCGCACTTGTTCACCAAGTTGAACAGCTCCAAAGAAGTGCACAGGTCTTCATGCATCGCCAGCTCCTCCTTCATCTTGACGTCGCGCACGCCGTCGGAGAAGCCTGAGATGATGGACTCTTCAGTCACCTTGGGAATCTTGAGGCGTGCGTTGTTGAAGCGCTGGATGTACTTCTGCAGGGTCTCCCCGGGTTGTTGCTTGATGCGGCGCATGTCGCTCACGGTGGGTGGCCGGTCGCGAGTACCTTGGAAGTTGGCGATGAAGCGGGTGCGCATCTCTTCCCAGGAGGAGATTGTGCCTGGAGCCAGGTTCAGGAGCCAGGTGCGGGCCTCGTCCTTGAGCGCCATGGGAAACCAGTTCAACATGACCTTCTCGTCTCCGTTGGCAGCTTTGATGCCCAGCTCGTAGAGCTGGAGGAACTCCGCAGGGTCGGCCGTGCCGTCGTAGTGAGGAGGCAGGTCCGGCTTGAACTTGCCTGGCCACGCGACGCTGCGCAGCTCGGTGGTGTAGGCGCAGCAGCCTGCTGTGGCCACGGGAGGCCTTGGGTGATGGAGAGCCTGGTCTTGCATGTCCCCACGCGCCGGAGCAGGAGGATGGTCGCGACGTGCTGGAGCAGGGAGCGCCCGCGCAGCTTCTGGCGGGCGAGGGACTTCTTGGCAGCTCTACTCTTGCCGCGCTGGCACCTGACGGAGTGGGTTCCGCCCAGGGGCCACGTGCCTTGGAGCCATGGCGTCTTCTTGGGGAGGAGGCGGCCGGGGCGCCGCCGGAGCCTCGTCGCCCGCGCGGGGCGGGGTGCGGTGCAGCGGAACGGACATCACAGAAGAACACCCTGCAGCGCGGACGAGCTCGGCGACACAGCCGAGCCATTCTTCGTAGACGTCATCGACGGGACGGTAGCGCAGGAGCTCGTTCGCCGCGATGAGTGCAGCCCGAGCCTCCATGGCCACGGGGAGCGCGCGGGACGAAGATCCAGCTGGGACGAGCGAGGGAGTTGCGGTGCGGCCGTCTTGGCGCACGGATGGATGCTGAGACGATGCTTGCTGCTCGTCCCCCGCCGGGCCGGTGGCGGCGTTGACGGCAGGTGACGGGGAACGGCGAGGACGCCCGCCGACAGGGGCTGTCTGGGCGACGCAGGAAGCGAGGGCGGCCCGGCGCTCCGCGCGGGCCCGACGTGCGTCAGACATGAGCGTGATGGTCGGAGGAGAGCGGGGCGGTGGAAGACGAATTCCGGCGCACCCCTACCTGGCGCACCAAATGTCGGATTTTGGGTTCCGGCAGACCCTTGAGGTTCGAACACTAGCGTGCGCGCGGAGGTTTCGCCTCCTACCTACCTGCACCCCTCCGCCATGCTAGGATCAAAGATATGAAAAGAACAACACAAGGGACACAGGGTTTATACTGGTTCGGGCCACTGTTGTCGTGTAATACCCTACTCCAGTGTGTGGTGTGTGGATTGCCTCTTGGGCTGACAATGATGAACAATACAAGGAAGAACAGCCTCGCGAGGGTCTGTTCTTGGCTGGGGCGATGAACTGCTGGGAGGAGTTCAGCCACCTTTCTCTCTCTCTCCCTCTTTCCAACTGGTCGACCCTTTTCCATGTGGGTGGCTGGTCCTATTTATAGAGGCCCTGGTCCTCTTCCCAAATATTGAGCGGGAAGGGAGCCAACAATGGCGGGCTAATTTGAAAGGGGACAGCAAGTATCAGCTATCCTGACAAAGTAGTCTTCGCCTGCGCAAAGCTCTAGTGATGACGCCGTCTTGGGCTCCACGGTGACCTCCGTCTCGTAGTCCTCCTGGTCTTGGTCTCGTTGCACCGAAATGGCAACCTTTGCCTGACGCCTCGGTACTCCGTGGCTGCGCTTGCCCCCTTTGCACCAAAGAGGAAAGGAGGACGCAGCGCGGGCTAGCACCCGCCTGGCGCCCTGAGTCGTCATGGCTTGCGTCACGGGCACCTCGTGAGGTACCCCGCCTTGATCTCTCCGCCTCCTCATGAGCCAGCCTGACGAGGCCGTGCCTGAGGAAGCTCCGTGTCGTCTGCCCGGCGAGGCTTGGCCCCTCGCGAGGGTCTTGAGTTTGCGTTGGTGAAGTTGGGCCGTGCTGGGCCCCCCTTTGAGCCACGCCGCAGGCCGCAGGCAGGCAGGTCTTGGGACCCCCGTTCCCAGAACGCCGACAGTAGCCCCCGGGCCCAAGGCGCGCCCGGACTTGGCCGTGCAGGGAGGTGGAAGGGCAAGAGCGAAGCGCCACGGGCCCTAACAGCCTGCGGCCTTGGGCGGCGCGTGGTGGTTGACTGGACGTGGGCGCCTCCACTTCCCCACGGCGCCTCGTCAACTGCACGGATTGGACAAGTCCCTGCATGCAAAACCGGTCATGATTACCTGCGATCGTGGAGGTCCGCGGTTGGCCTCCGCCGGCTATAAGTACGGAACGTCGCGCGCCCTTCCAGTCCATCCCTCCTTGCTTCTCCTTCTCCCCGATTCTTGCTCCGTCTTGCTGCGATGGCTCCGATCCGCCAGTTCTCGACGGAAGAGAAGGGAAAGGCTCCCCGAGAGGGACCAGACCCACTTTCGCCGAAGAAACGACATGTCCACCATGGACCAGACAAGGGGGCCTTCAGGTGGTGTCGAGGCCTTGGGGCGAGCGGGCGCCGCCGGGGTTCCCGCTTCCATTGTACGCCCATGTCGAGGGCCCCAAAGGAGCTGACTCTGACCGCCACGGGCGGCGCCGCCATCGGCGCCGACGGGTCACGAAGGTGTGGGTCGTCCCCCCTGGGGTCCACACCGAGGGCTCCTCCCAAGAGTTCGTGCTCCACGTCACCATTCCTCTTCAGTCTTGGATCCGTCTTCCTCCCTTCTTCGCCTCCGTCATCCCGCAGGGGGAGCCCCTGGAGCTCTGGCTGCAGCACGCCGGCTGTAGCACCCTCGCGACCGAGGCAGAGGTCGCGGTCGTCGCCCCGGGCGAGGTCTACAGGACCCGGGGCTGGAGAGAGATTGGCCGGGTTTGCAGGACATGGGGCGTCTTCGCGATCCACTTGGACTACGACAATGCTTTGGTGATGCTCCTCAAGGTCTTCGACGCGGACGGGCGCCGGGTGGAGTGCTGCCCCGGTGAAGGCGGCCAGGGCCCTGCTGTGACGAGGACCGGGCTCGCCAAGCGCTCCCTTAGCGGCTCCTGAGGCGGTGGAGACGTCGGAGGCTCCAGCGACTCCGGCGAGCCCTTCGCGACTCCGGAGACAAGTGACGACAGCTACGAGGCCCCGAGCCGGCGCCGCTCCCGGAGCAGGGCAGGCTCGTCAGGCCGCCGCCGACTCTGATCTAGATGGGGTTGGCGTCGGTACTTGGCGGCCCACTGTTGATGTTGGCGTCTTTTGTAGCGATGCACTTAGTTTGCGTCTCTTTAGGATCTGTTCCCTGCGAGGAACCAAAAGCGCGCCCCGTGGGGGCTTGTAAGGTGCCTGTGATCCTGTTTTGTTAATATAACCCTTGCCGTAGAATTACGCGTGTTGCTCATCCCGTCTTAGCTCGGTCCTCCCTTTCGAACCTCACGAGGGCTTGGTGCTCTGCGCCGACAGCCCCAGTCCCAAGGCGGCTTCAGCCGTCGCTGGTATGCCAGGTCGCGATGCCGTGGTCAAGGCCAGGAGGTGAGCGACTCGGAGTCCGGTAAGAGCCCCTGAGTCGCGATGCTCAGGAGGTCCCATCTGGCGCCCAAGCAGCCGTCGTTCGGTGAGAAAGGGGAGCAACGTCGCTAACATGGGATAGCATTAGGTGCAGGGATGGTGCCACGGTAGCTGGCGCTTCCGGGCGATAACTTATCTCGAGGATCAGGGGCCGCTCTCTGGTGTGTGGCCGGGTCCGTGTGTAGGATCGAAAGTATGTCTAGAGGCGGGGTGATTAGACTACTTGACCAAATAAAAACTTAACCTTTTCCCAATTTTAGTTCTTGGCAGATTTTAGCTATTTTAGGATAAGTCAAGCAATCATCACACAATTCAAGCAAGCATTCAAAGAGTATATTGGCAGCGGAAAGTAAAGCATGCAACTTGCAAGAATGTAAAGGGAAGGGTTTGGAGAATTCAAACGCAATTGGAGACACGGATGTTTTTCCCGTGGTTCGGATAGGTGGTGCTATCCTACATCCACGTTGATGGAGACTTCAACCCACGAAGGGTAACGGTTGCGCGAGTCCACGGAGGGCTCCACCCACAAAGGGTAATGGTTGCGCGAGTCCACGAAGGGCTCCACCCACGAAGGGTCCACGAAGAAGCAACCACCCACAAAGGGTCCACGAAGAAGCAACATTGTCTATCCCACCATGGCCATCGCCCACACAGGACTTGCCTCACTAGCGGTAGATCTTCACGAAGTAGGCGATCTCCTTGCCCTTACAAACTCCTTGGTTCAACTCCACAATCTTGTCAGAGGCTCCCAAGTGACACCTGGCCAATCTAGGAGAGACCACTCTCCAAGAAGTAACAAATGGTGTGTAGGTAATGAACTCCTTGCTCTTGTGCTTCAAATGATAGTCTCCCCAACACTCAACTCTCTCTCATAGGATTTGGATTTTGTGGAAAGAAGATTTGAGTGGAAAGCAACTTGGGGAAGGCTAGAGATCAAGATTCATATGGTAGGAATGGAATGTCTTGATCTCAACACATGAGTAGGTGGTTTTCTCTCAGAACATATGAGTAGGAATGGTGTGTGTGTTCTGATGGCTCTCTCATCGAATGAGAAGGAGGTGGAGGGGTATATATAGCCTCCACACAAAATCCAACCGTTACACACAATTTACCAATCTCGGTGGGACCGAATCAGAAAACTCGGTCTGACCGAAGTAGTAAACCTAGTGACCGTTAGGAATTTCGGTGGGACTGACATGCAACTCGGTAGGACCGATTCGGTTAGGGTTTGGGCATAACGTAATCTCGGTGAGACCGATTACACAAACTCGGTGAGACCGAATTTGGTAATTAGCTAACCAGAGAGTTGGTCAGGCAAACTCGGTGGGACCGATTTGCTCTTTCGGTGAGACCGAGTGGAACTCGGTGAGACCAAAAAGTTACAAAGGGGAAACACTAAGTTTACATTGCAATCTCGGTGGGACCGATTCGCTCTTTCGGTGGGACCGAAAAGTTACGAAAGGGAAACAGAGAGTTTGCAACCCCATCTCGGTGGGACCGAGATCCTTATCGGTAGAACCGAATTGCTAGGGTTTGGCAGTGGCTAATGACAAGTGAAACTCGGTGGCGCCGGATAGGAAGAATCGGTAGGACCGAGTTTGGCTTAGAGTTTAGGTCATATGTGGATATGGGAAAGTAGTTGAGGGTTTTGGAGCATATCATTAAGCACATGAAGCAAGAGGCTCATTAAGCAACACCTCATCCCTCCTTGATAGTATTGGCTTTTCCTATGGACTCAATGTGATCTTGGATCACTAAAATATAAAATGAAGAGTCTTGAGCTTTTGAGCTTGAGCCAATCCTTTTTCCTTAGCATTTTGAGGGTTCCACTTTCACATCCATGCCATGCCAATCATTGAGCTTTCCTGGAACAATCACCTTGGAATAGCATTAGCTCAATAAGCTATATGTTATGAATTACCAAAACCACCTAGGGATAGTTGCACTTTCAATCTCCCCCTTTTTGGTAATTGATGACAACATATAGATCAAAGCTTTGACAAATGATAATAAGCATGAATTATATCGTCGCTTTGAGAAGTATGTGATAAGTAAGAGCTCCCCCTAAATTTGTGCATATTTAAAATTTGCTTTGGACTGCAAATGCACAAAGAGTTAGAGTCATGGGTTACTCTTCCATGTCACATACATCTTGGTGGAGCGCTCAAAATGATAAGAATGAAATACATGCACTCATCACCAAGAATAGTGAATGATCACAAATGATAGATAGAATGATAATATTTAAGCAAGCATTAAGCAAACATTAAGTGTAGCTTATGATCAAACACATGATCATTGATGTCTCACAAATAATGACGTAGTATCAAGCACTCAAAAGCAGAAAAGGTACGAAAAACCACCAAATAAAGCAAGAGAGAAAAGCACACTCTCTCTCTCGAAGCCTATGATCTATACATCTTCTCCCCCTTTGGCAACAAGTTACCAAAAAGTTCCTAGAAAATGCATAGCACTAGATCGACGATCAGGCTTGATCTTCAGGTGGTGGTGGAGTCCGGATCACTCCAAGGACGAAGGCTTCTGTAGATGTTGAAGTAGTCGCTGGAGTTTGAGCTGAAGTAGACGCTAGAGCTGAGGCTGTAGCTGGTGCTGAAGTAGTGGCTCTGGTGTCAGCAACTGGCACGGCAGACGACCTCGGGCCTCGTGGCACTCTAGAAAAAGCATGAGTCGTGGTCCTGCCTCTCCTCTCATTCATGTCCTCCTGGAGCTGTTCCACTGCAGACTGAACTTCCGTTACTTTGACATCCAAGTCATAGAACTTCTGTTCCATGATCCTCTCTAGGCTCTTCTGATTCTTAGTGAGGTTGGCCAAACTTTGCTCAATTCTCAGCGTGGATGCAATCAAGTAACCAAGCTGCTCTTGTTTGGTCTTCAAGAAGTAATCAGATGCCTCCGCTTGAGTAGGCATCCTGGCAGCTTTTTCCTTCTTCGCCTTCTCCTTCTTTGCAAATGCTTGGGCAGATGATGGCACGTTCTCAGTTGTCCTCGAAATCTGGACGGATGGGCAGGTGTTCCTTATCCAACAAATTTACGCCCGTGCCCATCTTGGAGTTGATGAGCTCCTGAATCTGAGGGGCATATCCACAGCTCCTCTTCTGATCTGCCGCAGTCCTTTTGATCGTTTCCACTATGAGGCTCATGACTTTGAATTTTTGAGGCACATCAAAAACATGAAGCAAATTGATCGCGTGACCTCTGATCATCTTGTGATCTCCAGACTTGGGCAGAAGGGTGTGCCTAAGGATCCAGTTGATCGTAGGCAATCCTGATAGCAGATAATGCACTGAGCCAAACTTGAACGTGTCGAGTGCTTCATCCGGAATCTCCTTGTACATGTTGGACATGGAGTTATGGTCCATCTTCTTCTTGGCATAGATACCCAAGTCATCTGCTTGCTCCTCTGGGGCATTGATTAGCTTCGCCCATTCCTCAACAGTAGAGTGGTACCTTGTACCTTCTGACATCCATGTGATCCTGCCATCCGGATAAAAGTGAGCTGTGGAGTAGAACTGCATGATAAGTTCCTCGTTCCACTTCATGAGCTTCTGCCCAACAAAGTCAGCTACTCCACAAGCTATGAAGCTGTCTTGCACTCCAGGATAGTGCTCCTCATTCTCCTTGATATATGTCCAATCAACCCATCGCATATCACAGACAATGGGCTTCTTATCTAGCAGCACAGTCTCATAGAAATCCTGTTGCTCCTTGGTATGAAACCTGTAGTCCACTGCAGTCCTTCTCCTAGAAGCGTATGGATCTGCTTCTCTCCATTTCCTGAGCCCTGAGTCTCTCCTGAGCTTCATATCCTCAGCCACAGGATGAGCATCGTTGTGGTCTGGGATCTTGGGCTTGAGCTTCCGAAGGACATTCTCTTCCTCATCCTCAGCAACAGTCTCAGGCACTGGGGCCTTGTTCTTCTCAGTGGCTGGGATGCTTCTTGTGTTTCTCTTTGGTGCAATCTTAGGCTTAGATGCAGCCTTAGGTGCTTCCTTGGGCTTGGATGCAGCTCCCCCTGACTTTATGGCATCTCCCATAAGTTTGGCTGCCTTGGGCGCTGGTGCAGCTGCCTCTTCTTCCTCATCCTCTTCTACCATGATGGAGGCCTTCCCAAGCACTCTAGCCACAGTCTTCTTCACTCTTTCTTTCCTTTTCTTGCCCTCGGCTGCAGCTGGCTCTTGGGAAGTGGGCTTCTCAGTTGAGGCTCTAGCCTTTGACATGGGCTGCCTGCCTGCTGGCCTTTTGATTTTCAGGCCTGGCTTTGAGCCTTGAGCTGGCTCAACTCTCTTGGAAGTGGCCTCTTCCTCTGCCACATAGTCCTCATCTTCAGAATCTGAGGTTCTCTTCTTCCTTTGTCTAGTGGCAGCTTTAGGCAGGTTGCTGGGTGTGCTCCTGCTACCATCATCTGAGGAACTTGAGGGGCTAGTGCCCTCACTCAACTGCACTTGCTGATCTGACAAGTTTTGGCTGTCACTCTGGTCTGACATGATGCAAACTGACTGCTGACCCTGTGAATAGATTATAGAGGAGATAGAGTGGATGAGCATCACAGAATGCAGAGATTTTTGCAAAAAGAATGATCCAAAAACTTAGTTTTAGTTTCCCACTGAAATCATCTCGGATCTACCGATTTTCAAACTCGGTGATACCGAAGTAGTTTTGGAACCTAAACTAGTGTACTCGGTAGGACCGAGTCACAGTTCGGTGGCACCGAGACTGCTAGGGTTTCACAGAGTTCCAAAATCGGTCACACCGATAAGTAATTCTCGGTCAGACCGAGTCTCACTTGTGCAATGGCATAAGCCAAATCGGTGGGACCGAGTTTTTCAACTCGGTGGGTCCGAGATGGTTTCTGCGGAAACCTAAACCTAGAATTTTCGAATCAAACCTAATCTATGAGCGTTTTGACTAGATAGAAGTTTATCAAACATGGCTATAAACAGTATGATCACAATGTGCTAGGAATCAGATCGAGGAATAGCACAAAAATCAAGTCCATACCCTAGTTCGGCGGGGACTTGCTACAGCGGCAACGGCGGGGCAGAATTCCCGTTGACGGCGGTGGAGACCAGCGACAAGAGGCTGCTGGCGGCGAGAAGACGATCCGGAGACCTCGAGGGCAGAGCAGGCTATCGCGCGGGCGAAGGGGTTCGGAGAAATTCCCAAATTTTGCCCGTGACTATATATAGCCCGACCCTGTCGGTGTGACCGAGTGGAACAACTCAGTGGCACCGAGATTCATAACTGCGTGCAGTTACTGAAACTCGGTGTGACCGAAAGGTTCAAATCGGTTGCACCGAGATCGAAAACCTAGATCAACTTAATGATCTCGGTAGGACCGAAAGTGGAGTATCGGTCAGACCGAGAATCATAAAGAGGTTTTGGAAGTTTAAGTCTATGACGAATCGGGGACTCCGAGCGCTCCTCACACAGAGTGGTTCGAATCTGACTTGATCAAATTTTGTGATGCAGCATGAATAGAGTTTGAGACGAGAAAAGCATAGATAGCTAGAGGAGGTTCTTAGGCATTCTTGTCCATCCACTTGGCAAAAGAGGATAAAGCCAAACAGTCAAAACAACAAGTGGATGTCCTCGAATGAGTAAAATATGCAATCAGCATGCTCACACAATAAGATGGCAAATGAAATATGTGGCAAGGCATGCACAACCAATTCTAGCATCTATCAAGCAATTTGCGATGACTAGGTCATCTATATATGAGTATATTGACTTAGGAGTCAAGTGATAACACTTGATCGTAGGTCATACTCATCATTTAAGCTCAAGTGGGGTTACCACTTTTACATAAAGCATTGTTTTGTTCACATCTTTAGAGTTGCTTTAGCTCAAGTCTTAGAGTAAAGCTCCCCCTAGATGTGATATCCCCCCTAAGAGGGATGAACTAACCTTGGGTTTTGTCGATGATGACTTCATGTAGATATTGAAGATGTGGATGCTCAATGTTGATGTAGATCTCTTGGAGCTATCCATTTGAGTGAATTGCACTTTCAATACCTACATGTGTTAGTCCCACAAGGAACAAACAAGGATATCCATAGACATAGAGTGATGATCACAAAAGATGATGTCCATGAAAACTTTTAGGTTACCTTGTCCCTTGTCTTACCAACAAGAGGGTTTGTGACTCCTTGAACTAGTGCAAGATGTGGAAGTTGATTGCACTTGTTCTTGCCAAAATGATAAGAGTGAAGTATGTTGGCTGAGTCACCCTCAAGAACTCTCTAGTTCTTCTTCTTTTGGATCCACATCATCTTGATGGGAATCCTTGGAGTTGTAGTCGTACTTGATGAAGTGGAACTTGAAGTAGTCTTGGGAATCCACTTGACTAAGGTCTTTGGAGCTTCTTCAAATGCATCAATTTCCTCTTGAAGCTTGTCCTTGCCTTTTTGCTCGTAGTCTTGTGGTGGAAGATCATCTTGAGCTTGTGTCCCCTTGAAAGAAGTATACTTCTCTTGTTGTGGGACAAACTTCGTCTTGGGGTATTGATCTTCTTCCCATTCAACTCCATTGGCATTGAACTTTCGTTCAAAACCAACACCTTGATTCTTCCGGTGCATTCCTTGCTTGCGCACAATTTCCTCGAATTGCTTACTCCCGGCAAGGCTCTTGTACACTCCTTTCTCTATAATTCCCTTCAATAAGCTATTTTCTTGCTCAAGTGTTACTTGGCTAAGAGAATCATTAGTGGAATCAAGAGAACTACTAGAAGCAACAATATTTGATTTAGCATGATCATTGTTACTACTAGAGGAAGAATCTTTCTTGTTACTAGACTTGACTTGAGGCATGTAAGTGGATAAGAGTAAACGCTTGGCAATGTAAGAAGAACTTTTCTTGTGGAGATCATCATTGATTGCCTTTAAGAACTCATGCTCTTGCTCAAGATTGAGCTTTTCAAAGCGTAGTTTCTCATGAGCTCTTAAAAGTTCTTGGTGAGCTTCGAAGATAGTGTCATGAGCTAACTTAAGAGTTTTTAGTTCTTTAGTTAGAGCCTCAATCTTCTCCTTATCATTGTCACTCGTTTTATCTTGATTAGCATGATTAATTGGTCTTTCATCATAGTATTCATCACTAGAGTTGTCACCAAGCAAATCATCACCTAACAAGTCATCTTCATCACTATTGAAATCAACATACTCGGGGTGTGTTACCTTAGGACCTTTGGCCATGAAGCATCTTCCAATTCCTTCATTTGGTGAGTCAAATATGTCGTAGGAGTTGGTTGACACAAGTGCTAGACTGGCAACACCTTCATCTTGAGTATCTTTGGAGTCGGAGTGATAACTTCTCTCGGAGTGGCTGTCGGAGTCGGATACCCATTCACCAACATGAGCTTGATGTCTTCGTCTTGTATAGCTCCTTGATGATTTTTCCTTCCTTTCCGAATCCTTGCTTCTCCGTGAGTATCTTCGTTCATAACGATCATCTCTACTCCTTCTCTCTCTTGGTGGTGATCCTATGCTTCTTCTTTTTGGAGAATCTTCTCTTCTCTTGTAGGGAGCCGTACACTCATTGGAATAGTGTCCGGGTCTTCCACAGTTGTAACAGTTTCGCTCTCGACTAGAAGATCTTTTGTCATTGTAGGACCTTGACTTGGAGCTTCTATCTTTGCTTCTATTCTTGTAGAACTTGTTGAAGTTCTTCACCATTAAGCTCAATTCTTCATTGAAGTCTTGTTTCTCACTTGATGATGTAGGGGCTTCACATGAGGCTTTATAGGCACCACTTGATTTGTTGTGAAGTTCCTCTTTATCCTTAAGTGACATCTCATGAGCAACAATTCTTCCAATCACTTCCGTTGGCTTGAGATCTTTGTAATTGGGCATCATTTGGATCAATGTGCACACGGTATCATATTTTCCATCCAAGGCTCTTAGGATCTTCTTGTTGATGAATCTATCGGTCATCTCTTCTCTTCCTAAGCCGGCAATCTCATTTGTGATGAGAGCAAGCCTAGAGTACATTTCAGCGACACCTTCACCATCCTTCATCTTGAACTTGTCAAGTTGGCTTTGAAGCACATCCAACTTGGATTCCTTGACGGAGTCGGTACCTTCGTGCATATCAATCAAAGTGTCCCAAATTTCCTTTGCATTCTCAAGGCGGCTGATTTTGTTGAATTCTTCGGGGCACAATCCGTTGAAGAGAATATCACAAGCTTGAGCATTGTATTGCAACATCTTCAACTCATCCGCGGTAGCTTCACGGTTTGGTTCTCTCCCATCAAAGAAGTCACCTTGCAAACCAACACACACAATAGCCCAAACGGCGGGGTTATGTTCAAGAATATGCATTTTCATTTTATGCTTCCAACTAGCAAAATTAGTACCATCAAAGTAAGGACCTCTACGGTGATAATTTCCCTCGCTAGACGCCATACTCTCCTAGGTTGTGAAACCAAGGCTATGACTACCAAAAGCTATGGAGATCAAGAAAATGGAGACCAAGGCTCTGATACCACTTGTAGGATCGAAAGTATGTCTAGAGGGGGGGTGATTAGACTACTTGACCAAATAAAAACTTAACCTTTTCCCAATTTTAGTTCTTGGCAGATTTTAGCTATTTTAGGATAAGTCAAGCAATCATCACACAATTCAAGCAAGCATGCAAAGAGTATATTGGCAGCGGAAAGTAAGGCATGCAACTTGCAAGAATGTAAAGCGAAGGGTTTGGAGAATTCAAACGCTATTGGAGACACGGATGGTTTTCCTGTGGTTCGGATAGGTGGTGCTATCCTACATCCACGTTGATGGAGACTTCAACCCACGAAGGGTAACGGTTGCGCGAGTCCACACAGGGCTCCACCCAAGGGCAACGGTTGTGCGAGTACACACAGGGCTCCACCCACGAAGGGTCCACGAAGAAGCAACCACCCACAAAGGGTCCACGAAGAAGCAACCTTGTCTATCCCACAATGGCCATCGCCCACGAAGGACTTGCCTCACTAGCGGTAGATCTTCACGAAGTAGGCGATCTCCTTGCCCTTACAAACTCCTTGGTTCAACTCCACAATCTTGTCGGAGGCTCCCAAGTGACACCTAGCCAATCTAGGAGACACCACTCTCCAAGAAGTAACAAATGGTGTGTAGGTAATGAACTCCTTGCTCTTGTGCTTCAAATGATAGTCTCCCCAACACTCAACTCTCTCTCATAGGATTTGGATTTGGTGGAAAGAAGATTTGAGTGGAAAGCAACTTGGGAAGGCTAGAGATCAAGATTCATATGGTAGGAATGGAATGTCTTGATCTCAACACATGAGTAGGTGGTTTTCTCTCAGAACATATGAGTAGGAATGGCGTGTGTGTTCTGATGGCTCTCTCATCGAATGAGAAGGAGGTGGAGGGGTATATATAGCCTCCACACAAAATCCAACTGTTACACACAATTTACCAATCTCGGTGGGACCGAATCAGAAAACTCGGTCTAACCGAAGTAGTAAACCTAGTGACCGTTAGGAATTTCGGTGGGACTGACATGCAACTCGGTAGGACCGATTCGGTTAGGGTTTGGGCATAACGTAATCTCGGTGAGACCGATTACACAAACTCGGTGAGACCGAATTTGGTAATTAGCTAACCAGAGAGTTGGTCAGGCAAACTCGGTGGGACCGATTTGCTCTTTCGGTGAGACCGAGTGGAACTCGGTGAGACCGAAAAGTTACAAAGGGGAAACACTGAGTTTACATTGCAATCTCGGTGGGACCGATTCGCTCTTTCGGTGGGACCGAAAAGTTACGAAAGGGAAACAGAGAGTTTGCAACCCCATCTCGGTGGGACCGAGATCCTTATCGGTAGAACCGAATTGCTAGGGTTTAGCAGTGGCTAATGACAAGTGAAACTCGGTGGCGCCGGATAGGAAGAATCGGTAGGACCGAGTTTGGCTTAGAGTTTAGGTCATATGTGGATATGGGAAAGTAGTTGAGGGTTTTGGAGCATATCATTAAGCACATGAAGCAAGAGGCTCATTAAGCAACACCTCATCCCTCCTTGATAGTGTTGGCTTTTCCTATGGACTCAATGTGATCTTGGATCACTAAAATATAAAATGAAGAGTCTTGAGCTTTTGAGCTTGAGCCAATCCTTTGTCCTTAGCATTTTGAGGGTTCCACTTTCACATCCATGCCATGCCAATCATTGAGCTTTCCTGGAATAATCACCTTGGAATAGCATTAGCTCAATGAGCTATATGTTATGAATTACCAAAACCACCTAGGGATAGTTGCACTTTCACCGTGCATCGACAGGCGTGAGGTTGCTCAGCGAGGTCCTCGTGTGTCTCTCCCCTCTCGCCTTTGCTCCCCTTTCTGCTCTATGTCCTCGGGTCCCGGCCCTCGAGCGAGTCTCAGCCGTCGCTGGTATGCCAGGTCGCGATGCCATGGTCAAGGCCAGAGGGTGAGGGTTGGAGAGCCAGTAGGAGCCCTGAGTCGCGATGCTTAGGCACCCCCCCTTTAACATGCAAGTGGTTCGCGCGGACGAGAGCGAAGGAGACACAGCAAGAGCCTCGCCTGACGCAGCTCCTTCAGGAGGTCCTGCAGGTCCATCATAGAAAGAGCAAGGAGTGGCCATAACAATTGACGGTCAGCCGTTGGTTGCTTCCGAAGGGTAGTGAGGCACTGAAGGCTTGACGAGGTGACGCTATGGGGCGAGCGAGGGAGTTGCGGTGCGGCCGTCTTGGCGCACGGATGGATGCTGAGACGATGCTTGCAGCTCGTCCCCCACCGGGCCGGTGGCGGCGTTGACGGCAGGTGACGGGGAACGGCGAGGATGCCCGCCGACAGGGGCTGTCTGGGCGACGTGGGAAGCGAGGGCGGCCCGGCGCTCCGCGCGGGCCCGACGTGCGTCAGACATGAGTGTGATGGTCGGAGGAGAGCGGGGCGGTGGAAGACGAATTCTGGCGCACCCCTACCTGGCGCGCCAAATGTTAGATTTCGGGTTCCGGCAGACCCTTGAGGTTCGAACACTGGGGTGCGCGCCGAGGTTTTGCCTCCTACCTACCTGCACCCCTCCGCCACGCTAGGATCAAAGCTATGAAAAGAACAACACAAGGGACACAGAGTTTATACTGGTTCGGGCCACCGTTGTGGTGTAATACCCTACTCCAGTGTGTGGTGTGTGGATTGCCTCTTGGGCTGATGATGATGAACAATACAAGGAAGAACAGCCTCACGAGGGTCTGTTCTTGGCTGGGGCGATGAACTGCTGGGAGGAGTTCAGCCACCTTTCTCTCTCTCTCCCTCTTTCCAACTGGTCAACCCTTTGCCATGTGGGTGGCTGGTCCTATTTGTAGAGGCCCTGGTCCTCTTCCCAAATATTGAGCGGGAAGGAAGCCAACAATGGCGGGCTAATTTGGAAGGGGACAGCAAGTATCAGCTATCCTGACAAAAGTAGTCTTCGCCTGCGCAAAGCTCTGGTGATGACGCCGTCTTGGGCTCCACGGTGACCTCCGTATCGTAGTCCTCCTAGTCTTGGTCTCGTTGCACCGAAATGGCAACCTTTGCCTGACGCCTCGGTACTCCGCGGCTGCGCTTGCCCCTTTGCACCAAAGAGGAAAGGAGGACGCTGCGCGGGCTGGCACCCGCCTGGCGCCCTGAGTCGTCATGGCTTGCGTCACGGGAACCTCGCGAGGTACCCCGCCTTGATCTCTCCGCCTCCTTGCCAGCCAGCCTGACGAGGCCGTGCCTGAGGAAGCTCCGTGTCGTCCGCCCCGCGAGGCTTGGCCCCTCGCGAGGGTCTTGAGTTTGCGTTGGTGAAGATGGGCCATGATGGGCCCCCATTGAGCCATGCCGCAGGCCGCAGGCAGGCAAGTCTGGGGACCCCCGTTCCCAGAACGCCGACATATACGCCTAGATGATTTGAGACTATATTCTCCTCCTTTTTGTCTTCTTCACAACCACCATTCTATTCCACCTATAGTGCTATATCCATGGCTCACGCTCATGTATTGCGTGAAGATTGAAAAAGTTTTGAAAAAGTTAGAGTATGAAACAATTGCTTGGCTTGTCATCGGGGTTGTGCATGATTTAAATACTTTGTGTGATGTTCTGATAGTATGCTTGAAGTATTATTATTTTTATGTCAATATAAAATTTTGTCTTGAATCTTTCTAATCTGAATATTCATATCACAATTAAGAAGATTTGCATTGCAATTATGCCAAGTAGCACTCTGCATAAAAAATTCTCTTTTTATCATTTACCTACTCGAGGACGAGCAGGAATTAAGCTTGGGGATGCCTGATACGTCTCCAACGTATCTATAATTTTTGATTGCTCCATGCTATATTATCTACTGTTTTGGACTATATTGGGCTTTATTTTCCACTTTTATATTTTTTTGGGACTAACCTATTAACCGGAGGCCCAGCCCAGAATTGTTGTTTTTTTGCCTATTTCAGTGTTTCGGAGAAACAAAATATCAAACAGAGTCCAAACGGAATAAAAACCTTCGGGAATGTGATTTTCTCACCGAACATGATCCAGGAGACTTGGACCCTACTCCAAGGACTCAAAGAGGAGGTCACGAGGGTGGGGGCGCCCCCCTAGGGCGCGCCCCCTACCTCGTGGGCCCCTCGGTGCTCCACCGACGTACTCCTTCCTCCTATATATACCTACGTACCCCCAAACTATCAGAACAGGAGCCGAAAACCTAATTCCGCCACCGCAACTTTCTGTATCCACGAGATCCCATCTTGGGGCCTGTTCCGGAGCTCGCCGGAAGAGGGCCGTCATCACGGATGGCTTCTACATCATCCTAGCCCCTCCGATGAAGTGTGAGTAGTTTACCTCAGACCTTCGGGTCCATAGTTAGTAGCTAGATGGCTTCTTCTCTCTCTTCGAATATCAATACAAAGTTCTCCCCCTCTCTTTTGGAGATCTATTCGATGTAATATTCTTTTTGCGGTGTGTTTGTTGAGACCGATGAATTGTGGGTTTATGATCAAGTCTATCTATGAATAATATTTCAATCTTCTCTGAATTCTTTTACGTATGATTGGTTATCTTTGCAAGTCTCTTTGAATTCTCCGTTTGGTTTGGCCAACTAGATTGGTAGTTCTTGCCATGGGAGAAGTGCTTAGCTTTGGGTTTGATCTTGCGGTGTCCTTTCCCAGTGACAGAAGGGGCAGCAAGGCACGTATTGTATCGTTACCATCGAGGATAACAAGATCGGGTTTATTTCATATTGCATGAATTTATCTCTCTACATCATGTCATCTTGCTTAAGGCGTTACTCTGTTTTTAAATTAATACTCTAGATGCATGCTGGATAGCGGTCGATGAGTGGAGTAATAGTAGAAGATGCAGAATCGTTTCGGTCTACTTGTCACAGACATGATGCCTATATACATGATCATGCCTAGATATTCTCGTAACTATGCTCAATTCTGTCAATTGCTCATCAGTAATTTGTTCACCCATCGTAGAATACTTATGCTCTTGAGAGAAGCCACTAGTGAAACCTATGGCCCCCGGGTCTATTCTCATCATATCAATCTCCATTACTTTAATCTTGCTTTGCTTTTTTACATTGCCTTTACTTTTTAGTTTGCATATTTATACCAAAAATACCAAAAATATTATATCTATCAGATCTCACTCTCGTAAGTGACCGTGAAGGGATTGACAACCCCTAATCGCGTTGGTTGCGAGTAGCTATCATTTTGTGCAGGTGCGAGGGACTTGAGCGTGGCCTCCTACTGGATTGATACCTTGGTTCTTAAAAACTAAGGGAAATACTTACGCTACTCTGCTGCATCATCCCTTCCTCTTCGAGGAAAACCAACGCAAGCTCAAGACGTAGCACCCTCCAGGAGATTGATGCGATGAAGAAGATAGCGGCGGGTAAGGCATTCTGTATGCAAAGCAAGCATGTGAAAGTAAATTACCTGTTACTTACCCGAATCCGGAGCTCTCCAGGAGTATTCGCAGATTTGCCCTGTAGCGTGTCGGATGACACACAGTTTTACCAGGCCAAGGAGGGAAGCTCAACGGAGAAGCCGTTCTGGTCTTAGTATACTGGGACCGAACACCCGATGCCTCTGAGCGACCAGCTGATGCAACTGGTCGAGCTGCACAAGGCGGCCGAACAGGCCATGAAGGCCTTTATAGTCCGGATGTGCCCTGGCGACGCCCTTCCCAGCAGCTACTTCGGCCCGGTGAGGCGGCTTGTGGATGCCTGCCCATGGCTGGAAGTCATCAAGCGGTCCGTCTACATCAAAGGTGCACGCCGGGCTTTCGCCCGTGTGAAGGTGCAATGGGCCAAGTTGGACGCCGTGAAGCTGATTAAGGAAGGGCCGCCGGAGGGCAAGGAGAATCGCCACCCCGAGATGTACTATGAGGGTGTCCTGAAGGGTGCTCGTCTCGTAGCGGACGAGTATACGAAAGATATAATATTCGAGTAAACTTGCTTGTGTAATCCTGTAGTTATGAAAACTTGTTCATATGCGCTATGCAACGCTTGTTTGAATTTAAAATATTGCCTTTTGTTCGGCTGTTTATCAAATCTGAGAGATGGCTAGTCGTTGGCCTCTGGCCCCACGCCACGAGTGCTGGGGTGTTCGGGATAAACCTGAGCACTCTTGTTCCCATTGTTGGGTCCTTCGAGGGAGGTGCTCAGCACAACGAACAAGGCAATCGGACTATAATGTGTTATCACTCTCACTTAGCCATAGAATTCTATAATTTTAAATTTTGGCAAAGCCCCTAGTATTCGGAAGGCCGAATTCAGGGCGCGATACACGCCTTAAGCCAGACAGGTCCGACTCCTCGCTCTAAGCGGCATAAGCCTTTAGGGACTCGAAACCTCTCGAACAGCGACCAATCTCTCGCCTTATCATGACAGTTAGTTTTAGCTTTCTCTACTGAGGTGCTTAGCCCAGCAGAACCGGGGCACAATCGCAGTAGTTCTCCCAGTGCTACCTTAGCCGATATAGCGGAACGTAAGGTACCAAAACATGGGAGCCGGGCAAACCCAACTATTGACCCAAGACATGATTCGGAGATGATGCATATAATGCTATAAGTTCGGGGTGCCGCACTGTCGAAAGTGTTCGGGCTTCTCACGCCGTATTATGGGGTATGCTTAAGCCCCTAGCGTATTGGCCGTACCAGAGTGTACGGGTGCTGGATGTCATAAATGAACATATATATATATAAGGGAAGAATGCAATAATAGTCTTAATGCCATGCATTTTTTTATTCAAAAAGGTGCGTTAAAGCAGAATGATATAAGTAGTGTAAGAAGCAAAAAGTAGGACTGTTTAACATGTCCCTTCCAAGGGCAAGCTGAGGAATAGTATTAAAGCAAATATTTCACTCGTTATCGTAATCCACCTGGGAGTTCCATGGTGTGACGTAGCTTTCTGCCTCCTTGGTTGCTGCATCATGTGTTCGACAATCATGCTGCCAGACAGGGTTTCCAGAGATTGAAGTCCTGAAAGAGAAAAATAACAAAGCGGGAAGCCCCTAGTGCAGTTTAAGCTGCGTATTGGGGCGTGCCCTAGTTGTGCCCCCCTCCCCGTCTATGCCCATGGTATTTTTAATTTGTAATTTTGTACGTGTGGCACGAATTTCGCTGTTTGGCTGGGACCGGGGTGGGGGCCACATTGCTACGCGAGCTCAGGACGTGCCAGGCGGTCCAGTTGCTGATTACTCCGGGCGCGCTTGAAGTTGTCCGGGTCCTTAATCGCCGAACTAGTGGATTGCCTTAAGAGGCTGCTTTGCGCTTCTGCTGCGAGGGCCGCAGTGTGCTCCTCCATGCGGAGAGAGCGCTCTGTATTTCCATTGATTGTTATGACCCCCCGAGGTCCTGGCATCTTGAGCTTGAGATATGCATAATGCGGTACCGCATTGAATCTTGCAAATGCGGTTCGCCCGAGCAGTGCATGGTAGCCACTGCGGAACGGGACTATGTCAAAGATTAACTCTTCGCTTCGGAAGTTATCCGGAGATCCAAAGACCACTTCCAGTGTTACCGAGCCTGTGCAATGGGCCTATACACCTGGTATGACGCCTTTAAAGGTCATTTTAGTGGGTTTGATCCTGGAGGGGTCTATACCCATTTTGCGCACTGTGTCCTGATAAAGCAGGTTCAGGTTGCTGCCGCCGTCCATTAGGACTCGAGTGAGGTGAAATCCGTCAATGATTGGGTCTAGGACCAGTGCAGCGAATCCACCATGACGGATGCTAGTGGGGTGGTCCCTGCGATCGAAGGTGATTGGACAGGAGGACCGTGGGTTGAATTTGGGGGCGACTAGCTCCAACGCATATACGTCCCTGAGCGCACGCTTCCGCTCCCTCTTGGGGATGTGGGTTGCGTATATCATGTTCATCGTCCGCACTTGTGGGGGGAACCTCTTCTGTCCTCCGGTGTTCGGCTGCCGGGGCTCCTCCTCGTCATCGCTATGTGACCCCTTATCTTTGTTTTCGGCATTTAACTTGCCGGCCTGCTTGAACACCCAACAGTCCCTGTTGGTGTGGTTGGCTGGCTTGTCGGGGGTGCCGTGTATTTGACACGAGTGATCGAGTATATGGTCCAAACTGGACGGGCCCGGAGTGCTTCTTTTGAATGGCTTTTTCCGCTGACCGGCTTTAGAGCCTTTTAATCCGGCATTGACTGCCGTATCCTTGGTATTGTCGCTGTTACTACGGCGCTATTGGTTGTTGCGACGTGACCTGCCATTGCCGTCCTTGGTATCCGAAGTGCCATGGTTCTTTGATATGTTATTACTGTGAGCCAGCCAGCTATCTTCTCCCATGCAAAAGCGGGTCATGAGTGTCGTGAGGGCTGCCATAGATTTCGGCTTTTCCTGACCAAGGTGTCGGGCTAGCCACTCGTCGCGGATGTTGTGCTTGAAAGCTCCTAGGGCCTCTGCATCCGGACATTCGACGATTTTATTTTTATTTGTTAGGAACCATGTCCAGAATTGCCTGGCCGATTCCTTTGGCTACTGAATTATGTGGCTCAAGTCATCGGCATCTGGTGGTCGCACATAAGTGCCCTGAAAGTTGTCGAGGAATGCGGCTTCCAGATCTTCCCAACAGCCAATGGACTCTGCTGGCAAGCTGTTGAGCCGTTGCCGAGCTGGTCCTTTGAGTTTGAGTGGTAGGTATTTGATGGTATGTAGGTCATCACTGCGGGCCATGTAGATCCATACCGCAGGATCTGCTGTGCCGTCGAATGATTCTATATTTACGGGTTTGAAACCCTCTGGGATTTGATGATCCATCACTTCATCTGTGAAGCATAAGGGGTGTGCGGCACCTCTGTACTGGGCTATATCGCGACGCAGCTCGAATGAGTCTTGCCCGCTGTGTTCGGCCCGGCCGGACTTACTTTTACTGTATCCGGCATGACGATCATCGTCTCGCATAGTGGCGCGCCCTCGTGATCCATAGATCGATCTTGCATGTTTTGCTTTGTCCTCCAATATGTCTCGCAGGTCTGGTGTATTTCCCCCTGCCTTTTTATTTGAATGACATCAGGGTGCGGGCTGAGCTTTTGGTTGGAATGTCTCTCTATCGCGGCCACGAGGTGGCCGATCAGCCGCGTCATATGCCGGGGATGTAGGTTTCGGTGCTTCCTCCTCGAGTCGGGGTAGCAACCTGCACTTTGGGTAACTCTTGGAGGGGCGTTCAAGTTTATATTCCTCGGCCGCCGGGAGTTCAGTCCATCTGTCAGCTAGCAAAACTTGATCAGCTTGAAGCTGTTGCTGCTTTTTCTTAAGGCTATTTGCCGTGGCTATAAGCCGGCGCTTGAAGCGCTCTTGTTCGACGGGATCCTCTGGCACGACGAATTTGTCATCGCCGAGGCTTGCCTCGTCTTCGGAGGGAGGCATGTAATTATCATCTTCCGCCTCTCCATCTATCGCTCTCTCAGGAGGGCTGGCTCCTCCATCCTCCTACTCTAAATCTTGCTGGAGGGGATTGTTGTTGTCTTCGGCACTGTCCGGAGTGCTATTATCTCCGGTGCCGGTATCACCACTTTTGCCTTGGAGGGACTTAGAGCGGCGCCGCTGACGCCGGCGCTTGGGTTGCTTCTTGGAGGGGTCATCCTCCGTTGTCTCGTCGCCATTGCCTTCTTTAGGTTTGTCCACCATGTATATATCGTATGATGAGGTGGCTGTCCAGTGCCCCGTGGGCCGTGATTCCTCTTCGACTCCTGCATCATCGTCCATACCATCAATGTCTTCAGAGTTGAAGTCGAGCATGTCGGTTAAGTCATCGACAGTGGATACTAAGTGGGTGGTGGGTGGGCGGTGAATTTCTTCGTCATCCGTATCCCAATCCTGCCGGACGTAGTTCGGCCAGGATCCTTCTGACAAGGAGAGAGACCTTAATGAGTTCAGTATGTCACCGAAGGGCAAGTGCTGGAAAATATCCGCGGAGGTAAACTCCATGATCGGCGCCCAATCAGATTCGATAGGAACGGGCGCAGGCGGTTCGGAGTCCGTGGTCGGAGAAGAATCCGGCAGTTTGGCAACACGGCTCTCGTGAAGGGTAAGGTCGATATTCAGCTCGAACGCCGCAGGGGATACGGCCTTCGTGACGGGGTCTATCCACCCGTCCACGGATGGAGAAACTGGCTCCAAATTGAGGGTCGGATTGGCGGACGATGCGATCTCTTGAATACGGTCCGATGGTAGAGCTAAATCGTACTCATCGTGACCACGTGGCGCACAAAGGCAGGGGCTCGAATCCGTCAAAGATCAAGTCTCCGCGGATATCGGCCGTGTAGTTTAAGCTTCCAAACCTGACCTGGTGGCCAGGGGCGTAACTTTCGATCTGCTCCAGATGGCCAAGTGAGTCGGCCCGTAGTGTGAAGCCGCCGAACACAAAGATCTGTCCGGGGAGAAAAGTCTCACCCTGGACTGCATCGCTATCGATGATCGTAGGAGCCATCAATCCTAACGGCGACAACACAGAGGAACTCTCAATGAAAGCACCAATGTCGGTGTCAAAACCGGTGGATCTCGGGTAGGGGGTCCCGAACTGTGCGTCTAAGGCGGATGGTAACAGGAGGCAGGGGACACGATGTTTTACCCAGGTTCGGGCCCTCTTGATGGAGGTAAAACCCTACGTCCTGCTTGATTTATTCTTGATGATATGAGTATTACAAGAGTTGATGTACCACGAGATCGGAGAGGCTAAACCCTAGAAGCTAGCCTATGGTATGATTGTATGTTGTCCTACGGACTAAAACCCTCTGGTTTATATAGACACCGGAGGGGGCTAGGGTTACACAAGGACGGTTACAAAGGAGGAGATATACATATCCGTATTGCCTAACTTGCCTTCCACGCCAAGTAGAGTCCCATCCGGACACGAGACGAAGTCTTCAATCTTGTATATTCATAGTCCAACAGTCCAGCCAAAGGATATAATCCGGCTTTCCGGATACCCCCTAATCCTGGACTCCCTCAGTAGCCCCTGAACCAGGCTTCAATGACGATGAGTCCGGCGCGCAGTATTGTCTTCAGCATTGCAAGGCGGGTTCCTCCTCTGAATACACCACGGAAGAATTTGAATACAAGGATAGTGTCCGGCCTTGCAAAATAAGTTCCACATACCACCGTAGAGAGAATAATATTTCCACCAATCTAATCTGCTGACTTGTTTTGGCAACATGACATTATGCCATGGCCCGGTGATTATTCGAACCATTTTCCTTTAACTAGCCCCGCACATAACGCGAGGCAGTTTTTTGACACGTCTTGTCAAAGTAGAGACTGTGTCCCCTTATTACGGGATTCTCATCAATACGGGTGTGGGTAACCCAACCGCGTCATCGATTACGGCGCTTGGGGGATAAGCGAGTTTTACCAGGCTAGTGGGGGCGCATAGTTTCGGGCGCTTGGGGGGTAACCCAACCGCGTCATTGGGCATAGTTTCGGACTTCTTTTGGCAACATGACCTTACGGGATTCTCATCAATACGGACGTGGGTAACCCAACTGCGCCAAGTAGAGTCCCATCCGGACATGAGACGAAGTCTTCAATCTTGTATATTCATAGTCCAACAGTCCGGCCAAAGGATATAATCCGGCTGTCCGGATACCCCCTAATACTGGACTCCCTCAGTCATCTTCATGGGGAGGCAACGAAATGCGTCGTGTTCATCGGGACGCAACGGAACGCGTGGGAGCCAACCGGCTAGGTCAGAACGGAATGCGTGGTCGTGTTCATCGGGAGGGCTTAGACGGAACAGGCGATGGAAACGAGGCCTGGCGTACCGCACAATAGAGGAAACGGACCTCCTACGTTCGGAACAGGGTCCTGTTGATCGGGAGGGGTCTGGCGTACCGCAAAACGGAGGAAACGAACCTCCTATGGTTGAAACGGGGGTCCTGTTGATCGGGAGGGGTGTGGCGTACCGCTAAACGGAGGACACGGACCTCCTATGATCGAAAGGGGGGGTCATGTTGATCGGGAGGGGTGTGGCGTACCGCAAAATGAACGAAACCGACCTCCTACGGTCAAAACGGGGGTCCTGTTCATCGGGAGGGGTGTGGCGTACTGCAAAACGGGACTCCACGGGATACTGTTCATCTCCACTGTCGACCTCCTCCAGCCTCCACGGGCTACCGTCCACCTCCTCCAGCCTCCACAGGCTCCTGTTCATCCAGCCACCACCGCGCGCTACTCCACCGGCTACTGTTCAACCACCCCTCCACGGGCAGCCCTCCACCGTCTACTGTTCATCCAGCCCTCCACCCCACGGGGTCCTGTTCAACCACCCCTCCACGGGCACCCCTCCACCGTCTACTGTTCATCCAGCCCTCCATCACACCACGGGGTCCTGTTCATCCAGAGGCAACGCCACCGCTCACTGTTCATCCACCCACCCCCCCACGACGCTCACTGTTCATCCCAGAGGCAGCATCGATCGGCTTCAGTTAGCAGCAGTAGCGAAGGAATCGCTCGACCGGGTTCTGTTAATATCCATCGATCGATTGCTCGGGTTCAGTAACACGTAGCCTGCAGTGCGATCGCTCGGGTTCAGTTAGAGCCAACGCCTCGCACACACGCGCGTACGTGTACGAGAGAAACGCGCATCGCTCGGCCCCCGACCTCCCAGCGTAACCAGGAACTCCCGGAAATTTTCCTCCCCCTCGCTTCTACCACGGTTTTTTCTGTCATGGACGGCCCAAAGAATGTCATGCAGCTGCTTCTCCAGCCCGCCCAGGACGAAAAGCCCATTTTCTGTCATGATTTTTTGTCATAGAAGTAGGAGCCCACCACATCTATGATGATACCGGGTTTTGTCACAATTATCGTCATAGAAGTGTCATATGTATGAGAGTAAAAAATTTCGTTCGGCCCAAAATGTCACAGATGTGTCTTTTTTTGTAGTGCTTGCTGCCCCTACTGTCACTGGGAAAGGACACCGCAAGATTGAACCCAAAGCTAAGCACTTCTCCCATTGCAAGAAAGATCAATCTAGTAGGCCAAACCAAACTGATAATTCGAAGAGACTTGCAAAGATAACCAATCATACATAAAAGAATTCAGAGAAGATTCAAATATTGTTCATAGATAAACTTGATCATAGACCCACAATTCATCGGTCTCAACAAACACACCGCAAAAGAAGATTACATCGAATAGATCTCCACAAGAGAGGGGAGAACTTTGTATTGAGATCCAAAAAGAGAGAAGAAGCCATCTAGCTAATAACTATGGACCCATAGGTTTGAGGTAAACTACTCACACTTTATCGGAAGGGCCATGGTGTTGATGTAGAAGCCCTCTGTGATCGATGCCCCCTTCGGCTGAGCTCTGGAATAGGCCCCAAGATGGGATCTCGTGGATACAGAAAGTTACGACGGTGGAATTAGGGTTTTGGCTCCATATCTGATCGTTTGGGGGTACGTAGGTATACATAGGAGGAAGAAGTACGTCGGTGGAGCAACAGGGGGCCCACGAGGGTGGAGGGCGCGCCTAGGGGGGGTAGGCGCGCCCCCTACCTCGTGGCTTCCTTGTTGGTTGCTTGACGTAGGGTCCAAGTCTCCTGGATCTTGTTCGTTCCAAAAATCACGTTCTCGAAGGTTTCATTCCGTTTGGACTCTGTTTGATATTCCTTTTCTTCGAAACCCTAAAATAGGCAAAAAAAACAACAATTCTGGGTTGGGCCTCCGGTTAATAGGTTAGTCCCAAAAATAATATAAAAGTGGATAATAAAGCCCAATAATGTCCAAAACAGAAGATAATATAGCATGGAGCAATAAAAAATTATAGATATGTTGGAGACGCATCAAGCATCCCCAAGCTTAATTCCTGCTTGTCCTCGAGTAGGTAAATAATAAAAAAAGAATTTTTGATGTGGAATGCTACTTCGCATAATTTCAATGTAATTCTTCGTAATTGTGGCATGAATATCCAGATCCGAAAGATTCAAGATAAAAGTTAAATAATAATACTTCAAGCATGCTAACTAAGCAATTATGTCTTCTAAAAATAACATGGCCAAAGAAAGTTCATCCCTACAAAATCATATAGTTTAGTCATGCTCCATTTTCGTCACACAAGAATGCTCTCATCATGCACAACCCCGATAACAAGCCAAGAAATTGTTTCATACTTTAGTAATCTCAAACTTTATAAACCTTCACGCAATACATGAGCGTGTGCCATGGATATAGCACTATGGGTGGAATAGAGTATAATGATGGGGGTTATGTGGAGAAGACAAAAAGGAGAAAGTCTCACATCAACGAGGCTAATCAATGAGCTATGGAGATGCTCATCGATTGATGTTAATGCAAGGAGTAGGGATTGCCATGCAACGGATGCACTATAGCTAGAAATGTATGAAAGCTCAACAAAAGAAACTAGTGGGTGTGCATCCAACTTGCTTGCTCATGAAGACCTAGGGCACTTGAGGAGGCCCATTGTTGGAATATACAAGCCAAGTTCTATAATGAAAAATTCCCACTAGTATATGAAAGTGACAAAACAAGAGACTCTCCATCATGAAGATCATGGTGCTACTTTGAAGAACAAGTGTGGAAAAAAATAGTAGCATTGTCCCTTTTCATTCCCTTTTTTGGGCCTTCCATTTTTTGGCCTTTCTCACTTTTTTTATTGGGACAATGCTCTATTAAATTATGATCATCACACTTCTATTTATTTACAACTCAATGGTTACAACTCGATACTAGAACAAGGTACGACTCTATATGAATGCCTCCGGCGGTGTATCGGGATATGCAATGAATCAAGTGTGACATGTATGAAAGAATTATGAATGGTGGCTTTGCCACAAATACGATGTCAACTACATGATCATGCAAAGCAATATGACAATGATGAATGTGTCATGATAAATAGGATGGTGGAAAGTTGCATGGCAATATATCTCGGAATGGCTATGGAAATGCCATAATAGGTAGGTATGATGGCTGTTTTGAGGAAGATATAAGGAGGTTTATGTGTGAAAGAGCGTATCATATCACGGGGTTTGGATGCACCGGCAAAGTTTGCACCAACTCTCAATGTGAGAAAGGGCAATGCATGGTACCGAAGAGGCTAGCAATGATGGAAAGGTGAGAGTGCGTATAATCCATCAACTCAACATTAGTCATAAAGAACTCACATACTTATTGCAAAAATCTACAAGTCATCAAAAACCAAGCACTACGCGCATGCTCCTAGGGGGATAGATTGGTAGGAGAAGACCATTGCTCGTCCCCGATCACCACTCATAAGGAGGACAATCAAAGAACACCTCATGTTTCAAATTTGTTACATAACATTTGACGTAGGTGCATGCTACGGGACTTGCAAACTTCAACACAAGTATTTCTCAATTTCACAACTACTCAACTAGCACAACGTTAATATCACTACATCCATATCTCAAAACAATCATGAAGCATCAAACTTCTCTTAGTATTCAGAACACTCATAAGAAAGTTTTTACTAATCTTGAATACCTAGCATATTAGGATTATTTAAGCAAATTACGATGCTATTTAAGACTCTCAAAATAATCTAAGTGAAGTGAAAGTGCTAGTGATCGACTAGAGGGGGTGAATAGGCGATTTTTATGAAAGTCTTCAAAACATGGAAGTTTCGAAGACAAACGATAGAAATAAACCTATTACCATGCAGCGGAAGGTAGACTACACTTGGCAAGCCATAGTCAAGTATTCAATGAAGTGAAAGCACAAAGACTAATAGCAGCTAGGCAGTATGGATCAGGATGGAAGATAGTATGAAGCTAATCAGAAAAAGCAGTAACACAGTGAAGACAAAAAAGATAATGCAAACAGGCAATGATTTCACAAGGACCAACAGTAATAAAGAGATGGGAAGGATAGAACCAGTTGCTCGTTGAAGACAATGATTTGTTGGACCGGTTCCAGTTGCTGTGACAATTGTACGTCTGGTTACGGAGGCTGAGATTTAACTCAGAAGACTGTGTCTTCACCTTATTCCCCTTGAGCTAAGGGCACCCAGTCCTTTCCCAATCACTCTGGTAAGTCTTCAAGGTAGACTTCCAAACCTTCACAGACTTTGTTCATCGGCGATCCACAATGACTCTTGGATGCTCAGAACGCGACGCCTAACCGGCTGTAGGATTCACAGTCCTCAAGTGTAATAAGTCTTCAGATCACACAGACAGGGAGACTTCAGTGATGCCTAACACTCTTTGGCTCTGGGTGTTTAGGGCTTTGTCCTCGCAAGGATTTCTCTCTCAAAGGCTTCGAGGTGGGTTGCTCTCAAACGACAAAAGTCGTGCACTAACTCTGAGCAACCAACCAATTTATGGTGTAGGGGGTGGGCTATTTATAGCCACTAGGCAACCCGACCTGGTTTGTCCGAAATGATCCTGGGTCACTAAGGAACTGACATGTGTTCCAACGGTCAGATTTCAAACACACATGACAACTTTACTTGGGCTACAAGCAAAGCTGACTTATCCAACTCTGGATAAGATTTGCTCTCATTGTCCTCGCTCGAAGACATAGGATTTTGGTTAAGCATCACTTCAGTCATTCTGACTGGTTCACTGGAACCCCACTTAACAGTACGGTGGTTCCTATGACTCAACAAAGAAGAAAAGGAAACAACAAAACAACTAAGTCTTCGCGCTCCATAGTCTTCACTCAATGTCTTCTCTTGTCATAGTCTTCAATGTGAATATCTTCACATACCACCTTTGACTTCAATGTCTTCATACATTTTTACGGGTCATCTCCGGTAGGAAAACCGAATCAATGAGGGACTACTACCTGTGTTATCCTGCAATTCTCACAAACACATTAGTCCCTCAACCAGGTTTGTCGTCAATACTCCAAAACCAACTAGGGGTGGCACTAGATGCACTTACAATCTCCCCTTTTTGGTGATTGATGACAAACCGGTTGAAGTTTTCAACGGGGATAAAAGTAAGTGAAATTGTAAAGGATTTAAGTATTGTCTTCGTAAGTAGCAGGAAGGCTCCCCCTGAAGATGTGCATATAAGTATTTTGCTTTTGAATGCAAATGCACATGGCAGGTTGTACTTGCGGAGCTCCTCTTCTACTTATGAAGACAATTCATCATGCATGAAAGGAAATATCGAAGATAATGACATGCATAATGAAGAATGGACGTCTGCAAAATGACTTCATGCGGAATTTATCGTCGCACATGTGGAATTTATCATCGCATCACATAGTGTCGAAAATGTAGCAGACGACCATCAAGTTTAAGTGTTATAACTCAAAAACGAACCAAATGTATCAAAAGCAAGAGATGTAAGCACTTGGCAAATGTAGCAGAAGTATAGCAACCACCCATATGGACCCGCTTGAAGGCTATCAACTCATATGCTTCTCCCCCTTTTGTCAGTAATGACCAAAAAGGTTTGAAGACATAGAGCGTCTACTCATTCCCATGAGGAGTAGGCGAAGCAGCAGGGTCGTCGTTGAGGTCCAGTGGTGCAGAAGAACTTGGTGTAGTGTCGACACGCACTGAAGTTGGAGGTGGTGAAGTGGCATCATCTTGATCATCTATGACTCTGGAATTCACCGTTGCAGCTGAGGAAGAGTAGTCAGAGTCTTCAAGTGAGGGAGTCCGACGCAAGTGAGCATTCCTTGGAGGAGTGGAGTCAAACTTGAATATTTCTGTGAAGCCATCGTCTTGAAGATCTGCTTCAGCAGTGAGTAATGTCAAACTCTTCCAGGACCGATTGCGAATACGATTGACATCCACCAAGAGGCTTTGCATCTGATGCTTAAGCCAGTCATGATGCTTATCCTGTTTCTGATGTAGAGCGACGAGAAGCTCTCGGTCATTGAGAACACGAGATCGCTTCCGAGGCCTTTGGGCAATGGTGCTTCCAGTGGCTTTAGTTTGGGCGCGAGGGGCACGGGTGTTGCCAGCCAAGGGATAAACACGAAAGACGTCATGAACTCCTTCAATGGGATGGGTGAAGCTTTGACGATCAACATTGTGAAGATAAATTGGATCCTTTGCAGGCTCTAGGTAAATGGCTTCAACAGACAGATCAACCTCTGGCAAGAATATGAGATGATTGCGCGCAGACGACTGATAGTTGAAGGCAGAGTGAAGCTTGATAAGGCGCATTAGCCATGGATCATAGAACTTCAGACCGAAGATATCTGAGCCAGATGCAGCTAGCTGCCTGATGAAGAAGTCTTGAGCATTGAAGCTGATGCCATTGAAGATATAGAAAACCAAAGTCTTCATTGCTCCTTCAAGATTTGCTGCAGATGAATGTCCTTTGACAGGCCATAGAGTTTTTTTGATGATATGGTAAATGGTGCGGGGCAGATACTCTAGGTCTTCAACAAAGAATTCGGTTGGGTATTCAGCATCGCGTGGCAGAGGCTTCATCATTCTCAGCATTTGGCTCATGTTAGGCTTAGGCTTCTGAAAAATGCTCTCCAAAGCATTCTGGTGTTGCTAACAACCTGGTTCATAATATTCGCCAGGAGTGGGCAGGGCTGTAAGCTCAATGATGTCTTGGGCTTTAGCTTCATGATGGACATCGCCCGTCATCCACTCAAGGATCCAAGTCTTCGGATCCCTGTTGTATCCATGAATGTGGAGGGTAGCATAGAATTGAAGCAGAAGTTCTTCATTCTAGTGTTCCTTGGCAGTCACAAAGTTGAGCAGACCCGCATCACGAAAGCAGTCAAGGGCTTCTTCAAGGCATGGCAGTCCAGCAATGGCTTCACAATCGAGACACATATGTGGGAAGATGTGCCCCTGATTGTACAAGATGCAAGAATAGTAGCTTCGCTGCTGATAACTCCAGAATCGATCTGAGGAGATTCTTGGCCTTGTGTAGGGGTTCTTGTCACTGTCAAAGAATGTGTTGTGTGCCTTGAATCCATTCAGATTAAACGGTCCTCGTGATAATGTAGTACCTGGGAACCGTGGTAGCCTTGGCTTTGGCTTCTAGACCTCAGGCCTGTGCTCCACATGATAGGCAAACTGAGGTCCGGGAGCAGGCGGAGGAACCAGAATTGGCCAGCGGACGGTAACAAGCTGACCACGATCATATGCTTGCTCGATGGTGTGTGGCCTGGGAGGTGGTACAGGAGCAGAGGCATTGGCTTCAAGCTGCAAATTTGCATCAGGTGCAGCATTAGCTTCAGGTGCAATGACATCTGGCACCACATTAGCTTCAGGTGCCACATTAGCTTCAGCCATGACAGCGTCATTGGCTTCAGTGTTGGTGGCAGCCTCAGTATTGGTAACCTCCATTTCAGGAGCTGGAGGGTCAGACACGTTCTCCTCGAGAACAACTTCAGGGTTGGACGGGGGTGTAGCAACTCTTTCTTCATCTCTTGGTTCTTCTTCTTTGTCATCGGCTGATGTAGCCGGAATATCTTCAGCCATTTTGGCTTCAGATTCAGGGATGTTCGCAATAGGGGAGGCTTCAGGAAAGACTTTGCATGAAACGTATTGGTGCTCTTCTCCTTCTGGAACACTTGACAATGTGACCTGTGGCCTTGGTCCTTTGCGAAGCCTGCAAAATGCTAGCGACGCCTGTGGAGATGGAGTTGGTTGGGCCTCAAAGTCTTCATTGTCAATCACCGGAGTGGTGACCTGTGGTGGGGGAGTAACTGGTGTTTCTTCATCACGAGGGGATTCTTGAGGGTGATCAGCCCATGAGTCATCCTGAGCAATTGGCGTCAATGGATGACCAATGCTGATGAGTTTGCTGTTCGTGAGAACAGGCGATGAAACCAAATTGTGCTCGATTTGAGGAAGGACTTCATCATCTTCAACATTGTCTTGATGACCAATGTCTTTAGCTGCAGTGGGGTCAACAGCTGGATTCTCTTCAGCTTCAGGAGCCTCTGTGGAAGCAGGCTCATGAACTACCAAGCGACGTTCTTGATGTGCAGAGGAAGGACGAGCAACAGAAATTGGCTCGACAACAAGGGGCTCTATGGAAGTAGCCCGGTCTCTCTTCTTTGTTTTTCTTTTCTTGGTTGGTGGAGCATCATCAGTGGTGGCTTTGGTCTTGTGCTTTCTAGCTTCGGCTTCAGCTGCTCTAGTTTTCTTGAACTCCGAAGCCACTGTGGGGACCTTAGGCTTCGAGCCTGTCATACTGGCTAGGAAGACAATGCGAGGTTCTTCCTGCCTGGATGCTTCTGGTTCGGCCACAGCTGGCTTCTTCTTCTTCTTGGCAGCCATTCTTGGGTCGATTCCTAGTCGCCCCAAAGCCTTGCGCTTTTCAGCTTCATTGTAGCCTTGAACACATTTGGCAGCAAGATTCTCCATGCGCTCACGAGAACCTTTTACTTCTTCGCGTTTCTTGTGGAATTCCTCCTTGAGCTCATGCATCATAACCTTGAAGTTTTGAATGTCTTCAACATTGAGCTTGGCCATGTGCTTCTTGAACTGAGCCTTTTCATAGTCAATCTTGTGCTTCAGTTCAACAATCTTCTAGGCAAGAGCCAGCTCAGGAGCAATGGCTCCGTGGAAGGAGACGCTGAGGCCAATTGGGAGCTGAAGATCATCAAAACTGAGGTCTGGGCTGTCAAACCACTCATCAATAAACTTGTACAGAATCTCCACATCAAAGAGGGGAAGATCGTTGAAGATTTCTGCCTCTTGCTTGCTCTTTATCAATTGCTCAAGAGCGTCATCGCCAAGATTGTCGTCGCTAGACAGATCAATGGCGTCATTCTTGTTTCTCAAAACAGCAGCAGGGGTCAATGCTTGAACAGTTGGTTGCATGGGCTTTTTCAACTTGTCAGACTTGGAGATGCGAGAGAGATCTTCAGACTGCACACTGGCTTAAGGAGGTGCAGTGGCCAGAGGCTTCGCCCGTGAGACCTTTGGTGCCGAGGAGGGCTTTGAAGCCTTTGGTTTCTTTTGCTTCATAGGCTTCGGTGGTGCAGGCGCTTCATCAGAATCAGCGTCATCTACAGAGTGGTCCACGGCTGCCCCTTGAACCTGAATGTGAGTGATGAGACCTTCTAGGTTGTATAAGGGCCCAACAAGATTGGGTTCAGCTTCGCGTGTGCCATCAGCACGTAGCGCAGAGGGGCCTAGGTTGAAGTCTAATCCCAAAGACATCTTGTTTTCCTTGGCCGAGTTCTTTGCAGACTGATAGCTGCGCTTGAACAGATTGTCATCTCGACACCATAGAAATGACGATGGGTCGGCATCAGTAGGCTGTGGCCCTCAGACCATGCAAGGGTAAAATCCTTGAGCAATGGCTTCAGTTTTGGTCTTGGGTTGAAGATGTTTATAGAGAATATCTCCCCAAGGACGCAAGAGAGCATTCTTTTTAGCATACTCCTTGGTGACGAATCTGTACTTGAACCATTTCTCGGCCCAGTATCTTTGAATCCATTGGATTCATGTCTTGCGCTGACCATAGCTTTCTTCGAGGTTAGTTTTGTATAGTTCATAGAGATCTTCGGGCAGGTCCATTGATGTACCCCCACGGCGCTGTCTGCCACCCTTCCTTGCTGATTTCTCTTTTGCTGTGAAGTTTAGACTGAAAGGCTTCAACACTGTCAAAGTCTTCCGTCTACTGGTCAGACAGGAACTGGCTTCAGGAGAATTTATGTGATGCTGTAAGAACTCTGCAAATGAATGCAGACTATGAGAACCAAGGGATTCTCCCACGGACATGTACCTGTGACAGCATTAGAGATGTGAGGGAAGGGGAAGAGGTCATATGCATTCTTAGAAGATTTTGAAGATAAATCAGTTTAGAAGACATTGACCTCATAGTGCGAAGACATTCACTCATATGTAGAGAGTTGGTTCCAGATTTGTACGAATCCACGAATAAGTACAAGTGAGGAATCTAACTACTTTGTGAAGCATAAGTGAGCATACTAGGCATGCTATGAGATGCAGAACAGGATAGATCCAACTTTGTAGCAACAGAAACCACTTGTGGTTGAAAAGGATGAATCTATCGGATCAAAAAGACTGCAAAAAGAGTTTTTATTTACCACTCGAGGAACTGCTAGACGGAGTAGGAAATGAGGCCGAGCAGTTCAATCTTCCGTGCCCTAACATGGCGACGAAGGACACATATGGCGACGGCGGAGAAGACGATGTCCGCAGCCGGCATGAGGACGGCGTCGATGAGGTCACAGCAGCTAAGCGCTTCGCCGCCGGCGTCGTCGAGGGCTAGCGGTGGCGCTAGGGTTTGTGCGAGAGAGAGAAGTGGAAGAAGAGATAATGACTGGGGTGAGGCGTGTATTTATAGGGACAGGCACGGCACAACGTTATTACGCAGGTGCCCCTGGCGGTTCACATCTGAAGGCCACGTGGCAATCATGCAACACATCGGAGGTTGTTCCACGTTCCCACGTACGCCTGGATTGTTGGGTGGTCGTTCCCTCTTCTCTGGGTTTCAGGTAAAAAGGATTGAGCATTGAAAACAAATTAATGTTTGTCTTTGTATCTTCTGCTGACAAGGACGCAGAGAAGACATTCGATAGTTTATATAGAATGCATATGATTTTGATAGATAGATTTGAGACGGGGGCATAGAAAGGTTAGGGTCCGATCACATTCACTTAGTTCAAAAGATTCAACTAGAAGACATAGCTATAAGTGAATGTTGTAGAGGACTGAAACCAAATCAATATATTGAAGATAAACATGAAGCCATGTTAACATTGAAGACAAACCAAATGCGAAGACTTTGCAAATGTAACGCCAACAGAAAGTATTCTAAACAAAAATTTGGTGGTGGCGTTACCCACCGTATAGGAAGTATTAGACCCAGACACGGCGCACAATTATCGTGGCGCTCCAAAGTAAAATTCTGCGTTAATGTATTCACACTTATAGTGTAAGTCTTCATTAGTTGAAGATATACGTTACTTCGTGTGTTTGCACATCTAAGTCATAAACATGCATAAGTGTTAGGATGTGTGCATGATCACAGGACATTTGAGGATTCCAAGATATTTAGCTCGCACCGCAACTTGAAAAACCTTTTCTCATCCAAGGGCTTTGTGAAGATATCTGTCAGTTGCTCTTCAGTGCTGACATGAATGATATCAATATCTTCCTTCATGACATGATCTCTGAGAAAGTGATGACGGATCTGAATGTGCTTTGTCTTCGAGTGCTGAACTGGGTTGTTGGCGATCTTGATGGCGCTTTCATTGTTGCAGTAGAGTGGCACTTGCTTCAGATGAATGCCATAGTCTATGAGTGTTTGCTTCATTCATAGGAGGTGAGCACAGCAAGATCCAGTAGCAATGTTTTTAGATTTAGCAGTGGAGAGAGATACATAGTTCTGCTTCTTTGAAGACCAACACACAAGTGATCGTCCCAGAAAGTGACATGTGCCTGATGTAGACTTGCGATCCACCTTGTCACCAGCATAATCAGCATCAGAGAACTCCAACTAGATCAAACTCTGAGCCCTTTGGATACCATAATCCTAGTGTTGGGGTGTAAGCCAAATATTGAAGAATTCGCTTCATAGCTAAGTGATGCCATTCCTTTGGTGCCACTTGGAATCGGGCACACATGCAAACACTAAGCATGATATCTGGCCTAGATGCACATAAATAAAGCAAGGAACCAATCAAGGAGCGGTATACCTTTTGATCGAACTCTTTACCATTGGCGTCAGAATCCAGATGACTCTTGGTAGGCATTGGCGTCGTATAAACATTGCAGTCTTGCATTCCAAACTTCTTCAGGCAATCTTTGAGGTATTTCTCTTGAGATATGAAAATGTCGTTGCGTTGCTGTCGTATTTGAGGACCAAGGAAGAACTTCAGCTCACCCATCATGGACATCTGATATTGCTCTTGCATCATGTATCCAAACTCATCACTGTATTTCTGGTTAGTGCAGCCGAAGATAATGTCATCCACATATATTTGACACACAAATAGTTCACCATCATATGTCTTCGTGAAGAGAGTGGAATCCAGGGAACCAGGTTTGAAGCCTTTGCTCTTCAGGAAGTCTTTGAGTGTGTCATACCAAGCACGAGGGGCTTGTTTGAGGCCATACAGTGCCTTGTTGAGCTTGTAAACCATGTCATGATGTTTTGGATCTTCAAAGCCAGGCGGTTGTGCAACATACACTTCTTCATCAATCTTTCCATTGAGAAAAGCACTCCTCACATCCATTTGATATGGAAGGATGTTATGATGATTTGCATAGGCTAGCAGTATGTGTATAGCTTCAAGCCTAGCCACAGGAGCAAATGTTTCATCGAAGTCAATTCCTTCAACTTCAGTGTATCCTTGAGCAACGAGACGAGCCTTGTTTCTGACAACTTGACCATGCTCATCTTGCTTGTTGCGATATATCCATTTAGTGCCTATGATATTGTGTTTACGAGGGTCAGGACGCTTGACCAGTTCCCTACATTATTCAGCTCAAACTGTTGAAGCTCTTCTTGCATAGCTTGAATCCATTCAGGTTCCATGAAGGCTTCATCAACTTTCTTGCGTTCAGATATTGAGACGAATGCAAAGTGCCCATAGAAATTTGCTAGTTGTGTTGCCCTTGAATGAGTGAGTGGACCAAGTGCATTGATGTTGTCGATTATCTTCTCAATCTGTACTTCATTTGCAACACGAGGATGAACTGGACGAAGATTTTGCTCTTGCTGATCATTGTCATTGTTTGAAGGATTGTCTTCAGGCTGAGCATTGTCTTCAGGTTGATCCGGTGCAGAGATGATAAGTTCCTCTTCAGGCTGTTCTTCAGACGGTATGATTCTCCAGTTCCCATAAGCTTGATGGATTCACTGGGTGGAATTTCATCTAGCACATTTCGAAGGTGCTCTCTTTGCGAGCCGTTAGTCTCATCGAACCGCACATACACAGTTTCAACCACTTTATAGTGAAAGAGGTTGAAGACTCTGTAGGTGTGAATTCTTTCCGTAACCAAGCATAAAACCTTCATGTGCTTTCGGTGCAAATTTTGAAGTGTGATGTGGATCCTTGATCCAGCACCTGGCACCAAATACTCTGAAGTAACTCATGTTTGGCTTCTTACAAGTGAGGAGTTCATAGGATGTTTTCTTCAGAAGCTTGTGAAGATAGACATGGTTGATGACATGGAATGCAGTATCAATAGCTTCAGGCTAGAACTTCCTTGGAGTCTTGTATTCATCGAGCATCGTCCGAGCCATCTCAATGAGTGTTCTGTTCTTGCGTTCCACGATGCCATTCTACTGCGGCGTGTACGGAGCTGAGAACTCATGAGTGATGCCCAATGTATCAAGATAAGTGTTGAGGCCGGTGTTCTTGAATTCAGTGCCATTGTCACTTCGGATGTGCTTGATCTTGACGCCATAGTTGTTCACGGCTTGATTGGCAAAGCGTCTGAAGACATCCTGCACTTCAGTCTTGTAGAGAATTATATGCACCCATGTATATCTTGAGTAATCATCATCAATGATGAAGCCATAGAGACAAGCTTGGCCCTTGTCATCTTTCCAGCTTCACAGGCACCGCATAAGTGATCCTTGTTGAACTTGACACCCTCGATGCCTATGACGTGCTTCTTCTTTGCAAGAGTGTGCAAGTTCCTCATGCCAGCATGCCCTAGCCTTCGATGCCAGAGCCGGCATTCTGAAGCTTTTGCAAGAAGACATACGGCAAGCTGTGGTCCTGCTGAGAAATCTACCATGTAGAAATCATCTTTCAGATACCCTTCAAAGACTAGAGACTTGTCAGATTCCATTAGAACTAGGCAATGATATTTTCCAAATATCACAATCATGTTCAAATCGCAAAGCATTGAGACGGACATTAAGTTGAAACCAAGGGATTCAACAAGCACCACTTTATCCATGTGTTGATCCTTTGAGATTGCAACTCTACCTAGACCCAATACCTTGCTTTTACCAGTATCAGCAAATTTGATGTGACTTTTGTCAGATGGACATAAGGTTGAGTCCATGAGAAGACTTCGCTTCTCAGTCATGTGATTAGTACATCCACTATCAATAATCCATTCTGAAGCAGCTGGTGTCATACCCTACAGTGCAGTTAGGGGGATAGGCTTCACGAAGAGCATTGTGAAGCACAAACATTTGACGAGCAAAAGGATTATTAAAGCTTAGATCGAGGTTAGGACTGATAGGGCAAGTAGCAAGCGACTCAGGAACAAAATACATAATAAGACCATTTGGGCATTTGATCTTGCGCCCTATGAGATGTTTAAGGTCCCCAGCAATAGCTTCAGATGCATTTGATTTTCGGCTGGAGACCTTTCCCTGCAAAAGAGAGTTAAGCTTTCTTAGCCACCCACATCTTCAAGGGTGGCTTCGAAGTAATGAGTCTAAGTGCAGCATCTGAGAACTTTGGCTTTGGAGCCCTAGCAAATAGTCTTGCGGGTGGGAAATAGTACTCATAAGAATAAGCAGAGTAGTTCTGGGTCTTATGAACATGGCGGTTTGATGAAACACGCTCATATTCATAGGCATGAGTATGGTTTCCCTGCAAAATATTTGCGTTATTGCGACTCAGGTGAGTCCTCTGTCTGTATGAAGCCTTTGGACCATACGAAGCCTCTGGTCTGGGGTTTGTCTTCTTCACTTGTGGTGTCATGACGACATTCACAGGAAGATTCTCCAGACACTTTTTCGGCACCCAGACTTTCTTCATAGGTGGCCCATTCCTGTAGTTAGTACCACTATACCTGGCAAACACTTCGCCATTCTGATTCTTAAACAGTTTATAGTTTGCATTAAAGGATTCATCAACGACGATGGGATTAGCACAAGTGAAGCCAAATAGGGTGGATGGATCCACTGAAGGTTCCTTTGCAGCAACCCATGTGTTTTTGGGGTACTGCTCAGGTTTCCAGTAAGAGCCATCAGCATTCATTTTCCTTTCGAACCCAACACCCTTTTTCCTACGGTTTCGGTTCAGGATCTGCCTTTTGAGGACATCACATAGTGTCTGGTGCCCTTTGAGACTTTTGTACATCCCTGTTTCAAGCAATGTCTTCAACCTAGCATTTTCATCAGCAATAGCAGTGGCATCCTCAGTAGAGGGGTTAGTTACCACATCAACAGTTGAAGATATTGCAACAGTAGCAGCAGTAGAACATCCGACAACAGAAGTAGCGTTGTCACGCTCAATGCATTTAAGACATGGTGGTTCAAATCCTTCCCGAGCGAGACTGATCTGTTTGGCGCGAAGTGACTCGTTTTCCTTTTGAAGATCTTCATGAGCCGCTCTCAATTTCTCAAGATCTTGCTTCCTTTGAATATAATCATAGGAAAGCTTTTCATGAGTTGTTGAGAGCGTTTCATGACAAATTTCAAGTTCCTCATACTTAACATGAAGATTTTTTTATGTCTTCAATTAAGGACTCAGATCGAGTCATTTCAGCATCTAACAGGTCATCGTTTTTGTCTAACAGTTTTTGAATATGTTCCATAGCTTTCTGTTGTTCAGTTGCAATTTTAGCAAGTGTTTTGTAGCAGGGTTTGGAACCACAATAAGAGTCATCTTCATTGGATGTTTGATAGTGAGTAGTGCGTGAGTTTACCTTGGCACCATGTGCCATGAAGCAGTAGGTGGGAGCGGAGTTGTCCTTGTCATCAGCATCGGCGTCGGTGATGAAGTCATTGTCTTCAGTGTTGAAGATGGACTTGGAAACGTAGGCTGTAGCTAGACTTGCAATGCTAGAATCAGACTCCTCCTCAGACTCCACCTCTGCCTCCTCAGAAGCAGACTCCTCCTCTGAATCCATTTCCTTGCCAACAAATGCACGAGTCTTGCCAGATGAGCTCTTCTTGTGTGATGAAGACTTTGAGGAAGACTTGGAAGAAGACTTTGAGTATTTTATTCTTCTTCTTGTCGTCAGAATCATATTCCTTGCTCTTCTTCTTCTTGTTTTTCTCATTGTCCCACTGCGGACACTCAGAGATGTAGTGACCAGGTTTCTTGCACTTGTGGCATGTTCTCTTCTTGTAGTCATGAGCAGAAGCTTCATCATTCCTTGAGCTAGATCGTGAGGACTTTGTGAAGCCTTTCTTCTTGGTGAATTTCTGGAACTTCTTCACAAGCATAGCAAGCTCCTTTCCAATGTCTTCAGGATCATCAGAACTGCAGTCAGATTCTTCTTCAAATGAGGAAACAACTTTTGCCTTCAAGGCACGAGTTCGACCATAGTTGGGACCGTAGATGTCTCTTTTCTCAGAAAGCTGAAACTCATGTGTGTTGAGCCTTTCAAGTATGTCAGACGGATCGAGTCTCTTGAAGTCAGGGCGTTCTTGTATCATCAGGGCTAGGGTGTCAAACAAGCTGTCAAGTGATCTCAGGAGTGTCTTGACGATTTCATGCTTGGTGATCTTAGTAGCACCGAGAGCTTGAAGCTCATTTGTGATGTCAGTGATTCAATCAAACGTGAGCTGAACATTCTCATTGTCGTTTCTCTTGAAGCGATCGAAGAGGTTGCGAAGGATACTGATCCTTTGATCTCTCTGGGTTGAGACGCCTACGTTGACCTTGGAGAGCCAGTCCCAGACTAGCTTAGATGTTTCCAGAGCACTCACGGCCATAATGCCCTTTGGTCAGATGACCACAGATGATATTCTTGGCAGTGGAATCCAGTTGAACAAACTTCTTGACATCAACAGCGGTGACACCTTCACCAGCCTTTGGGACGCCATTCTTGACGACATACCAGAGGTCGACATCAATGGCTTCAAGATGCATGCGCATCTTATTCTTCCAATAGGGATATTCAGTTCCATCGAAGACGGGGCACGCAGCGGAGACTTTGATTATCCCTGCAGTCGACATAGCTAAACCTCCAGGTGGTTAAACCGAATCACACAGAACAAGGGAGTACCTTGCTCTGATACAAAAGTGCTAGTGATCGACTAGAGAGGGGGGTGAATAGGCAATTTTTATGAAAGTCTTCAAAACATGGAAGTTTCGAAGACAAATGATAGAAATAAACCTATTACCATGCAGCGGAAGGTAGACTACACTAGGCAAGCCATAGTCAAGTATTCAATGAAGTGAAAGCACAAAGACTAATAGCAGCTAGGCAGTATGGATCAGGATGGAAGATGGTAATAAGCCAATCAGAACAAGCAGTCACACAGTGAAGACAAAAAGATAATGCAAACAGGCAATGACTTCACAAGGACCAACTGTAATAAAGAGATGGGAAGGATAGAACCAGTTGCTCGTTGAACACAATGATTTGTTGGACCAATTCCAGTTGCTGTGACAACTGTACGTCTGGTTAGGGAGGCTGAGATTTAACTCAGAAGACCGTGTCTTCACCTTATTCCCCTTGAGCTAAGGACACCCAGTCCTCGCCCAATCACTCTGGTAACTCTTCAAGGTAGACATCCGAACCTTCACAGACTTCGTTCACCGGCGATCCACAATGACTCTTGGATGCTTAGAACGCGACGCCTAACCGGCTGGAGGATTCACAGTCCTCAAGTGTAATAAGTCTTCAGATCACACAGACAGGAAGACTTCAGTGATGCCTAACACTCTTTGGCTCTGGGTGTTTAGGGCTTTGTCCTCGCAAGGATTTCTCTCTCAAAGGCTTCGAGGTGGGTTGCTCTCAAACGACAAAAGCCGTGCACTAACTCTGAGCAGCCAACCAATTCATGGTGTAGGGGGTGGGCTATTTATAGCCACTAGGCAACCCGACCTAATTTGTCTGAAATGACCCTGGGTCACTAGGGAACTGACACGTGTTCCAACGGTTAGATTTCAAACACACACGGCAACTTTACTTGGGCTACAAGCAAAGCTGACTTATCCAACTCTGGATAAGATTTACTCTCACTGCCTTCGCTCAAAGACATAGGATTTTGGTTAAGCATCACTTCAGTCATTCTGACTGGTTCACTGGGACCCCACTTAACAGTATGGTGGTTCCTATGACTCAACAAAGAAGAAAAGGACACAACGAAACAACTAAGTCTTCGCGCTATCCTGACAAAGTAGTCTTCGCCTGCGCAAAGCTCTGGTGATGACGCCGTCTTGGGCTCCACGGTGACCTCCATCTCGTGGTCCTCCTGGTCTTGGTCTCGTTGCACCGAAATGGCAACCTTTGCCTGACGCCTCAGTACTCCGCGGCTGCGCTTGCCCCCTTTGCACCAAAGAGGAAAGGAGGACGCTGCGCGGGCTGGCACCCGCCTGGCGCCCTGAGTCATCATGGCTTGCGTCACGGGCACCTCGCGAGGTACCCCTCCTTGATATCTCCGCCTCCTCGCGAGCCAGCCTGACGAGGCCATGCCTGAGGAAGCTCCGTGTCGTCCGCCTCGCGAAGCTTGGCCCCTCGCGAGGGTCTTGAGTTTGCGTTGGTGAAGATGGGCCGTGCTGGGCCCCCTTTGAGCCACGCCGCAGGCCGCAGGCAGGCAAGTCTGGGGACCCCCGTTCCCAGAACGCCGACAGTAGCCCCCGGGCCCAAGGCGCGCCCAGACTTGCCCGTGCAGGGAGGTGGAAGGGCAAGAGCGAAGCGCCACGGGCCCTAACAGCCTGCGTCCTTGGGCGCCGCGTGGCGGTTGACTAGACGTGGGCGCCTGAGCAGCCGCGCGAGTTGATAAGGGAGTGGCGTCCGCCTAGGCCCTTCTTCTTGCTTTCCCCGGTTGCTGCTCAGATCCCCTTTCCTGCGCTTCTCCTTCCTTCCTCCGAAATCTCCAGATCTGCTCTGACCATGCGACCCAGGAAGCCATGGCGCCTCGCCAGCCCCCGGCCGCAGCTTGGTACTCGTCTGCCCTGGACCCGCCGAACGTGTCGGAGGTGGGCCTTGCCCGGTTGCGCCGGATAGCGATGGCGCGAGGCATTGACGGGGCGAAGGTGTTCAAGGCCGGCTCCGCCACCCCTGAGGGTCAGAGGAGCACCTTCTATCCACTCTTCGTAAGTGCCATTGTTGCTGGCCTGGTGCCTCCCTTCTCCGAGTTCTTCTTCTCTGTCCTCCGCCATTACAAGCTGCAGGCTCTGCATCTCCATCCCAACTCCGTCCTTCTCCTCGCGATCTTTGCTTATTATTGCGAGGCCCACGTTGGGGTGCAACCCTCAGTGGCCTTGCTGCGCCACTACTTCTACCTCTGGACCTCTCGCGGTCCTGCTTCCGCGTGCGCGAGCTTTGTCGCATACGGTGGCGCCATTGCCATCTCGAACTCTGGGAAGAGGATTGAGGGCTTCAGGAGCAAGTGGGTCTTGGTGGACGCTGAGCGCATCCACCCTCGGCTGATCTTGCCCACCGAGCAGCCCATGAGCTCCAGCAACTGGGGTCGAGCGGAGCTCACGGATCCCCGCGCGAAGATGGTGTTGGAGAAGATGGACACGGATCTGAGGCCGGCCAACATGGCGGCGGCGAAGCTGACCGGTGTGTCGTTGCTGAGGGAGTTCCTGGAGCACCAGCTGGCTCCGCTTCGGCAGTACTCGCTTCCAATGTGGAGGCCCCGTCCGAGCCCCGCGGCCTGGGCCGACGGAGACTTGGCTGCGGTTCTCCAATCTTTGGTCAGGGGCAATGTGGCGAGGTTGGAGGGCGCTCCTACGCCCTTGTTCCTCCGCGACGACTAGGAGCGGTTAGTGAAGTCCATGCCCGTCTTCAACGGGGAAGGGCCCGTGCCCCTGGAGGCTCTCGAGGGACCGGTGGACGTGCCCTCCGGCGACTCCAGCGAAGAGGAAGAAGGAGGGGAGCATGGAAAAGGGCCTGACTCCGAGGAGACTGATGGAGAGTCGAGGGCTCCCCTCTCCCGGCGCAGGTCCCGCGTTCTCCGCCTCTCTCCGAACGATGACGACAAGGATGACGATGAAGACGACGACGAGCAGGACGGTGGGAGCTCCCCCCGATCCCGAAGAAGGACAGGACCGGGCTGATCTCCCACGGGTCTCCTCCGGCCCCGGGGCGAACCGCAGACGCACCTTCCGCCTCCAAGCTTCCCGAGGTTGACCCTTCCAGTCGGCTTTCAGGCTTCAAATTTGGCCGGAGGCCGCTTGAGCTCACTAGCGACGACCTGTAAGCATTCGATTCTTGTCTTTATCTCTTGCTCTGCTTCTGAGGCTTGACGTCTGCATCTTTGGATAGGTTGGCTCCCGCAGCAAAGAAGTCAAAGGGGGCTCCTGAGGTTCCGTTCGTGACAGCGCCCCTGAAGGAAGGTGACCACGACGCACAAGCTTCTCCCGCCCAGTCGTCCTCGCGGGGCCTGACTGAGCCGGCTGGGGCGAGCTCAGCCCCCACGGCCCAAGTGGCTCCTGAGGTGCTCCCGTCTGCCGCCGCTGCTACAGCTGTCGGGGCGCGGCAGACTCCGCCTCGGGATGCTGCGGCTGTGCTGCCACCTTCTCCTCCTACTCCACCGACTGCTATCTCCCCGACTCCTTCCGCCATTCTGGACCGCGCTGTTGCTGAGCTGGACCGGCTGCGGCAAGATCTTCTCGGTGCCGCCCTCGCCTGGTGGCCGGGCGCTTGGAGCTGGTTTCTGGACGGGTTCGCTCTGACGCTTCGATTCGGGCGGCGCTGGTCTAGGCCTCGACGGCATGCGACGAGGAGAAGCAGGCCGTCCTTGAGGAGAAGGCTGCTCGCGATGCAGCCCTGGGAGAGGTGGTCGATGTCCGTGGTCGCTGCAAGGCACTGGAGGACGAGCTGCAGGGCCTGCGAGATCAGCTCGCGAAAGAGGTTCGCCTTCGCCAAGAGCAGGAAGAAGGCGTGAAGGCTCGCGAGGCGGCCATCGCGGGCCGGGAGGCCAAGCTCAAGAAACGCCGCGACCGCCTAGGCGCGCTGGAGCAGGAATTGGGGGCGAGGAAGGCCGAGCTAGACGGCAAGGCCCTGGTCCTTGCCGAAGACCGCGCGGCCTTCACGGAGCTGGAGGCGAAGGCTCGCTCCTCGCTGAGGACGCTTTACGACAGCGGCCTGGAGAGCCCGCTGGCCGGCACCGAGGACGGCCCCGCCGAGCTGCTTCCCTTCTTGGTCCACGCTCTTGAAGATGTCGCCCTTGGCCTCGGCCCCACGGCCGAGGCCGAGGCGCGTGTTCTGTCTTCTGCAGCACTGACGCGGGTTCTCACCCACATCCACCTTCGCGATCCCGGGTTCGACCTCGATAGCCTGCTGGAGCCCGTGAGCGGCAAGCGTGCGGCGGCTGCTACCGAGGCCTTGAAGGGTCACGCAGAGGCTCTGCTGGGGAAGTTCCGGGCCTTCAGCACCAAGCCGGAGCAAGGCGCTGCCGACCCCGCTGCTCTGTGAGGCGAACCCACGCCGCGCTGCTCCCCCGCCGCCAAGTGACTCCATCGTGGCTCATGTCCTGCTTTTAATTCCTGCACATGTATCATGCCTCGGGGAGGCGTTTAAACTTGCGCCTGATATTGGGATAACAGTGTGGACTGTAATATTTGCTTTTGAATCCCTTTGAAATTTGTGCTTTTCCTTCCTACTTGCTTACGTTCTACGCCGGCAGAGCCCGGCCCCGCGCGTACCTCACCCAGCAATAGCCCCGACCGGAAACCAGGACGGGACCAAGGAGTGAGGGGCTACGTGACAAGTTAGGCTCCTAAGTCGCGATGCTCAGGAGTCCCCCTTGGCGCACGAACAGCAAGTAGGGAGGTGTGATGTGGGTGGATCCACCGTTCTACGTCTGCAGAGCCCGGCCCCACGCGTACCTCACCCAGCAATAGCCCCGACCGGAAACCAGGACGGGACCAAAGGAGTGAGGGGCTACGTGACCAGTTAGGCTCCTGAGTCACGATGCTTAGGAGTCCCCCTTGACGCTCAAATGACCTTCATACCTTGGCTCTGCTCGGGGAGAGGCGCGCGACGAACTAGGCCCGTGGGGACCTGGCTGGGCGGCGTGCGCCTGGGCGTGACCCTGGCGCAGCCCCCGTGCCCAACCCCCTAGCGCGGCACTCCTGAGGGGAGGCGTTGCGATGAGGCTAGACACTGAGCACTGGGCTCCCTGAGGTTGATGCGGCCCGGAGGCCACCCTCAGTTGTTTATCACCAGCGCGGGGCATAGCGCTTCCGTATGAGTACGGGCATAGCCGCTCCTCGGCAGTGTCATCAGCTAGCGCGGAGCATGGTGCTTCCACTGGTGCGTGGGAGGGGGCCCCCCTCCGGGAGGAGCCCCCGGGGCGTGTACAGCCCCGCCCTGACACGTGGCTGGCACGGTAGGGCCTGGCGAGGTGTATCTGGGCACCCGTGAGCCAGCGCAGGACTCACGGGGCCCTACCTCTAGGAGGGTTGCGCTTGGCACTGGGCCTTATCTTGTGTTGTGTCCCTGCAAGTTCGGTTAGATGCCTGCACTCTACGTCCTCGGGTCCCGGCCCTCGAGCTAGTCTCAGCCGTCGTTGGTATGCCAGGTCGCGATGCCGTGGTCAAGGCCAGAGGGTGAGGGCTGGAGAGCCAGTAAGAGCCCTGAGTCCGATGCTCAGGTACCCCCCCCCCTTTAACGTGCAAGTGGTCAACATGGAGAAGAAGAGGCGCCGCGGACGGCATCAAATAATCAAGCATGGCAGTTCTAACGCATAACCGGAAATGAACGCAAATGGGGTACATGCCGCTGAGCCTGGCCCGAGTGGCTTGGGGATCATGCAGCCCGAGGGGCACCCCCAACAAGGTAAGCCAACAACGCGAAATAAAAGGGATACATGCTGCAGGGACAGACCCACGCGACCTGGGAATAATGCGGCCCTGGGGGCGCTCCCAGCTGGAAGCGAAACTTGAAAGATGTCACCTAATGACGCTGAAGATGAAGGGGTGTTGGTGTAGCCGGCTTAGTGGGCTGCGGAAGCCGATCCTCATGAGCCCCCAGGCCCAGGGGCCTCGGGAGGCTCCGAAGGCGCTGGCGGTTCCTCGCGGGCCATCTTCATCTCCGCCAGGGCTGCAGAGCACCTGGCCTCTTGTGCCTCCATGATGCCCCTCATGAGGCGCTGGTATGCGTCAGCCGCGCTCGGCAAGCCGTAAGGTATGCAAACGTAGCTGTGGGGTGGACCTCCGCAGCGCCCCACTCGCGAGGGCCAGAGGCGCTCCAGGGAGGCGACTTGGTTGAGCCCTGGTACGTCGACGCAGACGCGCAGCCCGCCATCCTCGCCTGGATGGGGAGCCACGGCTGGTAGGCGGCGGGCGCCTCTCATGACTCTGGACTCCTGTAGCTCCTGAATGGCCTTGCTGACGAACTCATGTGGGTCTGGATCTCCTTGCCTTGCTCCTTCTTGAGGGAAACGTGCTTCGAAACATGCCTCCATGTGGTGCCCCAGCGCCTCCCTCGTGACCCTTGCTAGGTCGGTGGCCCTCCAGGGGAGAGCCCCCGAGCCCTGCCTGAGGAGGGCGCCGGGCGCGCTTTCCTATGTGATGGAAGGAGGTTCCCCCTGGGCAGGCACGGGCCCAGAGGGGCCTACCTCCTGAGGGGCCAGGCCGGATGATGTCTTCTTCTTCTTGGGGGCGGCCTCGGGAAGCCTCCTGCTTCCGCGATCCGGGTCTTCCAGTGATGCGGCCTGAAAGGCTCGCTCCAGGGAACACACTGCGTCCTTCTCTTCACAGGGCACCGTGATGACTCCGCTGCTTCCTGGCATCTTGAGGACATTGTAGCCGTGGTGAGTCACGGCCATGAACTTGGCCAGCGCCGGGTACCCGAGGATGGCGTTGTACAGCAGGCGGATGTGAGCGACGTCGAAGTCGATGAGCTCGGTGCGGTAGTTGTCGCGTGCCCCGAACGTGACGGGGAGGTGGACTTGCCCGATCAGGACCGTGGAGCCGTCGGTGATACCGGAGAAGGGCTTGGTTGGCTGAAGCTGGCTGTAGGGCACTTGGAGGTTGTTGAATGTCTCTACGGACAGGACGTTGAGCCCTGCCCCGCCATCGATGAGGGTCTTGGTGACCACCACGTTGCTGATGATTGGGGAACAAAGCATCGGGAGGACTCTAGCTGTAGCCGCACACTTGAGTTGATCTGCTGAGCTGAATGTGATGGCACATGCCGACCACCTGAGAGGGCGCGTGGCTTCGAGCTTGGGGAGGACTGCATTCACTTCGCGGGCAAACTGCTTGAAGATGCATTGAGAGGCTGGGGCTTGAGCCCCGCCCAGGATGCAGGCGATCGCGCGCGGCTCCTGGAAGCCCCCAACCTCCTCGTCCTGGTGGCGGTCCTCGTTTCTCCTTGGCAACGGCGGCAGTGGTGGGAGGCCTGTGTTGCCTTGCGGACGATCCTCGCGAGGCTGATCCCTCCAGCCTCCCTCGCGAGGTGGGTCTTGCCAGTGATCCTCATGAGGTTGGTCGCGCCACCCCTGGCACGGGACACGGTCTTCCCAGCGCCCTGCGTTCCTTCCTCCTCCTCGGCCGTATCCCCGGTCACCACGGTCAGGGCGACGGCTGATACTTCCTTCATGCATGGCTCGGAGTTCTTGGCATTTGCTGGTGTTGTGGGTGTGGAGGTCGTGGTACACGCAGTACCGGCTGCCCTTGGGAGGTTCGGGCTGATCTCTACCCTGCTTGGTGTCTGGTTCTGCTGCGAGCACGGCAGCCCCCTTGCGCTTCACTCCCTTGGCCTTGAGATTCTTCTCTTCTGGGTCGGCGGCAGGTAGCTCAAGGAGGGAGAGTCGCCCTTCCTCAGCCCTAGCGCACTTGTTCGCCAAGTTGAACAGCTCCAAAGAAGTGCACAGGTCTTCATGCATCGCCAGCTCCTCCTTCATCTTGACGTCGCGCACGCCGTCAGAGAAGGCTGAGATGATGGCCTCTTCAGTCACCTTGGGAATCTTGAGGCGTGCGTTGTTGAAGCGCTGGATATACTTCTGCAGGGTCTCCCCGGGTTGTTGCTTGATGCGGCGCATGTCGCTCACGGCGGGTGGCCGGTCGCGAGTACCTTGGAAGTTGGCGATGAAGCGGGTGCGCATCTCTTCCCAGGAGGAGATTGTGCCTGGAGCCAGGTTCAGGAGCCAGGTGCGGGCCCCGTCCTTGAGCGCCATGGGAAACCAGTTCAACATGACCTTCTCGTCTCCGTTGGCAGCTTTGATGCCCAGCTCGTAGAGCTGGAGGAACTCCGCAGGGTCGGCCGTGCCGTCGTAGCGAGGAGGCAGGTCCGGCTTGAACTTGCCTGGCCACGCGACGCTGCGCAGCTCGGTGGTGTAGGCGCAGCAGCCTGCTGTGGCCACGGGAGGCCTTGGGTGATGGAGAGCCTGGTCTTGCATGTCCCCACGCGCCGGAGCAGGAGGATGGTCGCGACGTGCTGGAGCAGGGCGCGCCCGGGCACCTTCTGGCGGGCGAGGGACTTCTTGGCAACTCTGCTCTTGCCGCGCTGGCACCTGACGGAGCGGGTTCCGCCCAGGGGCCACGCGCCTTGGAGCCATGGCGTCTTCTTGGGGAGCAGGCGGCCGGGGCACCGCCGGAGCCTCGTCGCCCGCGCGGGGCGGGGTGCGGTGCAGCGGAACGGACGGCGCGGAAGAACCCCCTGCAGCGCGGACGAGCTCGGCGACGCGGCCGAGCCATTCTTCATAGACGTCGTCGACGGGACAGTAGCGCAGGAGCTCATTCGCCGCGATGAGTGCAGCCCGAGCCTCCATGGGCACGCGGAGCGCGCGGGACGAAGATCCAGCTGGGGCGAGCGAGGGAGTTGCGGTGCGGCCGTCTTGGCGCACGGATGGATGCTGAGACGATGCTTGCTGCTCGTCCCCCACCGGGCTGGTGGCGGCGTTGACGGCAGGTGACGGGGAACGGCGAGGACGCCCATCGACAGGGGCTGTCTGGGTGACGCGGGAAGCGAGGGCGGCCCGGCGCTCCGCGCGGGCCCGACGTGCGTCAGACATGAGCGTGATGGTCGGAGGAGAGCGGGGCGGTGGAAGACGAATTCCGACGCACCCCTACCTGGTGCGCCAAATGTCGGATTTCGGGTTCCGGCAGACCCTTGAGGTTCGAACACTGGGGTGCGCACAGAGGTTTCGCCTCCTACCTACCTGCACCCCTCCGCCACGCTAGGATCAAAGATATGAAAAGAACAACACAAGGGACACAGGGTTTATACTGGTTCGGGCCACCGTTGTGGTGTAATACCCTACTCCAGTGTGTGGTGTGTGGATTGCCTCTTGGGCTGATGATGATGAACAATACAAGGAAGAACAGCCTCGCGAGGGTCTGTTCTTGGCTGGGGCGATGAACTTCTGGGAGGTGTTCAGCCACCTTTCTCTCTCTCTCCCTCTTTCCAACTAGTCGACCCTTTTCCATGTGGGTGGCTGGTCCTATTTATAGAGGCCCTGGTCCTCTTCCCAAATATTGAGCGGGAAGGGAGCCAACAATGGCGGGCTAATTTGAAAGGTGACAGCAAGTATCAGCTATCCTGATAAAGTAGTCTTCGCTTGCGCAAAGCTCTAGTGATGACGCCGTCTTGGGCTCCACGGTGACCTCCATCTTGTAGTCCTCCTGGTCTTGGTCTCGTTGCACCGAAATGGCAACCTTTGCCTGACGCCTCGGTACTCCGCGGCTGCGCTTGCCCCCTTTGCACCAAAGAGGAAAGGAGGACGCTGCGCGGGCTAGCACCCGCCTAGCGCCCTGAGTCGTCATGGCTTGCATCACGGGCACCTCGTGAGGTACCCCGCCTTGATCTCTCCGCCTCCTCATGAGCCAGCCTGACGAGGCCGTGCCTGAGGAAGCTCCGTGTCGTCCGCCCCGCGAGGCTTGGCCCCTCGCGAGGGTCTTGAGTTTGCGTTGGTGAAGATGGGCCGTGCTGGGCCCCCCTTTGAGCCACGCCGCAAGCCGCAGGTAGGCAAGTCTGGGGACCCCCGTTCCCAGAACGCCGACAGTAGCCCCCGGGCCCAAGGCGCGCCCGGACTTGGCCGTGCAGGGAGGTGGAAGGGCAAGAGCGAAGCGCCACGGGCCCTAACAGCCTGCGGCCTTGGGCGGTGCGTGGCGGTTGACTGGACGTGAGCGCCTCCACTTCCCCACGGTGCCTCGGCAACTGCACGGATTGGACAAGTCCCTGCATGCAAAACCAGTCATGATTACCTGCGATCATGGAGGTCGGCGGTTGGCCTCCGCCGGCTATAAGTACGGAACGTCGCGCGCCCTTCCAGTCCATCCCTCCTTGCTTCTCCTTCTCCCCGATTCTTGCTCTGTCTTGCTGCGATGGCTCCGATCCGCCGGTTCTCGACGGCAGAGAAGGGAAAGGCTCCCCGAGAGGGACCAGACCCACTTCCGCCGAAGAAACGGCATGTCCACCATGGCCCGGACAAGGGGGCCCTTCAGGTGGTGTCGAGGCCTTGGGGCGAGCGGGTGCCGCCGGGGTTCCCGCTTCCATTGTACGCCCATGTCGAGGGCCCCAAAGGAGCTGACTCTGACCGCCAAGGGCGGCGCCGCCATTGGCGGCGACGGGTCACGAAGGTGTGGGTCGTCCCCCGTGGGGTCCACACCGAGGGCTCCTCCCAAGAGTTCGTGCTCCACGTCGCCATTCCTCTAGAGTCTTGGATCCGTCTTCCTCCCTTCTTCGCCTCTGTCATCCCGCAGGGGGAGCCCCTGGAGCTCTGGCTGCAGCACGCCAGCTACAGCACCCTCACGACCGAGGCAAAGGTCGCGGTCGTCGCCCCGGGCGAGGTCTACATGACCCGGTGAAGGCGGTCAGGGCCCTGCTGTGACGAGGACCGGGCTCGCCAATCGCTCCCTTGGCGGCTCCTGAGGCGGTGGAGACGTCGGAGGCTCCAGCGACTCCGGCGAGCCCTTCGCGACTCCGGAGACGAGTGACGACAGCTACGAGCCCCCGAGCCGGCGCCGCTCCCGGAGCAGGGCAGGCTCGTCAGGCCACCGCCGACTCTGATCTGGATGGGGTTGGCGTCGGTACTTGGCGGCCCACTGTTGATGATGGCGTCTTTTGTAGCGATGTGCGTAGTTTGCGTCTCTTTAGGATCTGTTCCCTGCGAGGAACCAAAAGCGTGCCCCGTGGGGGCTTGTAAGGTGCCTGTGATCCTGTTTTGTTAATATAACCCTTGCCGTAGAATTACGCATGTTGCTCATCCCGTCTTAGCTCGGTCCTCCCTTTCGAACCTCACGAGGGCTTGGTGCTCTGCGCCGACAGGTCCCAGTCCCAAGGCGGCTTCAGCCGTCGCTGGTATGCCAGGTCGCGATTCCGTGGTCAAGGCCAGGAGGTGAGCGACCCGGAGTCCGGTAAGAGCCCCTGAGTCGCGATGCTCAGGAGGTCCCCTCTGGCGCCCAAGTAGCCGTCGTTCGGTGAGAAAGGGGAGCAACGTCGCTAACATGGGATAGCATTAGGTGCAGGGATGGTGCCACGGTAGCTGGCGCTTCCGGGCGATAACTTATCTCGAGGATCAGGGGCCGCTCTCTGGTGTGTGGCCGGGTCCGTGCATCGACAGGCACGAGGTTGCTCGGTGAGGTCCTCGTGTGTCTCTCCCCTCTCGCCTTTGCTCCCCTTTCTGCTCTATGTCCTCGGGTCCCGGCCCTCGAGCGAGTCTCAGCCGTCGCTGGTATGCCAGGTCGCGATGCCATGGTCAAGGCCAGAGGGTGAGGGCTGGAGAGCCAGTAGGAGCCCTGAGTCGCGATGCTTAGGCACCCCCCCTTTAACGTGCAAGTGGTTCGCGTGGACGAGAGCGAAGGAGACACAGCAAGAGCCTCGCCTGACGCAGCTCCTTCAGGAGGTCCTGCAGGTCCATCATAGAAAGAGCAAGGAGTGGCCATAACAATTGACGGTCAGCCGTTGGTTGCTTCCGAAGGGTAGTGAGGCACTGAAGGCTTGACGAGGTGACGCTATGGGGCGAGCGAGGGAGTTGCGGTGCGGCCGTCTTGGCGCACGGATGGATGCTGAGACGATGCTTGCAGCTCGTCCCCCACCGGGCCGGTGGCGGCGTTGACGGCAGGTGACGGGGAACGGCGAGGATGCCCGCCGACAGGGGCTGTCTGGGCGACGTGGGAAGCGAGGGCGGCCCTGCGCTCCGTGCGGGCCCGACGTGCGTCAGACATGAGCGTGATGGTCGGAGGAGAGCGGGGCGGTGGAAGACGAACAGTACAAGGTGTTGGAAGCGACGGTGGTGTAATACCCTACTCCAGTGTGGTGTAATACCCTACTCCAGTGTGTGGTGTGTGGATTGCCTCTTGGGCTGATGATGATGAACAACACAAGGAAGAACAGCCTCCCGAGGGTCTGTTCTTGGCTGGGGCGATGAACTGCTGGGAGGAGTTCAGCCACCTTTCTCTCTCTCCCTCTTTCCAGGTCGACCCTTTGCCATGTGGGTGGCTAGTCCTATTTATAGAGGCCCTGGTCCTCTTCCCAAATATTGAGCGGGAAGGAAGCCAACAATGGCGGGCTAATTTGAAAGGGGACAGCAAGTATCAGCTATCCTGACAAAAGTAGTCTTCGCCTGCGCAAAGCTCTGGTGATGACGCTGTCTTGGGCTCCACGGTGACCTCCGTCTCGTAGTCCTCCTAGTCTTGGTCTCGTTGCACCAAAATGGCAACCTTTGCCTGATGCCTCGGTACTCCGCGGCTGCGCTTGCCCCTTTGCACCAAAGAGGAAAGGAGGACGCTACGCGGGCTGGCACCCGCCTGGTGCCCTGAGTCGTCATGGCTTGCGTCACGGGAACCTCGCGAGGTACCCCGCCTTGATCTCTCCGCCTCCTCGCGAGCCAGCCTGACGAGGCCGTGCCTGAGGAAGCTCCGTGTCGTCCGCCCCGTGAGGCTTGGCCCCTCGCGAGGGTCTTGAGTTTGCGTTGGTGAAGATGGGCCATGATGGGCCCCCCATTGAGCCATGCCGCAGGCAGGCAAGTCTGGGGACCCCCGTTCCCAGAACACCGACATATACGCCTAGTTGATGTGAGACTATATTCCCCTCCTTTTTGTCTTCTCCACAACCACCATTCTATTCCACCTATAGTGCTATATCCATGGCTCACGCTCATGTATTGCGTGAAGATTGAAAAAGTTTTGAAAAAGTTAGTGTATGAAACAATTGCTTGGCTTGTCATCAGGGTTGTGCATGATTCAAATACTTTGTGTGGTGAAGATGGAGCATAGCCAGACTATATGATTTTTTAGGGATAACTTTCTTTGGCCATGTTATTTTGAGAAGACATAATTGCTTTGTTAGTATGCTTGAAGTATTATTATTTTTATGTCAATATAAAATTTTGTCTTGAATCTTTCTAATCTGAATATTCATATCACAATTAAGAAGATTTGCATTGCAATTATGCCAAGTAGCACTCTGCATCAAAAACTCTCTTTTTATCATTTACCTACTCGAGGACGAGCAGGAATTAAGCTTGGGGATGCCTGATACGTCTCCAACGTATCTATAATTTTTGATTGCTCCATGCTGTATTATCTACTGTTTTGGACTATATTGGGCTTTATTTTCCACTTTTATATTTTTTTGGGACTAACCTATTAACCAGAGGCCCAGCCCAGAATTGCTGTTTTTTGCCTATTTCAGTGTTTCGGAGAAACAGAATATCAAACAGAGTCCAAACGGAATAAAACCTTCGGGAATGTGATTTTCTCACCGAACATGATCCAGGAGACTTGGACCCTACTCCAAGGACTCAAAGAGGAGGTCACGAGGGTGGGGGCGCCCCCCTATGGCGCGCCCCCTACCTCGTGGGCCCCTCGGTGCTCCACCGACGTACTCCTTCCTCCTATATATACCTACGTACCCCCAAACGATCAGAACAGGAGCCGAAAACCTAATTCCACCGCCGCAACTTTCTGTATCCACGAGATCCCATCTTGGGGCCTGTTCCGGAGCTCTGCCGGAAGAGGGCCGTCATCACGGATGGCTTCTACATCATCCTAGCCCCTCCGATGAAGTGTGAGTAGTTTACCTCAGACCTTCGGGTCCATAGTTAGTAGCTAGATGGCTTCTTCTCTCTCTTCGAATCTCAATACAAAGTTGTCCCCCTCTCTTTTGGAGATCTATTCGATGTAATCTTCTTTTTGCGGTGTGTTTGTTGAGACCGATGAATTGTGGGTTTATGATCAAGTATATCTATGAATAATATTTCAATCTTCTCTGAATTCTTTTATGTATGATTGGTTATCTTTGCAAGTCTCTTTGAATTATCCATTTGGTTTGGCCAACTAGATTGGTAGTTCTTGCCATGGGAGAAGTACTTAGCTTTGGGTTTGATCTTGCGGTGTCCTTTCCCAGTGACAGAACGGGTAGCAAGGCACGTATTTTATCGTTACCATCGAGGATAACAAGATGGGGTTTATTTCATATTGCATGAATTTATCTCTCTACATCATGTCATCTTGCTTAAGGCGTTACTCTGTTTTTAAATTAATACTCTAGATGCATGCTGGATAGCGGTCGATGAGTGGAGTAATAGTAGTAGATGCAGAATCGTTTCGGTCTACTTGTAAAGGACGTGATGCCTATATACATGATCATGCCTAGATATTCTCGTAACTATGCTTAATTCTGTCAATTGCTCAACAGTAATTTGTTCACCCATCGTAGAATACTTATGCTCTTGAGAGAAGCCACTAGTGAAACCTATGGCCCCCGGGTCTATTCTCATCATATCAATCTCCATTACTTTAATCTTGCTTTGCTTTTTTACTTTTCCTTTACTTTTTACTTTGCATCTTTATACCAAAAATACCAAAAATATTATATCTATCAGATCTCACTCTCGTAAGTGACCGTGAAGGGATTGACAACCCCTAATCGCGTTGGTTGCGAGTAGCTATCATTTTGTGCAGGTACGAGGGACTTGAGCGTGGCCTCCTACTGGATTGATACCTTGGTTCTCAAAAACTGAGGGAAATACTTACGCTACTCTGCTGCATCATCCCTTCCTCTTCAGGGAAAACCACCGCAAGCTCAAGACGTAGCACCCTCCAGGAGATTGATGAGATGAAGAAGATAGCGGCGGGTAAGGCATTCTGTATGCAAAGCAAGCATGTGAAAGTAAATTACCTGTTACTTACCCAAATCCGGAGCTCTCCAGGAGTATTCGCAGATTTGCCCTGCAGCGTGTCGGATGACATACAGTTTTACCAGGCCAAGGAGGGAAGCTCAACGGAGAAGCTGTTCTGGTCTCAGTATACTGGGACCAAACACCCGATGCCTCTGAGCGACCAGCTGAAGCAACTGGTCGAGCTGCACAAGGCGGCCGAACAGGCCATGAAGGCCTTTATAGTCCGGATGTGGCCTGGCGACGCCCTTCCCAGCAGCTACTTCGGCCCGGTGAGATGGCTTGTGGATGCCTGCCCATGGCTGGAAGTCATCAAGCGGTCCGTCTGCATCAAAGGTGCACGCCGGGCTTTCGCCCGTGTGAAGGTGCAATGGGCCAAGTTGGACGCCGTGAAGCTGATTAAGGAAGGGCCACCGGAGGGCAAGGAGAATCGCCACCCCGAGATGTACTATGAGGGTGTCCTGAAGGGTGCTCGTCTCGTAGCGGACGAGTATACGAAAGATATAATATTCGAGTAAACTTGCTTGTGTAATCCTGTAGTTATGAAAACTTGTTCATATGCGCTATGCAACGCTTGTTTGAATTTAAAATATTACCTTCTGTTCGGCTGTTTATCAAATCTGAGAGATGGCCAGTCGTCGGCCTCTGGCCCCATGCCACGAGTGCTGGGGTGTTCGGGATAAACCTGAGCACTCTTGTTCCCATTGTTGGGTCCTTCGAGGGAGGTGCTCAGCACAACGAACAAGGCAATCGGACTATAATGTGTTATCACTCTCACTTAGCCATAGAATTCTATAATTTTAAATTTTGGCAAAGCCCCTAGTATTCAGAAGGCCGAATTCGGGGCGCGATACACGCCTTAAGCCAGACAGGGCCGACTCCTCGCTCTAAGCGGCATAAGCCTTTAGGGACTCGAAACCTCTTGAACAGCGACCAGTCTCTCGCCTTATCATGACAGTCAGTTTTAGCTTTCTCTACTGAGGTGCTTAGCCCAGCAGAACCGGGGCACAATCGCAGTGGTTCTCCCAGTGCTACCTTAGCCGATATAGCGGAACGTAAGGTACCAAAACATGGGAGCCGGGCAAACCCAACTATTGACCCAAGACATGATTCGGAGATGATGCATATAATGCTATAAGTTCGGGGTGCCGCACTGTCGAAAGTGTTCGGGATTCTCACGCCGTATTATGGGGTATGCTTAAGCCCCTAGCGTATTGGTCGTACCAGAGTGTACGGGTGCTGGATGTCATAAATGAACATATATATATAAGGGAAGAATGCAATAATAGTCTTAATGCCATGCATTTTTTATTCAAAAAGGTGCGTTAAAGCAGAATGATATGAGTAGTGTGAGAAGCAAAAAGTAGGACTGTTTGACATGTCCCGAGCAGTGCATGGTAGCCACTGCGGAACGGGACTATGTCAAAGATTAACTCTTCGCTTCGGAAGTTATCCGGAGATCCAAAGACCACTTCCAGTGTTACCGAGCCTGTGCAATGGGCCTATACACCTGGTATGACGCCTTTAAAGGTCATTTTAGTGGTTTGATCCTTGAGGGGTCTATACCCATTTTGCGCACTGTGTCCTGATAAAGCAAGTTCAGGTTGCTGCCGCCGTCCATTAGGACTCGAGTGAGGTGAAATCCGTCAATGATTGGGTCTAGGACCAGTGCAGCGAATCCGCCATGACGGATGCTAGTGGGGTGGTCCCTGCGATCGAAGGTGATTGGACAGGAGGACCATGGGTTGAATTTGGGGGCGACTAGCTCCAACGCATATACGTCCCTGAGCGCACGCTTCCGCTCCCTCTTGGGGATGTGGGTTGCGTATATCATGTTCATCGTCCGCACTTGTGGGGGGAACCTCTTCTGTCCTCCAGTGTTCGGCTGCCGGGGCTCCTCCTCGTCATCGCTATGTGACCCCTTATCTTTGTTTTCGGCATTTAACTTGCCGGCCTGCTTGAACACCCAACAGTCCCTGTTGGTGTGGTTGGCTGGCTTGTCGGGGGTGCCGTGTATTTGACACGAGCGATCGAGTATACGATCCAAACTGGACGGGCCCGGAGTGCTTCTTTTGAATGGCTTTTTCCGCTGACCGGGTTTACAGCCTTTTAATCCGGCATTGACTGCCGTATCCTCGGTATTGTCGCTGTTACTACGACGCTATTGCTTGTTGCGACATGACCTGCCATTGCCGTCCTTGGTATCCGAAGTGCCATGGTTCTTTGATATGTTATTACTGTGAGCCAGCCAGCTATCTTCTCCCACGCAAAAGCGGGTCATGAGTGTCGTGAGGGCTGCCATAGATTTCGGCTTTTCCTGACCAAGGTGTCGGGCTAGCCACTCGTCGCGGATGTTGTGCTTGAAAGCTCCTAGGGCCTCTGCATCCGGACATTCGACGATTTTATTTTTATTTGTTAGGAACCATGTCTAGAATTGCCTGGCCGAGTCCTTTGGCTACTGGATTATGTGGCTCAAGTCATCGGCATCTGGTGGTCGCACATAAGTGCCTTGAAAGTTGTCGAGGAATGCGGCTTCCAGATCTTCCCAACAGCCAATGGACTCTGCTGGCAAGCTGTTGAGCCGTTGCCGAGCTGGTCCTTTGAGTTTGAGTGGGAGGTATTTGATGGCGTGTAGGTCATCACCGCGGGCCATGTAGATCCATACCACAGGATCTGCTGTGCCGTCGAATGATTCTATATTTACGGGTTTGAAACCCTCTGGGATTTGATGATCCATCACTTCATCTGTGAAGCATAAGGGGTGTGCGGCGCCTCTGTACTGGGCTATATCGCGACGCAGCTCGAATGAGTCTTGCCCGCTGTGTTCGGCCCGACCGGACTTACTTTTACTGTATCTGGCATGACGATCATCGTCTCGCATAGTGGCGCGCCCTCGTGATCCATAGATCGATCTTGCATGTTTTGCTTTGTCCTCCAATATGTCTCGCAGGTCTGGTGTATTTCCCCCTGCCTTTTTATTTGAATGACGTCAGGGTGCGGGCTGAGCTTTTGGTTGGAATGTCTCTCTATCGCGGCCACGAGGTGGCCGATCAGCCGCGTCATACGCCGGGGATGTAGGTTTCGGTGCTTCCTCCTCGAGTCGGGGTAGCAACCTGCACTTTGGGTAACTCTTGGAGGGGCGTTCAAGTTTATATTCCTCAGCCGCCGGGAGTTCAGTCCATCTGTCAGCTAGCAAATCTTGATCAGCTTGAAGCTGTTGCTGCTTTTTCTTAAGGCTATTTGCCGTGGCTATAAGCCGGCGCTTGAAGCACTCTTGTTCGACGGGATCCTCTGGCACGACGAATTTGTCATCGCCGAGGCTTGCCTCGTCTTCGGAGGGAGGCATGTAATTATCATCTTCCGCCTCTCCATCTATCGCTCTCTCAGGAGGGCTGGCTCCTCCATCCTCCTGCTCTAAATCTTGCTGGAGGGGATTGTTGTTGTCTTCGGCACTGTCCGGAGTGCTATTATCTCCGGTGCCGGTATCACCACTTTTTCCTTAGCGGGACTTAGAGCGGCGCCGCTGACGCCGACGCTTGTGTTGCTTCTTGGAGGGGTCATCCTCCGTTGTCTCGTCGCCATTGCCTTCTTTGGGTGTGTCCACCATGTATATATCATATGATGAGGTGGCTGTCCGGTGCCCCGTGGGCCGTGATTCCTCTTCGACTCCTACATCATCGTCCATACCGTCGATGTCTTCAGAGTTGAAGTCGAGCATGTCGGTTAAGTCATCGACAGTGGCTACTAAGTGGGTGGTGGGTGGGCGGCGAATTTCTTCGTCATCCGTATCCCAATCCTGCCGGACGTAGTTCGGCCAGGATCCTTCTGACAAGGAGAGAGACCTTAATGAGTTCAGTATGTCGCCGAAGGGCAAGTGCTGGAAAATATACGCGGAGGTAAACTCCATGATCGGTGCCCAATCGGATTCGATAGGAACGGGCGCAGGCGGTTCGGAGTCCGTGGTCAGAGAAGAATCCGGCAGTTTGGCAACACGGCTCTCGTGTAGGGTAAGGTCGATATTCAGCTCGATCGCCGCAGGGGATACGGCCTTCGTGACGGGGTCTATCCACCCGTCCACGGATGGAGAAACTGGCTCCAAATTGAGGGTCGGAGTGGCGGACGATGCGATCTCTTGAATATGGTCCGATGGTAGAGCTAAATCGTACTCATCGTGACTGCATGGCGCACAAGGGCAGGGGCTCGAATCCGTCGAAGATCAAGTCTCCGCGGATATCGACCGTGTAGTTTAAGCTTCCAAACCTGACCTGGTGGCCAGGGGCGTAACTTTCGATCTGCTCCAGATGGCCAAGTGAGTCGGCCCGTAGTGTGAAGCCGCCGAACACAAAGATCTATCCGGGGAGAAAAGTCTCACCCTGGACTGCATCGCTATCGATGATCGTAGGAGCCATCAAGCCTAACGGCGACGACACAGAGGAACTCTCAATGAAAGCACCAATGTCGGTGTCAAAACCGGCGGATCTCGGGTAGGGGGTCCCGAATTGTGCGTCTAAGGCGGATGGTAACAGGAGGCAGGGGACACGATGTTTTACCCAGGTTCGGGCCCTCTTGATGGAGGTAAAACCCTACGTCCTGCTTAATTTATTCTTGATGATATGAGTATTACAAGAGTTGATGTACCACGAGATCGGAGAGGCTAAACCCTAGAAGCTAGCGTATGGTATGATTGTATGTTGTCCTACGGACTAAAACCCTCTGGTTTATATAGACACCGGAGGGGGCTAGGGTTACACAAGGACGGTTACAAAGGAGGAGATATACATATCCGTATTGCCTAGCTTGCCTTCCACGCCAAGTAGAGTCCCATCGGGACACGACACGAAGTCTTCAATCTTGTATATTCATAGTCCAACAGTCTGGCCAAAGGATATAATCCGGCTTTCCGGATACCCCCTAATCCTGGACTCCCTCAGTAGCCCCTGAACCAGGCTTCAATGACGATGAGTCCGGCGCGCAGTATTGTCTTCAGCATTGCAAGGCGGGTTCCTCCTTCGAATACACCACGGAAGAATTTGAATACAAGGATAGTGTCCGGCCTTGCAAAATAAGTTCCACATACCACCGTAGAGAGAATAATATTTCCACCAATCTAATCTGCTAACTTGTTTTGGCAACATGACATTATGCCATGGCCCGGTGATTATTCGAACCATTTTCCTTTAACTAGCCCCACACATAACGCGAGGCAGTTTTTTGACACGTCTTGTCAAAGCAGAGACTGTGTCCCCCTTATTACGGGATTCTCATCAATACGGGTGTGGGTAACCCAACCGCGTCATCGATTACGGCGCTTGGGGGATAAGCGAGTTTTACCAGGCTAGTGGGGGCGCATAGTTTCGGGCGCTTGGGGGGTAACCCAACCGCGTCATCGGGCATAGTTTCGGGCATAGTTTCGGACTTCTTTTGGAAACATGACATTATGGGATTCTCATCAATACGGACGTGGGTAACCCAACTGCGCCAAGTAGAGTCCCATCCGGACACGAGACGAAGTCTTCAATCTTGTATATTCATAGTCCAACAGTCCGGCCAAAGGATATAATCCGGCTGTCCGGATACCCCCTAATACTGGACTCCCTCAGTCGTCTTCATGGGGAGGCAACGAAATGCGTCGTGTTCATCAGGAGGCAACGGAACGCGTGGGAGCCAACCGGCTGGGTCAGAACGGAATGCGTGGTCGTGTTCATCGGGAGGGCTTGGACGGAACAGGCGATGGAAACGAGGCCTGGCGTACCGCACAACGGAGGAAACGGACCTCCTACGTTCGGAACAGGGTCCTGTTGATCGGGAGGGGTCTGGCGTACCGCAAAATGGAGGAAACGAACCTCCTATGGTTGAAACGGGGGTCCTGTTGATCGGGAGGGGTGTGGCGTACCGCTAAACGGAGGACACGGACCTCCTACGATCGAAAGGGGGGGGTCATGTTGATCGGGAGGGGTGTGGCGTACCGCAAAATGAACGAAACCGACCTCCTACGGTCAAAACGAGGGTCCTGTTCATCGGGAGGGGTGTGGCGTACTGCAAAACGGGACTCCACGGGATACTGTTCATCTCCACCGTCGACCTCCTCCAGCCTCCACGGGCTACCGTCCACCTCCTCCAGCCTCCACAGGCTCCTGTTCATCCAGCCACCACCGCGCGCTACTCCACCAGCTACTGTTCAACCACCCCTCCACGGGCAGCCCTCCACCGTCTACTGTTCATCCAGCCCTCCACCCCACGGGGTCCTGTTCAACCACCCCTCCACGGGCACCCCTCCACCGTCTACTGTTCATCCAGCCCTCCACCACACCACGGGGTCCTGTTCATCCAGAGGCAACGCCACCGCTCACTGTTCATCCACCCCCCCCCACGACGCTCACTATTCATCCCAGAGGCAGCATCGATCGGCTTCAGTTAGCAGCAGTAGCGAAGGAATCGCTCGATCGGGTTCCGTTAATATCCATCGATCGATCGCTCAGGTTCAGTACCACGTAGCCTGCAGTGCGATTGCTCGGGTTCAGTTAGAGCCAACGCCTCGCACACACGCGCGTACGTGTACAAGAGAAACGCGCATCGCTCGGCCCCCGACCTCCCAGCGTAACCGGGAACTCCCGGAAATTTTCCTCCCCCTCGCTTCTACCACGGTTTTTTCCGTCATGGACGGCCCAAAGAATGTCATGCAGCTGCTTCTCCGGCCCGCCCAGGACGAAAAGCCCATTTTCTGTCATGATTTTTTGTCATAGAAGTAGGAGCCCACCACATCTATGATGATACCGGGTTTTGTCACAATTATCGTCATAGAAGTGTCATATGTATGAGAGTAAAAAATTTCGTTCGGCCCAAAATGTCACAGATGTGTCTTTTTTTGTAGTGCTTGCTGCCCCTACTGTCACTGGGAAAGGACACCGCAAGATTGAACCCAAAGCTAAGCACTTCTCTCGTTGCAAGAAAGATCAATCTAGTAGGCCAAACCAAACTAATAATTCTAAGAGACTTGCAAAGATAACCAATCATACATAAAAGAATTCAGAGAAGATTCAAATATTGTTTATAGATAAACTTGATCATAGACCCACAATTCATCGGTCTCAACAAACACACCGCAAAAGAAGATTACATCGAATAGATCTCCACAAGAGAGGGGAGAACTTTGTATGGAGATCCAAAAAGAGAGAAGAAGCCATCTAGCTAATAACTATGGACCCATAGGTTTGAGGTAAACTACTCACACTTTATCGGAAGGGCTATGGTGTTGATGTAGAAGCCCTCTGTGATCGATGCCCCCTTTGGCGGAGCTCCGGAATAGGCCCCAAGATGGGATCTCGTGGATATAGAAAGTTACGACGGTGGAATTAGGGTTTTGGCTCCGTATCTGATCGTTTGGGGGTACATAGGTATACATAGGAGGAAGAAGTACATCGGTGGAGCAACAGGGGGCCCACGAGGGTGGAGGGCGCGCCTCGGGGGGGGGGGGTAGGCGCGCCCCCTACCTCGTGGCTTCCTTGTTGGTTGCTTGACGTAGGGTCCAAGTCTCCTGGATCTTGTTCGTTCCAAAAATCACGTTCTCGAAGGTTTCATTCTGTTTGGACTCTGTTTGATATTCCTTTTCTTCGAAACCCTAAAATAGGCAAAAAAAAACAATTCTGGGTTGGGCCTCCGGTTAATAGGTTAGTCCCAAAAATAATATAAAAGTGGATAATAAAGCCCAATAATGTCCAAAACAGAAGATAATATAGCATGGAGCAATAAAAAATTATGGATATGTTGGAGACGTATCAAGCATCCCCAAGCTTAATTCCTGCTTGTCCTTGAGTAGGTAAATAATAAAAACAGAATTTTTGATGTGGAATGCTACTTCGCATAATTTCAATGTAATTCTTCGTAATTGTGGCATGAATATCCATATCCGAAAGATTCAAGATAAAAGTTAAATAATAATACTTCAAGCATGCTAAGTAAGCAATTATGTCTTCTAAAAATAACATGGCCAAAGAAAGTTCATCCCTACAAAATCATATAGTTTAGTCATGCTCCATTTTCGTCACACAAGAATGCTCTCATCATGCACAACCCCGATGACAAGCCAAGAAATTGTTTCATACTTTAGTAATCTCAAACTTTATAAACCTTCACACAATACATGAGCGTGTGCCATGGATATAGCACTATGGGTGGAATAGAGTATAATGATGGGGGTTATGTGGAGAAGACAAAAAGGATAAAGTCTCACATCAACGAGGCTAATCAATGAGCTATGGAGATGCTCATCGATTGATGTTAATGCAAGGAGTAGGGATTGCCATGCAACGGATGCACTATAGCTATAAATGTATGAAAGCTCAACAAAAGAAACTAGTGGGTGTGCATCCAACTTGCTTGCTCATGAAGACCTAGGGCACTTGAAGAGGCCCATTGTTGGAATATACAAGCCAAGTTCTATAATGAAAAATTCCCACTAGTATATGAAAGTGACAAAACAAGAGACTCTCCATCATGAAGATCATGGTGCTACTTTGAAGAACAAGTGTGGAAAAAAATAGTAGCATTGTCCCTTTTCATTCCCTCTTTTGGGCCTTCCTTTTTTTGGCCTTTCTCACTTTTTTTATTGGGACAATGCTCTATTAAATGATGATCATCACACTTCTATTTATTTACAACTCAATGGTTACAACTCGATACTAGAACAAGGTACGACTCTATATGAATGCCTCCGGTGGTGTATCGGGATATGCAATGAATCAAGTGTGACATGTATGAAAGAATTACGAACGGTGGCTTTGCCACAAATACGATGTCAACTACGTGATCATGCAAAGCAATATGACAATGATGAATGTGTCATGATAAATAGGATGGTGGAAAGTTGCATGGCAATATATCTCGGAATGGCTATGGAAATGCCATAATAGGTAGGTATGATGGCTGTTTTGAGGAAGATATAAGGAGGTTTATGTGTGAAAGAGCGTATCATATCACGGGGTTTGGATGCACCGGCGAAGTTTGCACCAACTCTCAATGTGAGAAAGGGCAATGCATGGTACCGAAGAGGCTAGCAATGATGGAAAGGTGAGAGTGCGTATAATCCATCAACTCAACATTAGTCATAAAGAACTCACATACTTATTGCAAAAATCTACAAGTCATCAAAAACCAAGCACTACGCGCATGCTCCTAGGGGGATAGATTGGTAGGAGAAGACCATTGCTCGTCCCCGATCACCACTCATAAGGAGGACAATCAAAGAACACCTCATGTTTCAAATTTGTTACATAACATTTGACGTAGGTGCATGCTACGGGACTTGCAAACTTCAACACAAGTATTTCTCAATTTCACAACTACTCAACTAGCACAACGTTAATATCACTACATCCATATCTCAAAACAATCATGAAGCATCAAACTTCTCTTAGTATTCAGAACACTCATAAGAAAGTTTTTACTAATCTTGAATACCTAGCATATTAGGATTATTTAAGCAAATTGCGATGCTATTTAAGACTCTCAAAATAATCTAAGTGAAGTGAAAGTGCTAGTGATCGACTAGAGGGGGTGAATAGGCGATTTTTTTGAAAGTCTTCAAAACATGGAAGTTTCGAAGACAAATGATAGAAATAAACCTATTACCATGCAGCGGAAGGTAGACTACACTTGGCAAGCCATAGTCAAGTATTCAATGAAGTGAAAGCACAAAGACTAATAGCAGCTAGGCAGTATCGATCAGGATGGAAGATAGTATGAAGCTAATCAGAACAAGCAGTAACACAGTGAAGACAAAAAGATAATGCAAACAGGCAATGATTTCACAAGGACCAACAGTAATAAAGTGATGGGAAGGATAGAACCAGTTGCTCGTTGAAGACAATGATTTGTTGGACCGGTTCCAGTTGCTGTGACAATTGTACGTCTGGTTACGGAGGCTGAGATTTAACTCAGAAGACCGTGTCTTCACCTTATTCCCCTTGAGCTAAGGACACCCAGTCCTCGCCCAATCACTCTGGTAACTCTTCAAGGTAGACATCCGAACCTTCACAGACTTCGTTCACCGGCGATCCACAATGACTCTTGGATGCTCAGAACGCGACGCCTAACCGGCTGGAGGATTCACTGTCCTCAAGTGTAATAAGTCTTCAGATCACACAGACAGGAAGACTTCAGTGATGCCTAACACTCTTTGGCTCTGGGTGTTTAGGGCTTTGTCCTCGCAAGGATTTCTCTCTCAAAGGCTTCGAGGTGGGTTGCTCTCAAACGACAAAAGCCGTGCACTAACTCTGGGCAGCCAACCAATTTATGGTGTAGGGGGTGGGCTATTTATAGCCACTAGGCAACCCGACCTAATTTGTCTGAAATGACCCTGGGTCACTAAGGAACTGACACGTGTTTCAACGGTCAGATTTCAAACACACACGGCAACTTTACTTGGGCTACAAGCAAAGCTGACTTATCCAACTCTGGATAAGATTTGCTCTCACTGTCTTCGCTCGAAGACATAGGATTTTGGTTAAGCATCACTTCAGTCATTCTGACTGGTTCACTGGGACCCCACTTAACAGTATGGTGGTTCCTATGACTCAACAAAGAAGAAAAGGACACAACGAAACAACTAAGTCTTCGCGCTCCATAGTCTTCACTCAATGTCTTCTCTTGTCATAGTCTTCAATGTGAATATCTTCACATACCACCTTTGACTTCAATGTCTTCATACATTTTTAGGGGTCATCTCCGGTAGGAAAACCGAATCAATGAGGGACTACTACCTGTGTTATCCTGCAATTCTCACAAACACATTAGTCCCTCAACCAGGTTTGTCGTCAATACTCCAAAACCAACTAGGGGTGGCACTAGATGCACTTACAATCTCCCCCTTTTTGGTGATTGATGACAAACTGGTTGAAGTTTTCAACGGGGATAAAAGTAAGTGAAATTGTAAAGGATTTAAGTATTGTCTTCGTAAGTAGCAGGAAGGCTCCCCCTGAAGATGTGCATATAAGTATTTTGCTTTTGAATGCAAATGCACATGGCAGGTTGTACCTGCGGAGCTCCTCTTCTACTTATGAAGACAATTCATCATGCATGAAAGGAAATATCGAAGATAATGACATGCATAATGAAGAATGGACGTCTGCAAAATGACTTCGTGCGGAATTTATCGTCGCACATGCGGAATTTATCATCGCATCACATAGTGTCGAAAATGTAGCAGACGACCATCAAGTTTAAGTGTTATAACTCAAAAACAAACCAAATGTATCAAAAGCAAGAGATGTAAGCACTTGGCAAATGTAGCAGAAGTATAGCAACCACCCATATGGACCCACTTGAAGACTATCAACTCATATGCTTCTCCCCCTTTTGTCAGTAATGACCAAAAAGGTTTGAAGACATAGAGCGTCTACTCATTCCCATGAGGAGTAGGCGAAGCAGCAGGGTCGTCGTTGAGGTCTAGTGGTGCGGAAGAACTTGGTGTAGTGTCGACACGCACTGAAGTTGGAGGTGGTGAAGTGGCATCATATTGATCATCTATGACTCTGGCATTCACCGTTGCAATCTGAGGAAGAGTAGTCAGAGTCTTCAAGTGAGGGAGTCCGACGCAAGTGAGCATTCCTTGGAGGAGTGGAGTCAAACTTGAATCTTTCTGTGAAGCCATCATCTTGAAGATCTGCTTCAGCAGTGAGTAATGTCAAACTCTTCCAGGACCGCCGACAGGTTTCATGTGTAACAAAGGCATTCTTGGTGGCAAGATTGCGAATACGATTGACATCCACCAAGAGGCTTTGCATCTGACACTTAAGCCAGTCATGATGCTTATCCTGTTTCTGATGTAGAGCGACGAGAAGCTCTCGGTCATTGAGAACACGAGATCGCTTACGAGGCCTTTGGGCAATGGTGCTTCCAGTGGCTTCAGTTTGGGTGCAAGGGGCACGGGTGTTGCCAGCCAAGGGATAAACATGAGAGACTGCCTGAACTCCTTCAATGGGATGGGTGAAGCTTTGACGATCAACATTGTGAAGATAAATTGGATCCTTTGCAGGCTCTAGGTAAATGGCTTCAACAGACAGATCAACCTCTAGCAAGAATATGAGATGATTGCGCGCAGACGACTGATACTTGAAGGCAGAGTGAAGCTTGATAAGGCGCATTACCCATGGATCATAGAACTTCAGACCGAAGATATCTGAGCTAGATGCAGCCAGCTGCCTGATGAAGAAGTCTTGAGCATTGAAGCTGATGCCATTGAAGATATAGAAAACCAAAGTCTTCATTGCTCCTTCAAGATTTGCTGCAGATGAATGTCCTTTGACAGGCCATAGAGTTTTTCTGATGATATGGTAAATGGTGCGGGGCAGATACTCTGGGTCTTCAACAAAGAATTCGGTTGGGTATTCAGCATCGCGTGGCAGAGGCTTCATCATTCTCAGCATTTGGCTCATGTTAGGCTTAGGCTTCTGAAAAATGCTCTCCAAAGCATTCTGGTGTTGCTGCCAACCTGGTTCATAATATTCGCCAGGAGTGGGCAGGGTTGTAAGCTCAATGATGTCTTGGGCTTTAGCTTCATGATGGGCATCGCCCGTCATCCACTCAAGGATCCAAGTCTTCGGATCCCTGTTGTATCCACGAATGTGGAGGGTAGCATAGAATTGAAGCAGAAGTTCTTCATTCCAGTGTTCCTTGGCAGTCACAAAGTTGAGCAGACCCGCATCACGAAAGCAGTCAAGGGCTTCTTCAAGGCATGGCAGTCCAGCAATGGCTTCACAATCGAGACACATATGTGGGAAGATGTGCCCCTGATTGTACAAGATGCAAGAATAGTAGCTTCGCTGCTGATAACTCCAGAATCGATCTGAGGAGATTCTTGGCCTTGTGTAGGGGTTCTTGTCACTGTCAAAGAATGTGTTGTGTGCCTTGAATCCATTCAGATTAAACGATCCTGGTGACAATGCAGTACCTGGGAACCGTGGTAGCCTTGGCTTTGGCTTCTATACCTGAGGCCTGTGCTCCACATGATAGGCAAACTGAGGTCCGGGAGCAGGCGGAGGAACCAGAATTGGCCAGCGGACGGTAACAAGCTGACCACGATCATATGCTTGCTCGATGGTGTGTGGCCTGGGAGGTGGTACAGGAGCAGAGGCATTGGCTTCAAGCTGCAAATTTGCATCAGGTGCAGCATTAGCTTCAGGTGCGATGACATCTGGCACCACATTAGCTTCAGGTGCCACATTAGCTTCAGCCATGACAACGTCATTGGCTTCACTGTTGGTGGCAGCCTCAGTATTGGTAACCTCCATTTCAGGAGCTGGAGGGTCAGACACGTTCTCCTCGAGAACAACTTCAGGGTTGGACGGGGGTGTAGCAACTCTTTCTTCATCTCTTGGTTCTTCTTCTTGGTCATCGGCTGATGTAGCCGGAATATCTTCAGCCATTTTGGCTTCAGATTCAGGGATGTTCGCAGTAGGAGAGGCTTCAGGAAAGACTTCACATGAAACGTATTGGTGCTCTTCTCCTTCTGGAACACTTGACAATGTGACCTGTGGCCTTGGTCCTTTGCGAAGCCTGCGAAATGCTAGCGACGCCTGTGGAGATGGAGTTGGTTGGGCCTCAAAGTCTTCATTGTCAATCACCGGAGTGGTGACCTGTGGTGGGGGAGTAACTGGTGTTTCTTCATCACGAGGGGATTCTTGAGGGTGATCAGCCCATGAGTCATCCTGAGCAATTGGCGTCAATGGATGACCAATGCTGATGAGTTTGTTGTTCGTGAGAACAGGCGATGAAACCAAATTGTGCTCGATTTGAGGAAGGACTTCATCATCTTCAACATTGTCTTGATGACCAATGTCTTTAGCTGCGGTGGGGTCAACAGCTGGATTCTCTTCAGCTTCAGGAGCCTCTGTGGAAGCAGGCTCATGAACTACCAAGCGACGTTCTTGATGTGCAGAGGAAGGACGAGCAACAGAAATTGGCTCAACAACAAGGGGCTCTATGGAAGCAGCCCGGTCTCTCTTCTTTGTTTTTCTTTTCTTGGTTGGTGGAGCATCATCAGTGGTGGCTTTGGTCTTGCGCTTTCTAGCTTCGGCTTCAGCTGCTCTAGTTTTCTTGAACTCCGAAGCCACTGTGGGGACCTTAGGCTTCGAGCCTGTCATACTGGCTAGGAAGACAATGCGAGGTTCTTCCTGCCTGGATGCTTCTGGTTCGGCCACAGCTGGCTTCTTCTTCTTCTTGGCAGCCATTCTTGGGTCGATTCCTAGTCGCCCCAAAGCCTTGCGCTTTTCAGCTTCATTGTAGCCTTGAACACATTTGGCAGCAAGATTCTCCATGCGCTCACGAGAACCTTTTGCTTCTTCTCGTTTCTTGTGGAATTCCTCCTTGAGCTCATGCATCATGACCTTGAAGTTTTGAATGTCTTCAACATTGAGCTTGGCCATGTGCTTCTTGAACTGAGCCTTTTCATAGTCAATCTTGTGCTTCAGTTCAACAATCTTCTAGGCAAGAGCCAGCTCAGGAGCAATGGCTCCGTGGAAGGAGACGCTGAGGCCAATTGGGAGCTGAAGATCATCAAAACTGAGGTCTGGGCTGTCAAACCACTCATCAATAAACTTGTACAGAATCTCCACATCAAAGAGGGGAAGATCGTTGAAGATTTCTGCCTCTTGCTTGCTCTTTATCAATTGCTCAAGAGCTTCATCGCCAAGATTGTCGTCGCTAGACAGATCAATGGCGTCATTCTCGTTTCTCAAAACAACAGCAGGGGTCAATGCTTGACCAGTTGGTTGCATGGGCTTTTTCAACTTGTCAGACTTGGAGATGCGAGAGAGATCTTCAGACTGCACACTGGCTTAAGGAGGTGCAGTGGCCAGAGGCTTCGCCCGTGAGACCTTTGGTGCCGAGGAGGGCTTTGAAGCCTTTGGTTTCTTTTGCTTCATAGGCTTCAGTGGTGCAGGCGCTTCATCAGAATCAGCGTCATCTACAGAGTGGTCCACGGCTGCCCCTTGAACCTGAATGTGAGTGATGAGACCTTCTAGGTTGTATAAGGGCCCAACAAGATTGGGTTCAGCTTCGCGTGTGCCGTCAGCACGTAGCGCAGAGGGGCCTAGGTTGAAGTCTAATCCCAAAGACATCTTGTTTTCCTTGGCCGAGTTCTTTGCAGAATGATAGTTGCGCTTGAACAGATTGTCATCTCGACACCATAGAAATGACGATGGGTCGGCATCAGTAGGCTGTGGCCCTCGGACCATGCAAGGGTAAAATCCTTGAGCAATGGCTTAAGTTTTGGTCTTGGGTTGAAGATGTTTATAGAGAATATCTCCCCAAGGACGCAAGTGACATTCTTTTCAGCATACTCCTTGGTGACGAATCTGTACTTGAACCATTTCTCGGCCCAGTATCTTTGAATCCATTGGATTCATGTCTTGCGCTGACCATAGCTTTCTTCAAGGTTAGTTTTGTATAGTTCATAGAGATCTTCGGGCAGGTCCATTGATGTACCCCCACGGCGCTGTCTGCCACCCTTCCTTGCTGATTTCTCTTTTGCCGTGAAGTTTAGACTGAAAGGCTTCAACACTGTCAAAGTCTTCCGTCTACTGGTCAGACAGGAACTGGCTTCAGGAGAATTTATGTGATGCTGTAAGAACTCTGCAAATGAATGCAGACTATGAGAACCAAGGGATTCTCCCACGGACATGTACCTGTGACAGCATTAGAGATGCGAGGGAAGGGGAAGAGGTCATATGCATTCTTAGAAGATTTTGAAGATAAATCAGTTTAGAAGACATTGACCTCATAGTGCGAAGACATTCACTCATATGTAGAGAGTTGGTTCCAGATTTGTACGAATCCACGAATAAGTACAAGTGAGGAATCTAACTACTTTGTGAAGCATAAGTGAGCATACTAGGCATGCTATGAGATGCAGAACAGGATAGATCCAACTTTGTAGCAACAGAAACCACTTGTGGTTGAAAAGGATGAATCTATCGGATCAAAAAGACTGCAAAAAGGGTTTTTATTTACCACTCGAGGAACTGCTAGACGGCGTAGGAAATGAGGCCGAGCAGTTCAATCTTCCGTGCCCTAACATGGCGACGGAGGAAACATATGGCGACGGCGGAGAAGACGATGTCCGCAGCCGGCGTGAGGACGGCGTTGATGAGGTCACGGCAGCTAAGCACTTCGCCGCCGGCGTCGTCGAGGGCTAGCGGTGGCGCTAGGGTTTGTGTGAGAGAGAGAAGTGGAAGAAGAGATAATGACTGGGGTGAGGCGTGTATTTATAGGGACAGGGACGGCACAACGTTATTACGCAGGTGCCCCTGGCGGTTCACATCTGAAGGACACGTGGCAATCATGCAACACATCGGAGGTTGTTCCACGTTCCCACGTACGCCTGGATTGTCGGGTGGTCGTTCCTGCTTCTCCGGGTTTCAGGTAAAAAGGATTGAGCATTGAAAACAAATTAATGTTTGTCTTTGTATCTTCTACTGACAAGGACGCAGAGAAGACATTCGACAGTTTATATAGAATGCATATGATTTGGATAGATAGATTTGAGACGGGGGCATAGAAAGGTTAGGGTCCGATCACATTCACTTAGTTCAAAAGATTCAATAGAAGACATAGCTATAAGTGAATGCTGTAGAGGACTGAAACCAAATCAATATATTGAAGATAAACATGAAGCCATGTTAACATTGAAGACAAACCAAATGCGAAGACTTTGCAAATGTAACGCCAATAGAAAGTATTCTAAACAAAAATTTGGTGGTGGCGTTACCCACCGTATAGGAAGTATTAGACCCAGACACGGCGCACAATTATCGTGGCGCTCCAAAGTAAAATTCTGCGTTAATGTATTCACACTTATAGTGTAAGTCTTCATTAGTTGAAGATATACGTTACTTCGTGTGTTTGCACATCTAAGTCATCAACATGCATAAGTGTTAGGATGTGTGCATGATCACAGGACATTTGAGGATTCCAAGATATTTAGCTTGCACCACAACTTGAAAAACCTTTTCTCATCCAAGGGCTTTGTGAAGATATCTGTCAGTTGCTCTTCAGTGCTGACATGAATGATATCAATATCTTCCTTCATGACATGATCTCTGAGAAAGTGATGACGGATCTGAATGTGCTTTGTCTTCGAGTGCTGAACTGGGTTGTTGGCGATCTTGATGGCGCTTTCATTGTTGCAGTAGAGTGGCACTTGCTTTAGATGAATGCCATAGTCTATGAGTGTTTGCTTCATTCATAGGAGGTGAGCGCAGCAAGATCCAGCAGCAATGTATTTAGATTCAGCAGTGGAGAGAGATACACAGTTCTGCTTCTTTGAAGACCAACACACAAGTGATCGTCCCATAATGTGACATGTGCCTGATGTAGACTTGCGATCCACCTTGTCACCAGCATAATCAACATCAGAGAATCCAACTAGATCAAACTCTGAGCCCTTTGGATACCATAATCCTAGTGTTGGGGTGTAAGCCAAATATCGAAGAATTCGCTTCATAGCTAAGTGATGCCATTCCTTTGGTGCCGCTTGGAATCGGGCACACATGCAAACACTAAGCATGATATCTGGCCTAGATGCACATAAATAAAGCAAGGAACCAATCAAGGAGCGGTATACCTTTTGATCGAACTCTTTACCATTGGCTTCAGAATCCAGATGACTCTTGGTAGGCATTGGCGTCGTATAAACATTGCAGTCTTGCATTCCAAACTTCTTCAGGCAATCTTTGAGGTATTTCTCTTGAGATATGAAAATGTCGTTGCGTTGCTATCGTATTTGAAGACCAAGGAAGAACTTCAGCTCACCCATCATGGACATCTGATATTGCTCTTGCATCATGTATCCGAACTCATCACTGTATTTCTGGTTAGTGCAGCCGAAGATAATGTCATCCACATATATTTGATACACAAATAGTTCACCATCATATGTCTTCGTGAAGAGAGTGGAATCCAGGGAACCAGGTTTGAAGCCTTTGCTCTTCAGGAAGTCTTTGAGTGTGTCATACCAAGCACGAGGGGCTTGTTTGAGGCCATATAGTGCCTTGTTAAGCGTGTAAACCATGTCATGATGTTTTGGATCTTCAAAGCCAGGCGGTTGTGCAACATACACTTCTTCATCAATCTTGCCATTGAGAAAAGCACTCCTCACATCCATTTGATATGGAAGGATGTTATGATGATTTGCATAGGCTAGCAGTATGTGTATAGCTTCAAGCCTAGCCACAGGAGCAAATGTTTCATCGAAGTCAATTCCTTCAACTTGAGTGTATCCTTGAGCAACGAGACGAGCCTTGTTTCTGACAACTTGACCATGCTCATCTTGCTTGTTGCGATATATCCATTTAGTGCCTATGATATTGTGTTTACGAGGGTCAGGACGCTTGACCAGTTCCCATACATTATTCAGCTCAAACTGTTGAAGCTCTTCTTGCATAGCTTGAATCCATTCAGGTTCCATGAAGGCTTCATCAACTTTCTTGCGTTCAGATATTGAGACGAATGCAAAGTGCCCATAGAAATTTGCTAGTTGTGTTGCCCTTGAACGAGTGAGTGGACCAAGTGCATTTATGTTGTCGATTATCTTCTCAATCTGTACTTCATTTGCAACACGAGGATGAACTGGACGAAGATTTTGCTCTTGCTGATCATTGTCATTGTTTGAAGGATTGTCTTCAGGCTGAGCATTGTCTTCAGGTTGATCCGGTGTAGAGATGATAAGTTCCTCTTCAGGCTGTTCTTCAGACGGTATGATTCTCCAGTTCCCATAAGCTTGATGGATTCACTGGGTGGAATTTCATCTAGCACATTTGGAAGGTGCTCTCTTTGCGAGCCGTTAGTCTCATCGAACCGCACATACACAGTTTCAACCACTTTATAGTGAAAGAGGTTGAAGACTCTGTAGGAGTGTGAATTCTTTCCGTAACCAAGCATAAAACCTTCATGTGCTTTCGGTGCAAATTTTGAAGTGTGATGTGGATCCTTGATCCAGCACCTGGCACCAAATACTCTGAAGTAACTCATGTTTGGCTTCTTACAAGTGAGGAGTTCATAGGATGTTTTCTTCAGAAGCTTGTGAAGATAGACATGGTTGATGACATGGAATGCAGTATCAATAGCTTCAGGCTAGAACTTCCTTGGAGTCTTGTATTCATCGAGCATCGTCCGAGCCATCTCAATGAGTGTTCTGTTCTTGCGTTCCACGATGCCATTCCACTGCGGCGTGTACAGAGCTGAGAACTCATGAGTGATGCCCAATGTATCAAGATAAGTGTTGAGGCCGGTGTTCTTGAATTCAGTGCCATTGTCACTTCGGATGTGCTTGATCTTGACGCCATAGTTGTTCACGGCTCGATTGGCAAAGCGCCTGAAGACATCCTGCACTTCAGTCTTGTAGAGAATTATATGCACCCATGTATATCTTGAGTAATCATCAACAATGATGAAGCCATAGAGACAAGCAGTAGTAGTAAGGGTTGAGTAGTGAGTAGGGCCGAAGAGGTCCATGTGTAGCAGTTCGAAGGGTTGAGTCGTTGTCATGATTTTCTTCGAGGGATGCTTGGCCCTTGTCATCTTTCCAGCTTCACAGGCACCGCATAAGTGATCCTTCTTGAACTTGACGCCCTCGATGCCTATGACGTGCTTCTTCTTTGCAAGAGTGTGCAAGTTCCTCATGCCAGCATGCCCTAGCCTTCGATGCCAGAGCCGGCATTCTAAAGCTTTTGCAAGAAGACATACGGCAAGCTGTGGTCCTGCTGAGAAATCTACCATGTAGAAATCATCTTTCCGATACCCTTCAAAGACTAGAGACTTGTCAGATTCCATTAGAACTAGGCAATGATATTTTCCAAATATCACAATCATGTTCAAATCGCAAAGCATTGAGACGGACATTAAGTTGAAACCAAGGGATTCAACAAGCACCACTTTATCCATGTGTTGATCCTTTGAGATTGCAACTCTACCTAGACCCAATACCTTGCTTTTACCAGTATCAGCAAATTTGATGTGACTTTTGTCAGATGGACGTAAGGTTGAGTCCATGAGAAGACTTCGCTTCCCAGTCATGTGATTAGTACATCCACTATCAATAATCCATTCTGAAGCAGCTGGTGTCATACCCTACAGTGCAGTTAGGGGGATAGGCTTCACGAAGAGCATTGTGAAGCATAAACATTTGACGAGCAAAAGGATTATTAAAGCTTAGATCGAGGTTAGGACTGATAGGGCAAGTAGCAAGCGACTCAGGAACAAAATACATAATAAGACCATTTGGGCATTTGATCTTCCGCCCTACGAGATGTTTAAGGTCCCCAGCAATAGCTTCAGATGCATTTGATTTTCGGCTGGAGACCTTTCCCTGCAAAAGAGAGTTAAGCTTTCTTAGCCACCCACATCTTCAAGGGTGGCTTCGAAGCAATGAGTCTAAGTGCAGCATCTGAGAACTTTGGCTTTGGAGCCCTAGCAAATAGTCTTGCGGGTGGGAAATAGTACTCATAAGAATAAGCAGAGTAGTTCTGGGTCTTATGAACATGGCGGTTTGATGAAACGCGCTCATATTCATAGGCCTGAGTATGGTTTCCCTGCAAAATATTTGTGTTATTGCGACTCAGGTGAGTCCTCTGTCTGTATGAAGCCTTTGGACCATACGAAGCCTCTGGTCTGGGGTTTGTCTTCTTCACTTGTGGTGTCATGACGACATTCACAGGTAGATTCTCCAGACACTTTTTCGGCACCCAGACTTTCTTCATAGGTGGCCCATTCCTGCAGTTAGTACCACTATACCTGGCAAACACTTCACCATTCTGATTCTTAAACAGTTTATAGTTTGCATTAAAGGATTCATCAACGATGATGGGATTAGCACAAGTGAAGCCAAATAGGGTGGATGGATCCACTGAAGGTTCCTTTGCAGAAACCCATGTGTTTTTGGGGTACTGCTCAGGTTTCCAGTAAGAGCCATCAGCATTCATTTTCCTTTCGAACCCAACACCCTCTTTCCTACGGTTTCGGTTCAGGATCTGCCTTTTGAGGACATCACATAGTGTCTGGTGCCCTTTGAGACTTTTGTACATCCCTGTTTCAAGCAATGTCTTCAACCTAGCATTTTCATCAGCAATAGAAGTGGCATCCTCAGCAGAGGGGTTAGTTACCACATCAACAGTTGAAGATATTGCAACAGTAGCAGCAGTAGAACATCCAACAACAGAAGTAGCGTTGTCACGCTCAATGCATTTAAGACATGGTGGTTCAAATCCTTCCTGAGCGGGACTGATCTGTTTGGCGCGAAGTGACTCGTTTTCCTTTTAAGATCTTCATGAGCCGCTCTCAATTTCTCAAGATCTTGCTTCCTTTAAATATAATCATAGGAAAGCTTTTCATGAGTTGTTGAGAGCGTTTCATGACGACTTTCAAGTTCCTCATACTTAACATGAAGATTTTTTTATGTCTTCAATTAAGGACTCAGATCGAGTCATTTCAGCGTCTAACAGGTCATCGCTTTTGTCTAACAGTTTTTGAATATGTTCCATAGCTTTCTGTTGTTCAGTTGCAATTTTAGCAAGTGTTTTGTAGCAGGGTTTGGAACCACAATAAGAGTCATCTTCATTGGATGTTTGATAGTGAGTAGTGCGTGAGTTTACCTTGGCACCGTGTGCCATGAAGCAGTAGGTGGGAGCGGAGTTGTCCTTGTCATCAGCATTGGCGTCGGTGATGAAGTCATTGTCTTCAGTGTTGAAGATGGACTTGGCAACGTAGGTTGTAGCTAGACTTGCAATGCTAGAATCGGACTCCTCCTCAGACTCCACCTCTGCCTCCTCAGAAGCAGACTCCTCCTCTGAATCCATTTCCTTGCCAACAAATGCACGAGTCTTGCCAGATGAGCTCTTCTTGTGTGATGAAGACTTTGAGGAAGACTTGGAAGAAGACTTTGAGTATTTTTTTCTTCTTCTTGTCGTCAGAATCATATTCCTTGCTCTTCTTCTTCTTCTTGTTTTTCTCATTGTCTCACTGCGGACACTCAGAGATGTAGTGACCAGGTTTCTTGTACTTGTGGCATGTTCTCTTCTTGTAGTCATGAGAAGAAGCTTCATCATTCCTTGAGCTAGATCGTGAGGACTTTGTGAAGCCTTTCTTCTTGGTGAATTTCTGGAACTTCTTCACAAGCATAGCAAGCTCCTTTCCAATGTCTTCAGGATCATCAGAACTGCAGTCAGATTCTTCTTCAAATGAGGAAACAACTTTTGCCTTCAAGGCATGAGTTCGACCATAGTTGGGACCGTAGATGTCTCTTTTCTCAGAAAGCTGAAACTCATGTGTGTTGAGCCTTTCAAGTATGTCAGACGGATCGAGTCTCTTGAAGTCAGGGCGTTCTTGTATCATCAGGGCTAGGGTGTCAAACAAGCTGTCAAGTGATCTCAGGAGTGTCTTGACGATTTCATGCTTGGTGATCTTAGTAGCACCGAGAGCTTGAAGCTCATTTGTGATGTCAGTGATTCGATCAAACGTGAGCTGAACATTCTCATTGTCGTTTCTCTTGAAGCGATCGAAGAGGTTGCGAAGGACACTGATCCTTTGATCTCTCTGGGTTGAGACGCCTTCGTTGACCTTGGAGAGCCAGTCCCAGACTAGCTTAGATGTTTCCAGAGCACTCACACGGCCATAATGCCCTTTGGTCAGATGACCACAGATGATATTCTTGGCAGTGGAATCCAGTTGAACAAACTTCTTGACATCAGCAGCGGTGACACCTTCACCAGCCTTAGGGACGCCATTCTTGATGACATACCAGAGGTCGACATCAATGGCTTCAAGATGCATGCGCATCTTATTCTTCCAATAGGGATATTCAGTTCCATCGAAGATGGGGCACGCAGCGGAGACTTTGATTATCCCTGCAGTCGACATAGCTAAAACTCCAGGTGGTTAAACCGAATCACACAGAACAAGGGAGTACCTTGCTCTGATACCAATTGAAAGTGCTAGTCATCGACTAGAGAGGGGGGTGAATAGGCAATTTTTATGAAAGTCTTCAAAACATGGAAGTTTTGAAGACAAACAATAGAAATAAACCTATTACCATGCAGCAGAAGGTAGACTACACTAGGCAAGCCATAGTCAAGTATTCAATGAAGTGAAAGCACAAAGACTAATAACAGCTAGGCAGTATGGATCAGGATGGAAGATGGTACGAAGCCAATCAGAACAAGCAGTCACACAGTGAAGACAAAAAGATAATGCAAACAGGCAATGACTTCACAAGGACCAACTGTAATAAAGAGATGGGAAGGATAGAACCAGTTGCTCGTTGAACACAATGATTTGTTGGACCAATTCCAGTTGCTGTGAGAACTGTACGTCTGGTTAGGGAGGCTGAGATTTGACTCAGAAGACCGTGTCTTCACCTTATTCCCCTTGAGCTAAGGACACCCAGTCCTCGCCCAATCACTCTGGTAACTCTTCAAGGTAGACATCCGAACCTTCACAGACTTCGTTCACCGGCGATCCACAATGACTCTTGGATGCTCAGAACGCGACGCCTAACCGGCTGGAGGATTCACTGTCCTCAAGTGTAATAAGTCTTCAGATCACACAGACAGGAAGACTTCAGTGATGCCTAACACTCTTTGGCTCTGGGTGTTTAGGGCTTTGTCCTCGCAAGGATTTCTCTCTCAAAGGCTTCGAGGTGGGTTGCTCTCAAACGACAAAAGCCGTGCACTAACTCTGGGCAGCCAACCAATTTATGGTGTAGGGGGTGGGCTATTTATAGCCACTAGGCAACCCGACCTAATTTGTCTGAAATGACCCTGGGTCACTAAGGAACTGACACGTGTTTCAACGGTCAGATTTCAAACACACACGGCAACTTTACTTGGGCTACAAGCAAAGCTGACTTATCCAACTCTGGATAAGATTTGCTCTCACTGTCTTCGCTCGAAGACATAGGATTTTGGTTAAGCATCACTTCAGTCATTCTGACTGGTTCACTGGGACCCCACTTAACAGTATGGTGGTTCCTATGACTCAACAAAGAAGAAAAGGACACAACGAAACAACTAAGTCTTCGCGCTCCATAGTCTTCACTCAATGTCTTCTCTTGTCATAGTCTTCAATGTGAATATCTTCACATACCACCTTTGTCTTCAATGTCTTCATACATTTTTTGGGGTCATCTCCGGTAGGAAAACCGAATCAATGAGGGACTACTACCTGTGTTATCCTGCAATTCTCACAAACACATTAGTCCCTCAACCAGGTTTGTCGTCAATACTCCAAAACCAACTAGGGGTGGAACTAGATGCACTTACATGAAGCATGAGAGATCAACAATTTCGATAAAACAAATACACCGCCGTGCTCTAAAAGATATAAGTGAAGTACTAGAGCAAAACTATATAACTCAAAAGATATAAGTGAAGAACATAGATTATTCTAGTAATTTCCGAATCATGTGTGTCTCTCTCAAAAGGTGTGTACAGAAAAGATGATTGTGGTAAACTAAAAAGAAAAGACTCAAATCATACAAGACGCTCCAAGCAAAACACATATCATGTGGTGAATAAAAATATAGCTCCAAGTAAAGTTACCGATAGAAGTAGACGAAAGAGGGGATGCCTTCCGGGGCATCCCCAAGATTTGGCTTTTTGGTGTCCTTAGATTATCTTGGGGTGCCATGGGCATCCCCAAGCTTAGGCTTTTTCCACTCCTTGTTCCATAATCCATCAAATCTTGACCCAAAACTTGAAAACTTCACAACACAAAACATAAAGTAGAAAATCTCGTGAGCTCCGTTAGCGAAAGAAAACAAAAGACCACTTCAAGGTACTGTAATGAACTCATTCTTTATTTATATTGGTGTTCAACCTACTGTATTCCAACTTCTCTATGGTTTATAAACTATTTTACTAGCCATAGATTCATCAAACTAAGCAAACAACACACGAAAAACAGAATCTGTCAAAAACAGAACAGTCTGTAGTAATATGTAGCTAGCGCAAGATCTGGAACCCCAAAAATTCTAAAATAAATTTCTGGACTTGAGGAATTTATCTATTAATCATCTTCAAAAATAATGAACTAAATATCACTTTCCAAATAAAAATGGCAGCGGTTCTCGTGAGTGCTAAAGTTTCTGTTTTTTACAGCAAGATTAACAAGACTTTCCCCAAGTCTTCCCAACGGTTCTACTTGGCACAAACACTAATTAAACACAAAAAACACAACCAAAACAGAGGCTATATAAATTATTTATTACTAAACAGGAGAAAAAATCAAGGAATAAAAATAAAATTGGGTTGCCTCCCAACAAGCGCTATCGTTTAACGCCCCTAGCTAGGCATAATAAGCAAGGATAGATCTAGGTATTGCCATCTTTGGTAGGTAATCCATAAGTGGATCTCATAATAGATTCATAAGGTAATTTAATTTTACTTCTAGGAAAGTGTTCCATGCCTTTCCTTAATGGAAGTTGGAATCTAATATTTCCTTCCTTCATATCAATAATTGCACCAATCATTCTAAGGAAAGGTCTACCAAGAATAATAGGACATGAATGATTGGAATCTATGTCAAGAACGATAAAATTTACAGGCACATAATTCCTATTTGCAACAATAAGAACATCATTAATTCTTACCATAGGTTTCTTAATAGTGGAATCCGCAAGGTGCAAGTTTAAAGAGCAATCATCAAAATCACGGAAACCTAACAAATCACACAGTCTTTGGAATCGTGGAAACACTAGCACCCAAATCACACAAAGCATAGCATTCATGATCTTTAATTTTAATTTTAATAGTAAGTTCCCACTCATCATAAAGTTTTCTAGGGATAGAAACTTCCAACTCAAGTTTTTCTTCATAAGATTGCATCAAAGCATCAACGATATGTTTGGTAAAAGCTTTATTTTGGCTATAAGCATGAGGAGAATTTAGCACGGATTGCAACAAGGAACTACAATATATCAAAGAGCAGCTATTATAATTAAATTCCTTGAAATACAAAATAGTAGGTTCATTAACATCTAAAGTTTTGATCTCTTCAATCCCACTTTTATCAAATTTAGCATCAAGATCTAAAAACTCTGAAATTTTGGAACGCCTTCTAGGTAAAGGTGGGTCGTATTCAGTCCCATCATTATCAAGATTCATATTGCAAAACAAAGATTTAATAGGGACACATCAATAACTTTTAGATCTTCATCTTTATTATCATGGAAACTAGAAGAACACGCTCTTATAAAGGAATCTCTCTTAGCACGCATCCTAGCGGTTTTTCTTTGCACTCATCAATGGAAATTCTCATGGATTTGAGAGACTCATTGATATCATGCTTAGGTGGAATAGATCTGAGTTTCAAAGAATCAACATCGAGAGAAATTCTATCAATGTTCCTAGCCAACTGATCGATCTTAAGCAATTTTTCTTCAATCAAAGCATTGAAATTCGTTTACGAAGTAATAAATTCTTTAATATTAGATTCAAAATCAGAGGGCATCTTATTATAATTTCCATAAGAATTGTTGTAGGAATTACCATAATTATTAGAGGAATTACTAGGATAAGGGCTAGGATTAAAGTTTCCTCTATACGCGTTGTTACCAAAATTGTTCCTACCAACAAAATTCACATCCATAGATTCATTATTATTCTCAATCAAAGTATACAAAGGCATATCATTAGGATCAGAAGAAACACTTTTATTAGCAAATAATTTCATAAGTTCATCCATCTTTCCACTCAAAACATTAATTTCTTCTATCGCATGCACTTTCTTATTAGTAGACCTTTCAGTGTGCCATTGAGAATAATTAACCATAATATTATCTAGGAGTTTAGTAGCTTCTCCTAAAGTGATTTCCATAAAAGTGCCTCCCGCGGCTGAATCTAAAAGATTTCTTGAAGCAAAATTCAATCCGGCATAAAAATTTTGTATAATCATCCACAAATTCAAACCATGAGTAGGGAAATTACGTATCATTAATTTCATCCTCTCCCAAGCTTGTGCAACATGTTCATGATCAAGTTTCTTAAAATTCATAATATCGTTTCTAAGAGAGATGATCTTAGCGGGAGGAAAATACTTAGAGATAAAAGCATCTTTGCACTTATTCCAAGAATCAATACTATTTTTAGGCAAACACAAAAACCAAAGCTTTAGCACGATCTCTAAGTGAAAAAGGAAATAGCTTCAGTTTAACAATATCATTGTCCACATCTTTCTTCTTTTGCATATCACACAAATCAACGAAGCTATTTAGATGGGTAGCGGCATCTTCACTAGGAAGGCCGGAAAACGGATCTTTCATGACAAGATTCAGCAAGGCAACATTAATTTCACAAGATTCAGCATCGGTAAGAGGAGCAATCGGAGTTCTCATAAAATCATTGTTGTTGGTATTGGTAAAGTCACACAATTTAGTGTTTTCTTGAGCCATCGTGACAAGCAAGCAATCCAACACACAAGCAAACGAGGAACGGGCAAAAAAGGCAAATAGAGGAAGAAAGGGAGGATAGAGAGAGAGGGCATATAAAACGGCAAGGGTGAAGTGGGGGAGAGGAAAACGAGAGGCAAATGGCAAATAATGTAATGCGGGAGATAAGGGTTTGTGATGGGTACTTGGTATGTTTGAATTTTGCGTAGACCTCCCCGGCAACGGCGCCAGAAATCCTTCTTGCTACCTCTTGAGCACTGCGTTGGTTTTCCCTTGAAGAGGAAAGGGTGATGCAGCAAAGTAGCGTTAGTATTTCCCTCAATTTTTGAGAACCAATGTATCAATCCTGTAGGAGGCTACGCGCGAGTCCCTCGCACCTGCACAAAACAAATAAATCCTCGCAACCAACGTGATAAGGGGTAGTCAATCCCTACACAGTCACTTACGAGAGTGAGATCTGATAGATATGATAAGATAATATTTTTGGTATTTTTATGATAAAGACGCAAAGTAAAATAAAAGGCAATGAAAATAACTAAGTGTTGGAAGATTAATATGATGAAGATAGACCCGGGGGCCATAGGTTGCACTAGTGGCTTCTCTCAAGAGCATAAGTATTTTACGGTGGGTGAACAAATTACTGTTGAGCAATTGACAGAATTGAGCATAGTTATGAGAATATCTAGGTATGATCATGTATATAGGCATCATGTCCAAGACAAGTAGACCGACTCCTGCCTGCATCTACTACAATTACTCCACACATCGACCGCTATCCAGCATGCATCTAGAGTATTAAGTTCATAAGAATAGAGTAACACCTTAAGCAAGATGACATGATGTAGAGGGATAAATTCGTGCAATATGATAAAAAAAACCATCTTGTTATCTTCGATGGCAACAATACAATACGTGCCTTGCTGCCCCTACTGTCACTGGGAAAGGACACCGCAAGATTGAACCCAAAGCTAAGCACTTCTCCCATTGCAAGAAAGATCAATCTAGTAGGCCAAACCAAACTAATAATTCTAAGAGACTTGCAAAGATAACCAATCATACATAAAAGAATTCAGAGAAGATTCAAATATTTTTCATAGATAAAATTGATCATAAACCCACAATTCATCGGTCTCAACAAACACACTGCAAAAGAAGATTACATCGAATAGATCTCCACAAGAGAGGGGGAGAACTTTGTATTGAGATCCAAAACGAGAGAAGAAGCCATCTAGCTAATAACTATGGACCCATAGGTCTGAGTTAAACTACTCACACTTCGTCGGAAGGGCTATGGTGTTGATGTAGAAGCCCTCCGTGATCGATGCCCCCTCCGGCGGAGCTCCGGAACAGGCCCCAAGATGGGATCTTGTGGATACAAAAAGTTACGGCGGTGGAATTAGGGTTTTGGCTCTGTATATGATCGTTTGGGGGTACGTAGGTATATATAGGAGGAAGAAGTACGTCGGTGGAGCAGTAGGGGGCCCATGAGAGTGGAGGGCGTGCCTGGGGGGTAGGTGAGCCCCCCTACCTCGTGGCTTCCCTGTTGGTTGCTTGACGTAGGGTCCAAGTCTCCTGGATCTTGTTCGTTCCAAAAACCACGTTCCCGAAGGTTTCATTCCGTTTGCACTCCGTTTGATATTCCTTTTCTTCGAAACCCTAAAATAGGCAAAAAAAACAGCAATTCTGGGTTGGGCCTCCGGTTAATAGGTTAGTCCCAAAAATAATATAAAAGTGGATAATAAATCCCAATAATGTCCAAAACAGAAGATAATATAGCATGGAGCAATCAAAAATTATAGATACGTTGGAGACGTATCACTCGCATAAAAGATAAGAATTGAAACATAAAGAGAGCACCATGAAGCATATTACTAACACATCGAAGTCTAACCCTCTTCCTATGCATAGGGATTTTGTGGGCAAACAATTTATGGGAACAAGAATCAACTAGCATAGGAAAGAAAAATAAGCATAACTTCAAGATTTTAAGCACAAAGAGAGGAAACTTGTTATTATTGCAATTCCTACAAGCATATATTCCTCCGTCATAATATTTTTTAGTATCATCATGAATGAATTCAACAATATAACCATCACGTGAGGCATAATCCAATTGAAAGTTAAAATCGTGATGACAAGTTTCATGGATATCATTATTCTTTATAGCATACGTGATCACAATAATCATCATAGATAGGAGGGATGCTTTCATCATAATAAATTTACTCATCAAAACTTGGGGGATAGAAAATATCATCTTCATCAAACATAGCATCCCCAAGCTTGTGGCTTTGCATATCATTAGCATCATGGGTATTCAAAGAATTCATACTAACAACATTGCAATCATGCTCATCATCCAAAGATTTAGTGCCAAACATTTTAATACATTCTTCTTCTAACACTTTGGCACAATTATTGGAATCCTTATTTTCACGAAAGATATTAAAAAGATGAAGCATATGAGGCAACCTTAATTCCATTTTTTGTAGTTTTATTTTATAGACTAAACTAGTGATAAAACAAGAAACAAAAAGATTCGATTGCAAGATCTAAAGATATACCTTCAAGCGCTAACCTCCCCGGCAACGGCGCCAGAAAAGAGCTTGATGTCTACTACACAACCTTCTTCTTGTAGACGTTGTTGGGCCTCCAAGTGCAGAGGTTTTAGGACAGTAGAAAATTTCCCTCAAGTGGGTGACCTAAGGTTTATCAATATGTGGGAGGCGTTGGATGAAGATGGTCTCTCTCAAGCAACCCTGCAACCAAATAACAAAGAGTCTCTTGTGTCCCAACACACCCAATACAATGGTAAATTGTATAGGTGCACTAGTTCTGTGAACAGATGGTGATACAAGTGCAATATGGATGGTAGATATAGGTTTTTGTAATCTGAAAATATAAAAACAGCAAGGTAACTAATGATAAAAGTGAGTGAAAACGGTATTGCAATGCGTATAAACAAGGCCTAGGGTTCATACTTTCACTAGTGCAATTTCTCTCAACAATAATAACATAATTGGATCATATAACAATCCCTCAACATGAAAAAAGAGTCACTCCAAAGTCACTAATAGCGGAGAACAAACGAAGAGATTATTGTAGGGTACGAAACCACCTCAAAGTTATTCTTTCTGGTCGATCTATTCAAGAGTCCATAGTAAAATAACACGAAGCTATTCTTTCCATTCGATATATCCTAGAGTTCGTACTAGAATAACATCTTAAGACACAAATCAAGCAAAACCCTAATGTCACCTAGATACTCCAATGTCACCTCAAGTAACCTTGGATATGATTATACGATATGCATCATACAATCTCAGATTCATCTATTCAACAAACACAAAGAACTTCAAAGAGTGCCCCAAAGTTTCTACCGGAGAGTCAAGACGAAAACGTGTGACAACCTGATACGTCTCCAACGTATCTATAATTTTTTATTGTTCCATGCTATATTATCTTCTGTTTTGGACATTATTGGGCTTATTATCCACTTTTATATTATTTTTGGGACTAACCTATTAACCGGAGGCCCAGCCCAGAATTTCTGTTTTTTTCCTATTTCAGAGTTCCGCAGAAAAAGAATATCAAACGGAGTCCAAACGGAATGAAACCTTCGGGAACGTGATTTTTGGAATGAACAAGATCCAGGAGACTTGGACCCTACGTCAAGCAACCAACACGGAGGCCACGAGGTAGGGGCGCGCCTACCCCCCAGGCGCGCCCTCCACCCTCGTGGGCGCCCTGTTGCTCCACCGGCGTGCTCCTTCCTCCTATATATACATACATACCCCCAAACAATCAAATACGGAGCCAAAACCCTAATTCCACCGCCGTAACTTTCTGTATCCACGAGATCCCATCTTGGGGCCTGTTCCGGAGCTCCGCCGGAGGGGGCATCGATCACGGAGGGGTTCTACATCAACACCATAGCCTCTCCAATGAAGTGTGAGTAGTTTACCTCATACCTTCGGGTCCATAGTTATTAGCTAGATGGCTTCTTCTCTCTTTTTGGATCTCAATACAAAGTTCTCCCCCTCTCTTGTGGAGATCTATTTGATGTAATCTTCTTTTGCGGTGTGTTTGTTGAGACCAATGAATTGTGAGTTTATGATCAAGTTAATCAATGAACAATATTTGAATCTTCTCTCAAATATTTTATGTATGATTGGTTATCTTTGCAAGTCTCTTAGAATTATCAGTTTGGTTTGGCCTACTAGATTGATCTTTCTTGCAATGGGACAAGTGCTTAGCTTTGGGTTCAACCTTGCGGTGTCCTTTCCCAGTGACAGTAGGGGCAGCAAGGCATGTATTGTATTGTTGCCATCGAGGATAACAAGATGGGGTTTTTATCATATTGCATGAATTTATCCCTCTACATCATGTCATCCTGCTTAAGGCGTTACTCTGTTCTTATGAACTTAATACTCTAGATGCATGTTGTATAGCGGTCGATGTGTGGAGTAATAGTAGTAGATATAGGCAGGAGTCGGTCTACTTGTCTCGGACTTGATGCCTATATACATGATCATACCTAGATATTCTCCTAACTATTCTCAATTCTGTCAATTGCTCAACAGTAATTTGTTCACCCACCATAAAATACTTATGCTCTTGAGAGAAGCCACTAGTGAAACCTATGGCCCCCGGGTCTATCTTCATCATATTAATCTTCCAACACTTAGTTATTTCCTTTGCATTTTATTTTTGCTTTTATTTTACTTTGCATCTTTATCATAAAAATACCAAAAATATTATCTTATCATATCTATCAAATCTCACTCTCGTAAGTGACCGTGTAGGGATTGACAACCCCTTATCGCGTTGGTTGCGAGGATTTATTTGTTTTGTGTAGGTGCGAGGGACTCGCGCGTAGCCTCCTACTGGATTGATACCTTGGTTCTCAAAAAATGAGGGAAATACTTACGCTACTTTGCTGCATCACCCTTTCCTCTTCGAGGGAAAACCAACGCAGTGCTTAAGAGGTAGCAAGAAGGATTTCTGGCGCCGTTGCCGGGGAGGTCTAAGCAGAAGTCAATATACCAAGTACCCATCACAAACCCTTATCTCCCGCATTACATTATTTGCCATTTGCCTCTCGTTTTCCTCTCCCCCACTTCACCCTTGCCGTTTTATTCGCCCTCTCTCTCTCTATCCTCCCTCTCTTTCTCTATTTGCCTTGTTTTGCCCATTCCTCGTTTGCTTGTGTGTTGGATTGCTTGCTTGTCACGATGGCTCAAGATAACACTAAATTGTGTGACTTTACCAATACCAACAACAATGATTTTATTATCACTCCGATTGCTCCTCTTACTGATGCTGAATCTTGTGCAATTAATGCTGCCTTGATGAATCTTGTCATGAAAGATCCGTTTTCCGGCCTTCCTAGTGAAGATGCCGCTACCCATCTAAATAGCTTCGTTGATTTGTGTGATATGCAAAAGAAGAAAGGTGTGGATAATGATATTGTTAAATTGAAGCTATTTCCTTTTTCGCTAGAGATCGTGCTAAAGCTTGGTTTTTGTCTTTGCCTAAAATAGCATTGATTCATGGAATAAGTGCAAAGATGCTTTTATCTCTAAGTCTTTTCCTCCCGCTAAGATCATCTCTCTTAGAAATGATATTATGAATTTTAAGAAACTTTATCATGAACATGTTGCACAAGCTTGGGAGAGGATGAAATTAATGATACATAATTGCCCAACACATGGTTTGCATTTGTGGAAGATTATACAAAAAAATTATGCCGGATTGAATTTTTCTTCTAGAAATCTTTTAGATTCAGCCGCGGGAGGCACTTTTATGGAAATCACTTTAGGAGAATCTACTAAACTCCTAGATAATATTATGGTTAATTATTCTCAATGGCACACTGATAGATCTACTAATAAAAAAGTGTATGCGATAGAAGAAATTAATGTTTTGAGTGGAAAGTTGGATGAACTTATGAAATTATTTGCTACTAAGAGTGTTTCTTCTGATCCCAATGATATGCCTTTGTCTACTTTGATTGAGAATAATAATGAATCTATGGATGTGAATTTTGTTGGTAGGAATAATTTTGGTAACAACGCGTATAGAGGAAACTTTAATCCTAGGTCTTATCCTAGTAATTCCTCTAATAATTATGGTAATTCCTACAACAATTCTTATGGCAATTTTAATAAGATTCCCTATGAATTTGAGACTAGTGTTAAGGAATTTATGAATTCACAAATGAATTTCAATGCTTTGCTTGATGAGAAATTGCTTAAAGTTGATGATTTGGCTAGGAACATTGATAGAATTTCTCTTGATGTTGATTCTTTAAAACATAGATCTATTCGTCCTAAGCATGATATCAATGAGTGTCTCAAATCCATAAGAATTTCCATTGATGAGTGCAAAGAAAGAACCGCTAGGATGCGTGCTAAGAAAGATTCCTTTATAAGAGCATGTTCTTCTAGTTTCCATGATATTAAAGATGAAGATCTAAAAGTTATTGATGTGTCCCCTATTAAATCTTTGTTTTGGAATATGAATCTTGATAATGATGGGACTGAATATGATCCACCTTTACCTAGAAGGCGTTCCAAAAATTCAGAGTTTTTAGATCTTGATGCTAAATTTGATAAAAGTGGAATTGAAGAGATCAAAACTCTAGATGTTAATGAACCTACTATTTTGGATTTCAAGGAATTTAATTGTGATAGCTGCACTTTGATAGATTGTATTTCGTTGTTGCAATCCGTGCTAAATTCTCCTCATGCTTATAGTCAAAATAAAGCTTTTACCAAACATATCGTTGATGCTTTGATGCAATCTTATGAAGAAAAACTTGAGTTTGAAGTTTCTATCCCTAGAAAAATTTATGATGAGTGGGAACCAACTATTAAAATTAAAATTAAAGATCATGAATGCTATGCTTTGTGTGATTTGGGTGCTGGTGTTTCCACAATTCCAAAGACTTTGTGTGATTTGTTAGGTTTCCGTTTTGATGATTGCTCTTTAAACTTGCACCTTGTGGATTTCACTATTAAGAAACCTATGGGAAGAATTAATGATGTTCTTATTGTTGCAAATAGGAACTATGTGCCCATAGATTTTATCATTCTTGACATAGATTGCAATCCTTCATGTCATATTATTCTTGGTAGACCTTTCCTTAGAACGATTGGTGCAATTATTGATATGAAGGAAGGAAATATTAGATTCATATTTCCGTTAAGGAAAGGAATGGAACACTTTCCTAGAAGTAAAATTAAATTACCTTATGAATCTATTATGAGAGCCACTTATGGATTGCCTACCAAAGACGACAATACCTAGATCTATCCTTGCTTGTTATGCCTAGCTAGGGGCGTTAAACGATAGCGCTTGTTGGGAGGCAACCCAACTTTATTTTTATTCCTTGCTTTTTGCTCCTGTTTATTAATATCTAATTTATCTAGCCTCTGTTTTGGTTGTGTTTTTTCTGTTTAATCAGTGTTTGTGCCAAGTAGAACCGTTGGGATGACTTGGGGAAAGTCTTGTTAATCTTGCTGTAAAAAACAGAAACTTTAGCGCTCACGAGAACTGCTGCCATTTTTATTTGGAAAGTGCTATTTAGTTAATTATTTTTGCAGATGATTAATAGATAAATCTATAACGTCCAGAAATTTATTTTAGAATTATTGGGGTTCCAGATCTTGCGCTAGCTACAGATTACTACAGACTGTTCTGTTTTTTGACAGATTCTGTTTTTCGTGTTTTGTTTGCTTATTTTGATGAATCTATGGCTAGTAAAATAGTTTATAAACCATAGAGAAGTTGGAATACAGTAGGTTTAACACCAATATAAATAAAGAATGAGTTCATTACAGTACCTTGAAGTGGTGTTTTGTTTTCTTTCACTAACGGAGCTCACGAGATTTTCTACTTTAAGTTTTGTGTTGTGAAGTTTTCAAGTTTTGGGTAAGGATTTGATGGATTCTGAAACAAGGAGTGGCAAGTGCCTAAGCTTGGTGATGCCCATGGCACCCCCAGGATAATCTAAGGACACCAAAAAGCCAAATCTTGGGGATGCCTCGGAAGGCATCCCCTCTTTCATCTACTTCTATCGGTAACTTTACTTGGAGCTATATTTTTATTCACCACATGATATGTGTTTTGCTTGGAGCATCTTGTATGATTTGAGTCTTTATTTGTTAGTTTCCACAATCATCCTTTCTTTACACACCTTTTGAGAGGGACACACATGATTCGGAAATTATTAGAATACTCTATGTGCTTCACTTATATCTTTTGAATTATATAGTTTTGCTCTAGTACTTCACTTATATCTTTTAAGGCACGATGGTGGATTTGTTTTATAGAAACTATTGATCTCTCATGATTCACTTAGATTATTTTGAGAGTTTTAAATAGCATGGTAATTTACTTAAATAATCCTAATATGCTAGGTATTCAAGATAAGTAAAAACTTTCTTATGAGTGTTTTGAATACTAAGAGAAGTTTGATGCTTGATAATTGTTTTGAGATATGGAGATGGTGATATTAGAGTCGTGCTAGTTGAGTAGTTGTGAATTTGAGAAATGCTTGTGTTGAAGTTTGTGATTCCCGTAGCATGCACGTATGGTGAACCGTTATGTGATGAAGTCGGAGCATGATTTATTCATTGATTGTCTTCCTTATGAGTGGCGGTCAGGGACGAGCGATGATCTTTTCCTACCAATCTATCCCCCTAGGAGCATGCGCATAGTACTTTGCTTCGATAACTAATAGATTTTTGCAGTAAGTATGTGAGTTCTTTATGACTAATGTTGAGTCCATGGATTATACGCACTCTCACCCTTCCACCATTGCTAGCCTCTCTAATACCACGCACCTTTCGCCGGTGTCATACACCCACCATATACCTTCCTCAAAACAGCCACCATACCTACCTATTATGGCATTTCCATAGCCATTCTGAGATACGTTGCCATGCAACTTTCCACCATTCCGTTTATTATGACACACTTCATCATTGTCATATTGCTTGGCATGATCATGTAGTTGACATCGTATTTGTGGCAAAGCCACCGTTCATAATTCTTTCATACATGTCACTCTTGATTCATTGCATATCCTGTTACACCGCCGGAAGCATTCACATAGAGTCATATTTTGTTCTAAGTATTGAGTTGTAAGTAAACAAAAGTGTGATGATCATCATTATTAGAGCATTGTCCCAAGTGAGGAAAGGATGATGGAGACTACGATTCCCCCATAAGTCGGGATGAGACTCCAGACGAAGAAAAAAAAGAGGCCATAAAAAAAGAGAAAAGGCCCAAAAAATAAAAAATGAGAGAAAAAGAGAAAAGGGACAATGCTACTATCATTTTATCACACTTGTGCTTCAAAGTAGCACCATGATCTTCATGATAGAGAGTCTCTTATGTTATCACTTTCATATACTAGTGGGAATTTTTCATTATAGAACTTGGCTTGTATATTCCAATGATGGGCTTCCTCAAAATGCCCGAGGTCTTTGTGAGCAAGCGAGTTGGATGCACACCCACTTAGTTCCTTTCGTTGAGCTTTCATATACTTATAGCTCTAGTGCATCCGTTGCATGGCAATCCCTACTCACTCACATTGATATCTATTGATGGGCATCTCCATAGCCTGCTGATACGCCTAGTTGATGTGAGACTATCTTCTCCCTTTTGTCTTCTCCAAAACCACCATTCTTTTCCACCTATAGTGATATGTCCATGGCTCATGCTCATGTATTGCGTGAAGATTGAAAAAGTTTGAGAACATTAAAAGTATGAAACAATTGCTTGGCTTGTCATCGGGGTTGTGCATGATTTGAATACTTTGTGTGGTGAAGATGGAGCATAGCCAGACTATATGATTTTGTAGGGATAACTTTCTTTGGCCATGTTATTTTGAGAAGACATAATTGCTTAGTTAGTATGCTTGAAGTATTATTATTTCTATGTCAATATCAAACTTTTGTCTTGAATCTTTCGGATCTGAATATTCATACCACAATTAAGAAGAATTATATTGAAATTATGCCTAGTAGCATTCCACATCAAAAATTCTGTTTTTATCATTTACCTACTCGAGGATGAGCGGGAATTAAGCTTGGGGATGATTGATACGTCTCCAACATATCTATAATTTTTGATTGCTCCATGTTATATTATCTTATGTTTTGGACATTATTGGGCTTTATTATCCTCTTTTATATTATTTTTGGGACTAACCTATTAACCGAAGGCCCAGCCCAGAATTGTTGTTTTTGCCTATTTCAGAGTTTTGCAGAAAAAGAATATCAAACGGAGTCCAAACGGAATGAAACTTTCGGGAACGGGATTTTTGGAACGAACAAGATCCAGGAGACTTGGACCCTACGTCAAGCAACCAACAGGGAAGCCACGAGGTAGGGGGGTGCGCCTACCCCCCAGGCGTGCTCTCCACCCTTGTGGGCCCCATGTTGCTCCACCGACATACTCCTTCCTCCTATATATACCTACGTACCCCCAAACGATCAAATATGGAGCCAAAACCCTAATTCCACCACCGTAACTTTCTGTATCCACGAGATCCCATCTTGGGGCCTGTTCTGGAGCTCCGCCGGAGGGGGCATCAATCACGGAGGGCTTCTACATCAACACCATAGCCTCTTCGATGAAGTGTGGGTAGTTTACCTCAGACCTTTGGGTCCATAGTTATTAGCTAGATGGCTTCTTCTCTCTTTTTGGATCTCAATACAAAGTTCTCCCCCTCTCTTGTGGAGATCTATTCGATGTAATCTTCTTTTGCGGTGTGTTTGTTGAGACCGATGAATTGTGGGTTTATGATCAAGTTTATCTACGAACAATATTTGAATCTTCTCTGAATTCTTTTATGTATGATTGGTTATCTTTGCAACTCTCTTCGAATTATCAGTTTGATTTGGCCTACTAGATTGATCTTTCTTGCAATGGGAGAAGTGCTTAGCTTTGGGTTCAATCTTGCGGTGTCCTTTCGCAGTGACAGTAGGGGCAACAAAGGCACGTATTGTATTGTTTCCATCGAGGATAACAATATGGGGTTTTTATCATATTGCACGAATTTACCCCTCTACATCATGTCATCTTGCTTAAGGCATTACTCTGTTCTTATGAACTTAATACTCTAGATGCATGTTGGATAGCGGTCGATGTGTGGAGTAATAGTAGTAGATGCAGGCAGGAGTCGGTCTACTTTTCTCGGACGTGATGCCAATATACATGATCATACCTAGATATTCTCATAACTATGCTCAATTCTGTCAATTGCTCAACAGTAATTTGTTCACCCACCGTAAAATACTTATGCTCTTGAGAGAAGCCACTAGTGAAACCTATGGCCCCCGGGTCTATCTTCATCATATTTATCTTCCAACACTTAGTAATTTTCATTGCCTTTTATTTTACTTTGCATCTTTATCATAAAAATACCAAAAATATTATCTTATCATATCTATCAGATCTCACTCTCGTAAGTGACCGTGTAGGGATTGACAACCCCTTATCGCGTTGGTTGCGAGGATTTATTTGTTTTGTGTAGGTGTGAGGGACTCGCGCGTAGCCTCCTCCTGGATTGATACCTTGGTTCTCAAAAATTGAGGGAAATACTTACGCTACTTTGCTGCATCACCCTTTCCTCTTCAAGGGAAAACCAACGCAGTCCTCAAGAGGTAGCACAACCCCTATGCATAAGTTCACAAGGTCACTGAACCCGCAAGTTGATCACCAAAACATACATCAAGTGGATCACGTGAATATCCATTTGTCACCACAGATAAGCACATGCAAGACATACGTCAAGTGTTCTCAAATCCTTAAAGACTCAATTTGATAAGATAACTTCAAAGGGAAAACTCAATCCATTACAAGAGAGTAGAGGGGGAGAAACATCATAAGATCCAACTATAATAGCAAAGCTCGCGATACATCAAGATCGTGCCGAATCAAGAACACGAGAGAGAGAGAGAGAGAGATCAAACACATAGCTACTGGTACATACCCTCAGCCCCGCGGGTGAACTACTCCCTTCTCGTCATGGAGAGCGCCCGGATGATGAAGATGGCCACCGGAGAGGGATTCCCCCCTCCGGCAGGGTGCCGGAACGGGTCTAGATTGGTTTTCGGTGGCTACGGAGGCTTGCGGCGGTGGAACTCCCGATCTAGGTTTCTTTCAGGAAGTTTGGGGTTATATAAGAGGCGTTGGCGTCGGGAACAAGTCAGGGGGGGTCCACGAGGCGACCACGAGATAGGTGGCGCGCCTAGGAGGGTAGGGCGCGCCCCCACCCTCGTGGTGGCCTAGGGACTCTGCTGGTCCATCTCCGATGCTCCGTGGGCTTCTTCTGGTCCAAAAATGATCTCCAGAAATTTTCAAGTCAATTGGACTTCATTTGATATTCCTTTTCTGTGATACTCAAAAATAAGGAAAAACAGAAACTGGCACTGGGCTCTAGGTTAGTAGGTTAGTCCCAAAAATCATATAAAATAGCATATAAATGCATATAAAACATCCTAGATGGATAATATAATAGCATGGAACAATCAAAAATTATAGATACATTGGAGACGTATCAGCTACCTTGCTGCACTTTTGTTACTATTATCATTACTTGCTCGCTACAAATTATCTTGCTATCAAACTATTCTGCTACTTACAATTTCAGCACTTGCAGACAATACCTTACCGGAAACTACTTGTCATTTCCTTCTGCTCCTCGTTGGGTTCGACACTCTTACTTATCAAAAAGATCTACAATTGATCCCCTATACTTGTGGGTCATCAAGACCATTTTCTGGAGCCGTTGCCGGGGAGTGAAGCACCTTTGGTAAGTGGAATTTGGGAAGGAAACATATATATAGTGTGTTGAAATTTATTGTCACTTGTTACTATGGAAAACAATCCATTGAGGAGTTTGTTCGGGGTATCGTCACCTCATCTGCAACCACAATTACCTACCCATCAACCTACTGCACCTACTAAAAATGTGGAATGTGAAATTCCTTCGGGTATGATAGAACAACTGCTAGCTAATCCTTATGCAAGAGATGGAACTGAACATCCTGATATGCACTTGATATATGTGGAACAAATTTGTGGATTATTTAAGCTTGCAAGTTTACCCGGAGATGAAGTTATGAGAAAGGTTTTCCCTTTATCTTTGAAGGGAAAATCATTGGCATGGTATAGGCTATGTGATGATATTGGATCATGGAATTGGAATCGTTTGAAATTGGAGTTCCACCAAAAAAATTATCCTATGCATCTAGTTCACCGTGATCGGAATTATATATATATATATATATATATATATATATATATTGGCCTTGTGAAGGATAAAGTTTCGCTCTAGCTTGGGGGAGCCTTAAGTTAATGTTATATTCGTGCCCCAATCATGAGCTCTCAAGAGAAATTATTATCCAGAATTTTTATGATCGGCTTTCTCGTAATGATCAAACCATGCTTGATACTTCTTGTGCTAGTTCATTTATGAAGAAGACTATTGAATTCCGGTGGGATCTTTTGGAAAGAATTAAATGCAACTCTAAAGATTGGGAACTCAAGAAGGTAAAGAGTCAGGTATTAAACTTAAGTATGATTGTGTTAAATCTTTTATGGATACCGATGCTTTTCAAAAGTTTAGCACTAAATATGGACTTGACTCTGAGATAGTAGCCTCTGTGAATCATTTGCTACTCATGTTGAACTCCCTAAGGAGAACTGGTTTAAATATCACCCACCTATTAAAGAAGGAATTAAAGAACCAGTACCAGTTAAAGAGGAAACTATACTTTATAATGTTGATCCAGTTGTTCCTTCTGCTTATATTGAGAAACTACCTTTCCCTATTAGGATTAAGGAACATGCTAAAGCTTCAACTATGGTTAACAAAAGCTATATTAGAACACCTAAACGTGATGAACAAATTAAGGTTTAACCTAGTATTGCTATGGTTAAAGATCTCTTAGAAGAAGATATGGATGGGCTTGTTATTTACTTCTGTGAAGAAGCTTCTAGAATTGCTAAACCAGATTAAAGAGATAAAGATAGAAATGTTGTTGGCATGCATGTTATTTTAGTTAAAATAGGATATCACTGTTATCATGGTTTATGTGACATGGGTGCTAATGTGAGTGCTATTCCTTACACTTTATATGAACAAATCATGAAAGAAATAGCACCTGCTGAGATAGAAGAAATAGATGTTACTATTAAACTTGCTAATAGAGACACCATATCACCAATTGGGATTGTTAGAGATGTTGAAGTCTTGTATGGGAAAATAAAATACCCTGCTGATTTTCTTGTTCTTGGTTCCCCACAGGATGACTTTTGTCCCATTATCTTTGGTAGACCTTCCTTGAATACAGTTAATGCTAAGATAGATTGTAAGAAACAAACTGTTGGTGTCAGCAGCCAACTTAGATCTTCACACACGCCCCAGATTTCGAACCTAGTTGGGGTCCTCGGAGCCACAATTCCAACATGAGGGAAATACTTATCTCTACTTTGCTGCATCACCCTTTCCTCTTCCAGGGAAAAACCAACGCAAGCTCAAGAAGTAGCAGTATTTAGTAGCAAAGTAGTATGAAAGTAACAGTAACAGTGGCAATAGTAACAATAGCAGTTCTGTAGTGATTGTAACAACAGCACGATGAAAGTAACTTAGAAAAGATCAATATGTGAAAAGATCACATGCATTGGATTAATGATGGATAATTATGTTGGATGGCATTCATCATGCAACAGTTATAACCTAGGGCAACACAGAACTAGCTCCAATTCATCAATGTAATGTAGGCATGTATTCCGTATATAGTCATACGTGCTTATGGAAAAGAACTTGCATGACATATTTTTTCCTACCCTCCCGTGGCAGCAGGGTCTATAAGGAAACTAAGGGATATTAAGGCCTCCTTTTAATAGAGAACCGGAACAAAGTGTTAGCACTTAGTGAATACATGAGCTCCTCAAACTACGGTAATCACCGGAAAGAATCCCAATTATTGTCACCTTGGGGTATGCGGATCATAACATGTAATAGGTGCATATAACTTGCAAGATAGGATCAAGAACAAACATGTATTCATGAAAACATAATTGGTTCAGATCTGAAATCATGGCACTCGGGCCCTAGTGACAAGCATTAAGCATAGCAAAGTCATAGCAACATCAATCTCAGAACATAGTGGATACAAGGGATCAAGCCCTAACAAAACTAACTCGGTTACTTGATAAATCTCATCCAACCCATCACCGTCCAGCAAGCCTATGAAGGAATTACTCACTACCGGCGGTGAGCATCATGAAATTCGTGATGGAGGAAGGTTGATGATCATGACGCCGTCGATTTCCACCATCTGAAGCCCCGAATGGACTCTAGGTCAGCCCTCCCGATGAAGAACAGGCGGTGGCGGCGGCTCCGTATCGTAAAAATGCGATGAATCCTTCTCTCTGATTTTTTTCTTGGCAAATAAGAATATATGGAGTCAGAGTTAGGGCCGTCGAAGGTCCAAGGGCCCCACAAGCCTCGGAGGCGCCCCCCAGCTTGTGGCTCCTGGGTGGGCCCCCTCTGGTATATTTTCCACCAGTATTTTTTATATTTTGCACAAATATTCTCCATAAATTTTCAGGACAATCCAAGAACTTTGATTTCTGCTTAAAAACTACACCATAACAATTTTGCTGAAAACATCGTCAGTCTGGGTTAGTTTCATTCAAATTATGCAAATTAGAGTCCAAGACAAGAGCAAAGTGTTTCGAAAAGTAGATACATCTGGAACGTATCAAGGAGATCGTCAATAAGTGTAAGGATCATGAGGAGGATCACAAGGAGTCCGACAACTCCATGGATGAGGATGTGGAGTAGTGCTTCGACCTTGGGTTATTTAGTCACTCTTTGTTTTTTTTGGCATCTCGATGCCAAAGGGGGGAGAGTTTAGGACCAGGTGATTTGCAGGGTTGCCAAGTCACAAGCTCACCTTATTTGCTCCGTGTTTTTATGCTTGTGAACTCTTTATCTTATTTGCTTTGGTTTGTGAGACTTTGAGACTATGCTTATATGGTGTGAGACATACGCTACATTATCTATCTTATTATGTCGTATCATCTTGGTATGTTGAGCTGCGCTATATTGTTGCCCTTGTTACCTTCATGCTCACATTCTCATTCTTGCAACCATGCTTAGTGGTCATATTATATTTGTTGCAAGCATAACATTGTCTATAAAATATAGGAGTGATACGTCTCCAACATATCTATAATTTTTTATTGTTCCATGCTATTATATTATCCATCTTGGATGTCTTATATTCATTATCATGCTATTTTATATCATTTTTGGGACTAACCTATTAACCTAGTTCCAAGTGGCAGTTTCGGTTTTTTCCTTGTTTTTGTCTATTATAGAAATTCAATACCAAACGAAACGAAACTTTTGACAATTTTCTTGGACCAGAAGACACCGAGGAACTTTGTGAGGACTCCAGAAGAGCCACCAGTTGGCGACTAGCTCGGGAGGCGTGCCCCTAGGCTTGTGGGCCCCCGGTGGCTCCTCCAACCCAATACCCAAATATTCCCTGTATACCATAGGGCACACCAAAAATACTTTTCCGCTGCCGCAAGTTTGTGTTCTCGTGAGATCCCATCTAGAGACCTATTCCAGTACTCTGCCGGAGGGGGATTCGATCACGGAGGGCCTCTACATCAACCTTTCCACCCTTCCGATGATGTGTGAGTATTTTAACACAGACCTACGAGTCCATTGCTAGTAGCTAGATGGTTCTTCTCTCTCTTTGATCTTCAATACAATGCTCTTCTCGATGTTCTTGGAGATTTAATCGATGTAATCTTCTTTTGTGGTGTGTTTGTTGATATCCGATGAATTATGGGTTTATGATCAGATTATCTATGAATATTATTTGAGTCTTCTTTGAAATCTTTTATGCATGATTAAGATAGCTTTGTATTTCTCTCCGATCTATTGATTTGGTTTGACGAACTAGATTGATTTTTCTTGCAATGGGAGAGGTGCTTTGTATTGGGTTCAATCTTGCGGTGCTCAACCCCAGTGACAGAAAGGGACATGGCATGTATATTATTTTTGCCATTAAGGATAAAAAGGTGAGGTTTATTCATATTGATTGGATCTATCCCTCTACATCATGTCATCTTGCTTAAAGCGTTACTCTGTTCTTGTTAACTTAATACACTAGATGCATGCTGGATAGCGGTCGATGTGTGGAGTAATAGTAGTAGATGCAGGCAGGAGTCGGTCTACTTTTCACGGACATGATGCCAACATTCATGATTGTTGCCTTAAATATCGTCATAATTATTTGCTTTTCTATCAATTGCTCAACAGTAATTTGTTCACCCACCGTATGCGTTCTTTCAAGAGAGAAGCCTGTAGTGAAAACTATGGCCCCCGGTTCTATTTTATCGTATTATTTTAAGATCTATAAAACTGAAAAGTACCTTGCTGCAATTTATTTACCTTTACTTTATTTTGCACTTTTATTTATCTTTTATACTTATCTCTATCAGATCTCATCCTTGCAAGTAACCATGAAGGGATTGACAACCCTTTTATCATGTTGGGTCCAAGTATTTGTTTGTGCAGGTGATATCATTGGAGACTTTGTGTTCCTCCTACTAGATTGATACCTTGGTTCTTAACTAAGGGAAATACTTATCTCTACTTTGCTTCATCATCCTTTCCTTTTCAAGGGAAGAACCAACGCAAGCTCAAGAAGTATCATGGGGGGTGCTGATCCTAGTGCGTGTGCTTTGCATTCCAAGAGCACATTTGAATAGTCCACACATCTAGGGAAGCCAGTCCATATTTTGTGGATCTTCGGTTTGCATATTATTCTTGGACATTATTTGTGCAAATCCTATGTTGTCATCAATCCACCAAAAAAGGGGAGATTTCTAGGGAATATTTCTCTCTATTAGTTTTGGTGATTGATGACAATGCTTTTTGCGGACTAACCGTGTGCATTGAGCATTTCAGATATTCTGTTCCATGGCACAAGACGGTTTATTCCCCTCGGTAATAGAGACTGAAGACGGTTTCTTTGATGTTTCTTTTTAGGTGGATTTGAGTCGTAGAAAAACCATACTGTTAAGAGGGGGTCCGCTTTGGAAAGGTTAGGGTGGAATCAACACGCACAATACCCTTATGCACCCACATATGCTTCCCTCAACATTGGAGGTCCTGCTATTTTTGCTATTGGGCTTTCTTTAAGCACTGATGTCGCTGGAACTACGTCGGTATTTCCCCAAAGAGGAAGGGATGATGCAGCACAACTACAGTAGGTATTTCTCTCAGTTATGAACCAATGTATCAATCCAGTAGGAGAACCAAGAAAAACTATGTAAACGGTACCTGCACACAAAGAACAAAAACTTGCAACCCAACACTTATAAGGGGTTGTCAATCCCTTTTCGGGTAACGCGCCAGAAATTGTCAAGTGGATGGGATAAAATTTGTGATAGATTGGATAAATAGATCTCGAATAAACAAGAAATAAAAGATGCAAAATAATAAGTGCAGCAAAGTATTTTTGAGTTTTTGGAATAATACATCCGAAAATAAAAGCAAGTAAAATAGATCGGAAAGCAAATATGATAAAGAATAGAACTGGGGGCCGTATATTTCACTAGTGGCTTCTCTTAAGAAATAGCACACAGTGGGTAAACAAATTATTGTTGGTCAATTGATAGAACCTCGAATAATTATGATGATATACAGGCAATGATCAATATATAGGCATCACGTCCAAGATTAATAGATCGACTCATGCCTGCATCTACTACTATTACTCCACACATCGACCGCTATCAAGCATGCATCTAGTGTATTAAGTTCATGGAGAAACGGAGTAATGAAATAAGAACAATGACATGATGTAGACAAGATCTATTCATGTAGGAATAGACCCCATCTTGTTATCCTTAATAGCAATGATACATGCATGTCTTGCTGCCCCTTCTGTCACTGGGAAAGAACACTGCACGATCGAACCCATCACAAAGCACCTCTTCCCATGGCAAGAAAAATCGATCTAGTTGGCCTAACTAAACCAAAGATTCGAAGAAGAAATACGAGGCTATAAATAATCATGCATATAAGATATCAAAACTCAAATATCTTTCATGGATAGGTAGATCTGATCGTAAACTCAAAGTTATTGGATCCCAACAAACACACCGCAAAAAAGAGTTACATCAAATAGATCTCCAAGAGACCATTGTATTGAGAATCAAAAGAGAGAGATGAAGCCATCTAGCTACTGTCTACGGACCGATAGGTCTATGATGAACTACTCACGCATCATCGGAGAGGCGCCAATAAGGACGATGAACCCCTCCTTGATGGTGTTTAGATTGGATCTCGTGGTTTTGGAACTTGTGGCAGCTGGAATTGTTTTTCGTCGACTCCCCTAGCGTTTCTGGAATATTTGGGTATTTATAGGGCCAAGAGGCAGTGCGGGAGGCCACCGAGGTGGGCACAACCCACCTGCAGGCGCGCCCTGGTGGGTTGTGCTCCCCTTGGAGCTCCCTTCTGGTACTTCTTGGGCCCAACAGGTGTCTTTTGGTCCAGAAAAATTCTCCAAAAAGTTTCACTATGTTTGGACTCCGTTTGGTATTGATTTTATGTGATGTAAAAAATAAGCAAAAACGGCAACTGGTACTGGGCACTATGTCAATGGGTTAGTCCCAAAAAATGATATAAAGTTGCTATAAAATGATTGTAAAACATCCAAGAATGATAATATAACAGCATGGAACAATAAAAAATTATAGATACATTGGAGACGTATCAAGCACCCAAGCGGTAGTACTGCCCTGGGAAGCGGTAGTACTGTTTCAGCAGTACTTCCGCATTTCAGTGTCGCGGGCACTACCGTTTATTTTTGGGCTACTAATGTATTATTTGCATTTGCGGTAGTTGGGCGGCAGTAGAGAGATAGTACTGCTGCCGCGGTACTACTGCGCTAGTACTACCCCACTACCGCAATCTCTTTGTAGCCTGGAGGAATTAGTGGTAGTAGGGCATGTTTCCAATTTCTACTATCGCACAAACTTTCGCCTATTTTGTGCTTCTATTGCCCTTGTCCACTTCTACGGTAGTAGAGCAGATGTTATCCAGTAGTACCACCTTTTGCGATACTTCCGCACTGGCAATCCTCTACTACTGCTAGTTCATTGTGTCCTAAGACACTTAGCATAGTACCGCTAGTGAGGACGGTATTACCGCTCCGGCGACACTACTGCTCCTGTATTCATGTACTCACATGCAACAACTGGAACTATTACACTAAGCGGTATACCGCTCTACCACTACAAAAGAATACACTTCTGTGATGATACATGTTTGTCACAGTAGGTCACATTTTCTGTCATGCATGTGCATCCATGACGATTTTATGACAGAATCAAGATAGTCGTGCTGTCATAGAAGTGTTCCATGACAATACCAAAATTATCATCACAAGAGTGTCCACTTCCATGATGATAAATGGCGCCTCATGGAAGTGTTTTCATCAAGGGTAACCAACACATGGCATCCACTATAACGGGTCGCCGTTAAGCTATCGGGTTCCGGTTTGGATCCGATAACCCGTTAACAGCCCCAACCAATGGTGATTTCCACGTGTAAAATTCTCATTCGCCGGACGATCCACGTGTTGGCTCAGCGTTGGGATAGATGTCATCCACTCATTGTACGGGAGGCGCCTACGATATGTTGGCACATGGCAAGGCCCAACAGTGGCCCATTTAGGTGAAAGAGGCTGGCCCAGTCAAAATTAGCAGGCCAACCCATATAGGGCCTACTGGTGTGTGGTCCATTTAAGCCCACAACCCATATAGATGTGCCAATTCGGCCCGTCAATGGCCCATTAACTATTTGACACCATTGCAGCCCATCGTCAGCTCGAGCCCGTTAACAGCCCGCTATATATTTGGGCTCAATATTGGCCCTATGTGTTTTGGCATGTTAACGTCCCATTCAAGGGATGGGCCAATTTTAGGATGTACGTCTTTCGGCCTTTTAGCAACCCATTTAAGTGTTGGGCCAGTTTCAAGCCTGGTGTGTCTTTCAGCCTGTTAACGGCCCATAAATGAGTTGGGTCGTTTATAGTCTGACCTGAGTTTTGGCCTCTTAACGACCCATGTTCTTCATGACCAATACCAGCCCGGTTTCGCTTTCGGCCTGCTAAATACCCACAACATAGTTGGGCCATATACAGTCCGACCTGACTTTTGGCCTCTTAGCGGCACATGATCTTCATGGTCCAGTACGAGCCTGTTGTCTCTTTCGGCTTTCTAAAGGCCCACAATACAGTTGGGCCATATATAGCCTGACCTTAGTATCGACATGTTAAGGGCCCGTGAAATCGAATTGGCCCACTTATTGCCCGCTTCGATGTTGGACTGTTAACGACCCGGGAGGTAATAAGGCCGAGCATTAACTGTTGGCTCGTTTCAATTATAGCGGCCCAATAGAGCTTTCGGCCTGGTTACGGCCCATTAACTTAATGGACCCAGTAAAGTTCAAACATGTCTGTAGGCTGAATTAGATAAAGTCGATTCCGGCCCAACTATAATTTGAGCCCATTACGACAAGAAATTATGGACAGGACAAAAACCGATCAATCAAAGGCCTATGAGAATTTTGGCCCATGCGAACCCATTAGGGAATCCCATTAAGGGCAGTGGGCCGCTTCCTTCATTTAGGCCAACGACTGCTCGTGCTAACTAATAATTTCACTGCTTTTTTGCCTTCCTAGCGACCAGTTAGCTGAAATGTGAGGCATGCTAAGCAAACGTATGGCATACAAGGAAAAATGTTGCACATCCAGCATATATTATAGAAAATTACATCCATTGGGGAATCAAAGATTGATGCCAGTGAAAATAAATGAACAGAACTTAATGATCTACAACCTCACAATCTTCAACCTCAGTGTGGATGACGCCCATAAGCATGTGAGCAAGTTCTTCCTTCTTTACTGCATTGTCTCTGAAAACATTGACCAGTTGTTGTTGCACAAGAATGTGTACCTCTGGTTCCTCCATGATTTCCATGATTGCTTCAGCCACTAATTCGTTCACAAACATACATTTTTCCGTTGGATTCAAGACAGAGGAAACTCAACAGATTCAGAAGGCGATTTTGGCAGGCTTGTATTATTTATAGTGGAGAGTGTATCAACCACTGCATCATAACATAAATTAGGAGGGGGGCCAAATAGATTAATCAAGAGTTATTGCCATATTACCTGGCCTAGATTTATTTGAAAGATACAATGGGGTTGCCTTGCTGTTTTCAGAGTTTGTCTTCTTATCTTCAGCAGGCTGCACCAAATTAACACACTAGCATTGCTATCATTAGCTATGTCATATAATAGAAAAGCAACATTGACACAACAGATGTTTGGGAAACCAAACCACACCAGCCTACACCAAATTAATACAATATGGCACAACTATCATCAGCCAGGTAAGGTAATCGGAAAGCAACATTGACACAATGAATGATTGGGCAACCAGAACAACACTACAATTTAGTAATGTGCATGATATGAGATAGTACACTCATGCAGCTCAATATGCAAAACTACAAGTCTGTTTTCCTTTAAAAAATAAACATTGTCGTAATTATACATTTTGCTACAAGTAAATTTAGATCAGATAAAGGTTGGATTCACACCAATTAACAAAATACATACTGATGTAAAATTTTAGTGATATACAACAGGTACTTACATCAGCATTGGATCACAGAGAATTCCCGCAAGATACTTTCCTCGAACACGATCCTAGTTTAGAAAGTCTTTTATCCTTTAAGCTTATTTTCTAAAAGAGGGATGGGTAAGAAACATGTAGAAAATGTGATCTGAATGCTATAAAATTTAATGATGTGATGATACGCACACGCTTTTTAGAATGAAGTTGACATTTTTTTGCTGGACTGGAGCAGACTAGTTCTTTGGCCACTTGAATCTGCTTATTATCAGTAGGAATTGGGTTTCTCTGTGTTGGAGAAGTATCTATGAACATTGGAGTTGGTCTACTATCTCCTGGCGTTTCGATCTTTTGCAAAGACCTTGTTTGTAACCCTTCATATTCTAACATAGCCGTCTTCCCCTTGCATGCCCTATATAGAAGAATGGTGCTTGAGTTATAAAACATGCTATGGCAGAGAGATGGAATAGGTAGTGAAGAATAGAAAGGCATGACAAATTTACATGTATTCCCTCCATCCAGAAAATAAATGTATGTGACTAGGCATATTTCAGTTCTAGATACATCCATTTTTATCCATTTCTGCGACATGTAATCCGGATGGAGGGAGATGTAAGAGCTAGGGATACAACAGGACAGCAGAGTAAAAAAACACTAGTTCAATGTAAAACTGTATGATAGCGGAATATATACAGAAAAACACTAAGGCAACATATGCTTGTATGATTGGGAACCTAAGATGGCATTTAAACAGGCCACTAGAACAACACTTCAATGTAAAAAAACATGGTATGGTAGACAGATGAAGTACATACTGATGAATAACAATGCATAAGATATTCAAAAGCATGATGACCAAACTAAGCAGATGGCATTGCGATAGAGTAGAATGACAATACTTGAATTTGAAAACATGTTATCATGAATGGAATAGGTACTGGAAAACAGGAAGGCATGACATATTTACATGCATGATCAGCAGGCTAAGCACATGGCATTGCAACAGAGTAGATGCACTCCAAGACATTATATGCATGTTGTACCCATACCACGGGCCAAGTTACAGCAAGGACCTTGTGGGGTGAATAGGATTCGGCATCTTTCTACAAGTCTTCTGAAGAACTGCCTTTACATGTTCCATCATATTGGGTATCATTGACGTCAAGTTTGTTGGCTATTACATTGCTCTGTGAGGTTCTTGTGGATATATCAGTGTGTCCAATTACATCTGACATGCATGGAAGACAACTAGTAGTTAGATTTATGTACTGAGTGCATGTAGGAGACGACATAAATAGTAGGACTGGGCTTAATTAGCAGCAACATGTCTCAAAAACTAAAGGGAGAACACAGATGAAAGCTACAAAATATGTATCGTTTGTACTCGAGATTAACTAGATGGCACACAATAGTATTAAAGAACAACATAGGTAATACTAGAAGTGGTATAATCACCAGCCCGTGGGATAACATTGGCTGATGGATGATAACTATGCAACAACGTTACCTAAAGAACTAGTCTCTTATCTGAACTATGGAACATCATTAACTCCTGAACAAGACGCTGAAGAGATCAGGATGAATATATAGTGAAATGTGACAATCTATTTTCCATGCTTAGATGAATAACAAAGCCATAAATGTTGCACACAAGTAAGATGAGCGTACAACCTGTCTGGCCGCCATCCATTGGAGTGAGCATCATGTGCTGACTTGTCGATGTCCCTGCAGTTGTTATGGCTGTCCATGTCGGGCATGCACATTCGATGCAGGGAACTATTGAGTGAGGACTATAGCTCCCTTCTGGTGTATGCTTCCCTTGTTGGAGCAGCTGCGGTGAGAAGGAAGACGGTGTGCCTGAAGATGCAGAAAACACAAAATGTTAAGAACAACACATATCTCTGGTCTGAAGAAATACCCTAAGAGATCAACAGTAAGGTACGAGAGTGGTCACACGTCTGTTGACTCAAAACTAAATTGGGGTCAGACGATTTTATTTCATTTTGGTACCGTCCAATATACGCCAGATGGCTTGATGGCCGTCTTGTGCCTCCTAGCTGACATTGTTCAGAATCTTCCCAAAGGAGCCAGCGACCATCGGCAGAGCAGCCTGCCTCCGCCATCCGTGGACGCGAGAGCTCCAACCAAAACCCCGCTCCCCGCCCCACCGCACTGCCGTGGTTGCGCCGCCCCCGGCTAATCCACAAAGACTCTCCGTCATCCAGATCTGGCGGCAGCAGTACCTTCAACCCACGCAACTCTAAGATAGCCACCTAAGGAATGCTTCCGCGGCGAACTTGCGCCCCTGCACCCTTATGTTAGACACTAGCCTACCGGCAGCCTAGGAGCTCCGCCGCCTCGAGGGGTGCTGCTTCCTATTGGGAATCGATTGGCCCAGAATAAAAATTTAGACAACTGATGCCTGAATAAAATGATTTAAGATGAGTGTACGACCTATCTTGCGGCCCGGTGAAGTAGGCGGCTCCAGCTGTCAAGTCGGTGAGGCCGGCGCGGTTGCGGTGGCTACCGGCGGTAGGAAATCAGAGATCTCGCGACGGTCGATGGCTACGGGGAAGCAACGTCGGGGCCCTAGACGCAACCAAAGTTGGAGCCGCTCTGGCGCCGTGCACAATGGAGGGGGTGAATCAGCTCCGGTATGGTTCACGCGGTCGTCCTCGAGGCAACTCCAGCAGCATGGAGTAAGAGGCACACGACCCAGTGCATGACGGCAAACGGACAACGTCTCCGGCATTGGGGAGGAGGGCGGCAGCGAATTTGGTGCGGTGGGGGCGCCATGGAGGAGGGGCTAAGATTTCGCAACTTGGGAGAAGGGAGCTTTCGGGGAGAAGGTGATTTGGCACCCACGATGTATGAATGGGGAATTGGGAGGGGGGACCATGTCTTACAGACGCATTTGTCTGAAATGTGGTGGGAGTTACAGTTCTACCACTGTCTTTAGGCTTCTGGGCTTGGGTCTGTGTACTGAGGGTCGGGGATAGTAGAGTAACTTTCCTTCTCCCAAATAGTGGGCGCGAGCGATTTCAGGTGAAGAGGGCGTGTTTTCAAATAGTGGGAGCGAGCGATTTCGGCGAGGAGGGCATGTTTTGAAATAGTGGGCGCGATCGATTTCGGGCGAGGAGGGCGTGTTTTGAAATGGTCGACGTGAGCAATTTTCAGCCGAGGAGAGGTTGTTTTGCTGCCCATGGTTGAATTATTCGGCACCTGTCATTTCGGCCGGGGAGAAGGCGCGCTTGGATGAAGTTACGAACCTACCCTCGATGTACAACGGGCCAATTGATGTGTGTCCCACATAGGACGGTAATTTCACATCTCCCATTTATTTGCTCGGGCGAATTCCACCAAGTAGAGGGTGTTTAGCGGTTCATTCAAATTTTGGGAGAACAAGCATCCACGTCTACCTCACCAAGTTGATTCGAATCAAATTTTGAAATATTAGCTTGCCACTTCTATTTTAGATGGTGAGATGATGCTCGGGACTAATGTGTTTTTACATGCTCATTGCTAACGATTTGCTATATGACAAATAGTTGACCCACTCAAAAACGGGAATCAAACCCAAAATGAAATATCTTGATTCAATGAAATAGCTCGTTCACCAGGTCAAAATAGTGAACAAAATCCAAAATTGAACACCTCAATTGAGTAGCATGTTGTACAGTATTATAGTACTCCATGAACATGTTGAAAGTCAAATTAATGAACTTGTTTGATACGCATATCTCTATTCATGTGTGGATTGTAGACAACATGTTCTCCAATTCAAATATTTGAATACAAATTTATATCGAAACATGGTTTACATCAGTCTTTGATTCATAAACGTGACCTCCCCCTCTCCCGGACTCATGTTTTCTCTCTCTCCGACAATCTTCAATTCTATCGCACGCATCCAAACACAAACCTTGTCGGTCCCTCTCCCTCTCTCTCTATCTATGTGTGTGGGGGGGGTCGTTCTAGTTCTCATGCACTCCATGTATAGGTCTCTCTGGCACACTATGTATGATTCTCTAGTCCAACATAATATCTTGGGTGCACTCATCGTACGCACACAAATTCCCTAGCTCGTTGCATGTAACTCTCTCACGCACCACTCTGTCGTCTCGGAGCTCTTCCGGCCCCCCTCTCTCTCTCAAACTCTCCATCTCCCTGGGTCAAACATACACATGCATATCTCACTCGCACTCGATAGACCCATCTAAAACTCTCTCTCTCTCCCCCTCGTTATCTCTCCATCTAACACGCGCGCGGACACACACACACACAATCTCATGCCTAGCTAAGTATGATTGTCTCTCACTCAATTGTAGGCACACGCAGTCCCCCCTATGTATATGACTAATTCTTAGTCTCCATCACAAAACATATGCATTGTCTCTTTCCCTTACTTGGTCTATCTCGATTTCTCTCGGGGCATCTTTCTATCGCACACACACCTCGTCCCTCAATCTCTCACCCATATAGTTCCCTCGCGATCTCGAGGGGATCTCTCTATCAGAAACACACCCTCTCTCCCTCCTCATGCGTCCATCTTCTCCATGTGTCCCTCTCGACCTTTATCCCTTGTTGGCCAGACCTCTATTGGACATGTGTTATAGGGGTGTCTCTCTCTGTTGCAAACAATCACACACTATCTATATTCGTGTATCTCCTCACCTTGCTTTTCTATCTTGTAGATGCATGCGTGATATGTTTGCATAAGGAATGAGCACACACACACACTCTCTCTCTCTCTCTCTAATTTATCGTTTGTTGTCCCTTTCTCTTTCACACACACACACTCTTTTTGCACACTCACTCATTATCCTTCATACACACTTGTTCTCTCTCGACTTAGGCACTCTCTTCGGTCCACAGCATATAGATTTATTGAAAAGTCAAACATCATAAAGTTTGACCATGTACATGGAGAAAAACATTTACATCTAGAATGGCAAACATATATCATTAGATTCATCATGAGATGTAGTTTCGAATGATGTATCTTTGGTATTGTATATATAAATAATATTTGCGTAAACCTGGTCTAAGTTTCCAAAGTTTGACTTCTAAAAGAATTATATGCACTGCATTGTCAAACGGATGGAGTATCTCTTTCCCCCTCCCAGCTATCTGACGCACCACTCAGCTGTATCAGGGCTCCTCTATCTCTCTCAAACTTTATATCTCCCTGGTTCAGACATACACGTATCTCGCTCGTGCTACATAGACCCATCTAACACTCTCCGCCCTTGTTCTCTCTTTATGTGACACCCCCCCCCCCTGAAGTACCATAATCCCTCACTCCATCATAGGCACACGCACTCCCCCCTAAGTATGACTATCTCTCACTAGCTATCAGGAACACACGTGTTGTCTCCTTCCATCCATACATCTATCTTGATATCGCTCGGGGTATCTTCTATCATGCACACACCTTGTCACTCGATCTCCCGCCCATGTAGTGCCATCACGATCTCCAGGGGATCTCTCTGTCACAAACATACACTCTCTCCTCCCCACATCTGCATTTTCTCCGTACTTCTCTCTCGACCTCTCTCCCTTGTTTGTTAGACCTCTCTTGGCCACGTGCTAGGGGTCTTTCTCTCTTGGTTGCAAACAACTACACACTATCTCCTCACCTCGCTTTCGTTGTCGAAGATGCATGTGTGATATGTTTGCATAAGATACACACGCTTTTTCTCTACTTTACCGTGTGTTGTCCATATCTCTTTCACACACGCACACACACACTTTTTTCACTCACTCTTTCTATTTCACACACTCTCTCTATAGTTAGGTACTCTCTCACGTCCATAAACATATGGATTTTTTGAAAAGTCAAACCTCAGAAAATTTTGACCAGGTATATGTGGAGAAAAACATTTACATCAGGAACGATCATTAGATTCATCACAACATGTACTTACATACTATAATTTATCTTTGGTATTGTAGATACAAGTAATTTCTTTATAAACTTTGTCAAACTTTCAAAAGTTTGACTTTAAAAATAATATAGGCACTACATTATCAAACGGAGAGAGTAGCTCTTTCTCTCTCTCTATTATCTCTCACGGACCTCCCCTCTCACTCGATTTCTCTATACGGAGGGATTATACGGTCATTGTGTCAGCGTATAGCTCTGTTTATTGTTTAGTTGACCGGTCAACTAGTCCACATGTTGCGTCGTTAGCTCGTGTTCTCTATCTTCATGTGCTGGCCCATGTGGCAGTGGGTGAAAATAAGTAAACTAGAGGCCCATCCGACACGCGGTGAAGTAAACAAAGTTGAACCACTCGTGGTAGCACCCCGCACGCTGGTAAATTGAGGGCACACTTCTTCCGCGTGAAGGACACACTCGCGCACACTTCACCACTGCGCGGCGGCATGCACACAATGACGCACTCGCGCACACCCAGCACACAATACACACCAGCCCATGTGTACACAGGCGTCGCCGCCGCCTAAGCTGGACGGCGAGGTAGCCAACAAGTGGAGGCGGCTTGAGCCAAAACCGCATACGATGAGCCTGGATTTCATCAGCAGCCTCCCGACGACATGCTGCTCGTCAGCATCGGCCTCCTCCCCACCAAATCTGCCATGCAGACCACCCTGCTCTCCCGGCGGTGGCGCCCTCTCGTGTTGCGTCCCCCTCAACCTCACCGTTGACGGCTGCCTCTGTGACGGAGATGGCAAATGCATGGCCGCAGTCTCCAAGACCCTTTCATCACTTCATGGGCCAACCGGACGCCTTGACATCCGCATGTTCAGTACCAACTACAAGGTCCAAGCCAAGTTCGATGAGTGGTTCTTATCCCCCGCCCTAGATCAGTTCGAGGAGCTCAGGTTTGAAGCTGGATGATGTCGCTCTCTGCCGCTATCCACGCTCCGCCTCACGCCAACGTTGTGTCACGCCGGCTTCAGCTCCTGCTATTTTACCTAGACTAATGTCGTGCCCGCCCTTCTTCTCCCTCAACTCAAGCAGCTCGACCTCTTTGATGTTGGCATCTCGAAAAAGGCTATGGAGCACCTGCTCCGTAGCCATACTGCGCTCGAGTACCTTCGTCTTCGGCAGATCTACGGGTTCATTAGCCTCCACATCGCCTCGACGAATCTCCGATGGATTTATGTGTCTTGTTGGCCCCACAACAAGACATCAATTGCGAAGAGATCACTCCAGCTATTCCACGTTACGGTCATTGAGAATGCGCCTTTCCATGAGAGATTGCTTGAATCTAATTGAGACATCTCCAACGCATCTATAATTTTTTATTATTCAATGCTATTATATTATCTGTTTTGGATGTTTTATATGCATTATTATGCTATTTTATATTATTTTTGGGACTAACTTATTAACCTAGAGCCCAATGTCAGTTTCTGTTTTTTCCCTGTTTTTGAGTTTCGCAGAAAAGGAATATCAAACAGAGTCCAAACGGAATAAAACTTCACAATGATTTTTCTTGGACTAGAAGACACCCAGGGGATTTGGAGTCCAAGTCAGAAGAGTCGTGAGCCAGCGGCAAGGGTAGAGGACGCGCCCTAGGGGGGCGCCCCTACCATGTGGGCCCCTTGAGGACCTTCTGACCTAGCACTTCATTCTAGATATTCACTATATTCCCAAACCCTCCAGGGGAGCCACAAAACCACTTTTCTGCCGCAACCTTCTGTAACCATGAGATCCCATCTTGGGGCCTTTTCCGGCAATCTGCCGGCGGGGGATTCGATCACGGAGGGCTTGTATGTCAACCCCATTGCCCTTCTGATGAAGCATGGGTAGTTTACCTCAGACCCACAGGTCTATAGCTAATAGCTAGATGACTTCTTCTCTCTCTTTGACTCTCAATACAATGTTCTCTCCGATGTTCTTGCAGATCTATCCAATGTAATCTTCTTTTGCGGTGTGTTTGTCGAGATCTGATGAATTGTGGATTTATGATCAGATTATCTATGAATTTATTTGAATCTTCTCTGAATTCTTATCTGCATGACTTGATATCTTTGTATTTCTCTTTGAATTATCGGTTTGGTTTGGCCAACTAGATTGGTTTTTCTTGCAATGAGAGAGGTGCTTACTTTTGGGTTCAATCTTGCGCTGTCCTCACCCAGTGACAAAGTAGGGGTAGCGAGGCACGTATTGTATTGTTGCCATCAAGGATAAAAAGATGGGGTTTTCATCATATTGCTTGAGTTTATCCCTCTACATTATGTCATCTTGCTTAATGCGTTAATCTGTTCTCTTGAACTTAATACTCTAGATGCAGGCACAAGTCGGTCGATGTGTGGAGTAATAGTAGTAGATGCAGGCGGGAGTCGGTCGATGTGTGGAGTAATAGTAGTAGATGCAGGAAGGAGTCGGTCTACTTGACATGGATGTGATGCCTGTATGCATAATCATTGCCTTGGATATCGTCATAACTTTGCGCTTTTCTATCAATTGCTCAACAGTAATTTGTTCACCAGCCATATTATTTGCCTTTATGAGAGAAGCCTCTAGTGAAACCTATGGCTTGGGTCTATTTTCTATCATATTAGTTTCCTATCTTCTATTTTGCTATCTTTTATTTTCAGATCTATAAACCAAAAAACCAAAAAATATTTTATCTTTTGTTTAGTTTTATCTTTATCTATCATATCTCACCTTTGCAATTGACCGTGAAGGGATTGACAACCCCTTTATCGCGTTGGGTGCAAGGGTTTGATTGTTTGTGCAGGTGCATAGATTGGCTACTTGGTTGTACCTCCTACTGGATTGATACCTTGGTTCTCTAACTGAGGGAAATACTTATCTCTACTTTGATGCATCACCCTTTCCTCTTAAGGGAAAAACCAACGCAAGCTCAAGAAGTAGCAGGAAGAATTTCTGGTGCCATTGCGAGGGAGGTCTAGATCAAGCCTACCAAGTACCCATCATAAACTCTCATCTCTTGCATTACATTATTTTCCATTTGCCTCTCATTTTCCCCCCACTTCTAAAATGATTTCTAGTAAAAACACAAAAAGATCTGTCTTTTTTTGCCCTTCTTCCGTTCGCCTTTTTGTTTACCCGTGTGTTAGATTGCCTGCTTTGTCACGATGACTCAAGAGAATACCAAGTTGTGTGAATTTTCCAACACCTATAATAATGATTTTATTAGCACTCCGATTGCTCCCGCCACTAGTGCAGAATCTTATGAGATTAATGCCGCTTTGTTGAATCTTGTTATGAAAGAACAATTTTCCGGCCTTCCTAGTGAAGATGACGCATCCCATCTAAATACCTTCATTGAGTTGTGTGATGTGCAAAAGAAGAAAGATGTGGGTAATAATATTGTTAAATTGAAGCTATTTTTGTTTTCACTCCGAGATCGTGCTAAAACTTGGTTTTCATCTTTGCCTAAAAATAGTATTGATTCATGGAATAAGTGTAAAGATGCTTTTATTTCCAAGTATTTTCCTCCTGCTAAGATCATCTCCCTTAGGAATGATATTATGAATTTTAAGCAAGTTGATCATGAACATGTTGCACAATCTTGGGAGAGGATGAAATTTATGATAAGAAATTGCCCTGCACATGGTTTGAATTTATGGATGATTATACAAAAAATTTATGCCAGATTAAAATTTGCTTCTAGAAATCTTTTAGATTCGGCTGCGGGAGGTACTTTGATGAAAATAACATTAGGAGAAGCTACTAAACTCCTAGATAATATTATGGCTAATTCTTCTCAATGGCACGCCGAAAGATCTTCTACTAGTAAAAAAGTGAATCTAATTGAAGAAATTAATGTTTTGAGTGGAAAGATGGACGAGCTTATGAAATGGTTTGCTAGTAAGAGTGTTCCTATTGATCCTAATGATATTCCTTTGTCTACTTTGATTGAGAATAATAATGAATTCGTGGATATGAATTTTGTTGGTTGGAACAATTTTGGTAATAACGCGTATAGAGGTAATTTCGACCCTAGGCCATTTCCTAGTAATTCCTCTAATAATTATGGTAATTCCTACAAAAATTTCTACGGAAATTATAATAAGATTCCCTCTGATATTGAGAACTATATTAAAGAATTTATTAGTCCTCAAAAGAATTTTATTGCTATGGTTGAAGAAAAATTACTTAAAATTGATGATTTGGCTAGGAACGTGGATAGAATTTCTCTTGAGATTGATTCTTTGAAAATTAGATCTATTCCACCCAAGCATGATATTAATGTGTCTCTAAAATCTATGAGAATTTCTATTGATGAATGTAAATAAAGAACCGCTAGGACGCGTGCTAAGCGAGATTGGTTTATTAAAGCATGTTATTCGATTTCTCGTGAAAATAATGATGAAGATCTTAAAGTGATTGATGTGAATCCTATTGAATCTTTGTTTTCTAATATAAATCTTGATAAAGATGGGACTGGAGATGAGTCAACTCTAGCTACAAGGCATCCCAATGATTCGGAGTTTATAGATCTTGATGGAAAAATTGATAAAAGTGGGATTGGAGAGGTCAAAACTTTAAGTAGCAATGAACCCACTCTTTTGGATTTCAAGGATTTTAATTATGATAATTGTTCTTTCATAGATTGTATTTGCTTGTTGCAATCCATGTTGAATTCTCGTCATGCTTATAATCAAAATAAAGCTTTTACTAAACATATTGTTGATGCTATAATGAAATCTTTTGAAGAAAAACTTGAGTTGGAAGTTTCTATCCCTAGAAAGCTTTATGATGAGTGGGAACCTACTATTAAGATTAATATTAAAGATTATGAGTGCCATGCTTTGTGTGATTTGGGTGCTAGCGTTTCCATGATTCCGAAAACTTTATGTGATGTGCTAGGTTTCCGTGAATTTGATGATTGTTCTTTAAATTTGCATCTTGCGGATTCCACTATTAAGAAACCTATGGGAAGGATTAATGATGTCCTTATTGTTGAAAATAGGAATTATGTGCCAGCAAATTTCATTGTTGATATAGGTTGCAATCCTACATGTCCTATTATTCTTGGTAGACCTTTTCTTAGAACGATTGGTGCAATTATTGATATGAAAGAAGGAAACATTAGATTTCAATTTCCATTAAGGAAGGGCATGGAAGACTTTCCTAGAAATAAAATTAAGTTTCCATATGAATCTATTATGAGAGATACTTATGGATTTCATACCAAAGATGACAATACCTAGATCTATTGCACTTATGCCAAGCTAGGGGCGTTAAACAATAGCGCTTGTTGGGAGGCAACCCAATTTTATTCTTGTTCTTACTGTTTTGGTTCTATTTTTCAATAAACTTTTCATCTTGCCTCTGGTTAGATGTGTTTTTATGTTTTAATTAGTATTTGTGCCAAGTAAGACCTTTGGGATGGCTTACTATAAGTGCATCTAGTGCCCCTTAGTGATTTTGGCGTATTGAAGAATTATAGGTTAAGGGACTAATGCGTTTGTGAGTGTACACAGGTCTATAAGTCTATGAGGAGTTTGATATTCACATAGAAAGTCGACCCCTAAAAATGAATGTCTTCGAATGAAGACTTTGGATTTCTAAAGACTTTCTGAAGACTTTGAAAGTGAAGAAATTGGTGTGACCGTGAAGACTTGTTATTCATACGAGGAACATGAAGCGTGAAGACTTTTGTTTTCGTAGTTTCATTTTCTCTTTCTTGAGTCATAGGAAACACCGTACTATTAAAGGGGGTCGAGGTAAATCTAAGGAAAAGTTTCCAAGTGATGCTCAACTCAAAATCCTACACCTACCAATCCCTTCAAGTGCAGCCATTGGAAATCTCATATAGTTCAGTCAATTTCTTCAGTGACAGAGACGAAGTTCTTCTGGTCTCTGAGGAATTTGTCCTGACTGCGGAGTTAGGAATTCGCCAATGCAGATTGCCTACAAGTGAGGAACATGATAACGTTGAGGAATTTGATAGTCAAATTTCCGACCGTTGCCGTGCTATGCGCCAGCTGTCCCAAAAATATCTACCCACCTAATGGTCATATTATTGAAGGGCATTTATGTCTTATCATGTCGGGCTGGTCCCTAGGCTATAAATAGCCGCCCCCTACAACCACTAGCTGGTTGGCTACTCCCCGAGAAACTGACACGTGTCATTGAGAGCATCCCATCCTCCGAGGACTTTGAGCGAAAATCATCAAGGGAGGAAAAACCCAAAACCCCAAACCAAACACCTACAACCCAAAGTGATTGAGCATCACTGAAGAGATTGTTCCTGTGTGGAACCGACGCTTGTTATCTTTGAGGACTATGCATCCTCTAGACGGTTAGGCGTCATGGTCTAGAGCATCCAAGAGGAAATTGTGGATCGCCGAGTGACCAAGTCTGTGAAGGTTAGGAAGTCACCTGAAGACTTACCACGAGTGATTGGACGAGGTCTGTGTGACCTTAGTTCAAGGAGAATACGGTGAGGACTGTGTGTCCTCAGGTTTAAATACCTAGCTGCTCTAACCAGACGTACAACTATCACAGCAGTTGGAACTGGTCTACCAAACCATTGTCTTCACCAAGCTTACTGGTTCTATTTGCTCAACCCTTTCATTTCTTCATTATTGTGTTTTGTACATGTTCATATCTGTTTGAATACTTTGACTGAAGACTTTCTCAATTTCCTCAGTTCAATTTCTTCAGTTTGCTTGTCGTCATTCTGTTTTTATCATGTGCTTATGCTTTCTATACTATGTGTTTTGTTTCCAATCCATCATGATGTCCATGCTTATGTTATGTCATGTCTGCATCTGAGTACTTATTCCGCTGCAAGTAGTTCTTCGCTTAGGAATTTCCTCACCCTAAAACTCCTCAGTGAAGAATTTATAAAAATCGCCTATTCACCCCCTCCCCCCTCTAGTCGACTTAACGCACTTTCAATTGGTATCAGAGCGAGGTACTCCCTTGTTCTGTGTGATTTTGGTTTAACAGCCTGGAGTTTGAGTTATGTCGACCGTAGGAATGAAGACTGTGACATGCCCCATCTTTGACGGTCATGATTATCCCAAGTGGAAGGCCATGATGAAGAAGCGCCTCATGGCGATGAACAGCGAACTCTGGACCGTCACTGAGATTGGTCTTACAGACCTATGCAAGATGGCGGAGGCTGATGATATTTGCAAGTACACTCTACTCAACCTCACGGCGAAGGACTTCACCTGCTCCGGCTTGTCACAAAATCAATTCAGGAACGTTATGCATCTCTGCCATGCGAAGCTCATCTGGGACCGACTCTCTGAGGTCTATGAAGGCCATTGATCTCACCATGAACCCTGGTTTGAGGATTTGATGGAATCGCGCAAGGCTATGACTTTCAATCCAGAATCATCTTCCTCTGCACCATGCCTTATGGCAAAAGGTGCCAAGGTAACTGAATGCTACTTATCTGAGTCTAGTGATGATGAATCTGGTGATGAATTTGGACTCAGTTATGTCAAACTTGCTTCCCTTGCCACTAAACAACAAAAAGCTTTGGAAAAAGTTCAAAACACGCTAGATGAGAGTGATGATATGTTGGGTGAAGAAATGGATAATTCTAAAGCTTTGGTTGAAAGTCTTCAGGGACTTCAGTCCAAGTTTGACAATCTTCAGAGTCATCATAACACTCTCTTATCTGATCATGAGAAGCTTTCTTATGAATTTCATCAAATAAAGCAAGATCTTGAGCAGTTAAGAGTGAGTTATGAAGATCTTCAGAAGGAGCGTGATTCATTACCTACTCAACAAATTAGCGTTGCTCAGGAATAGTTTATTCCTCCATGTTTGAAATGCATTGAACGTGAATCTGCTAATTCTTCACTTGAATGTTCAAATGCTTCTATTGCTGCAAATTCTTCAATTGTCTTTGCTATCACTAATTCCTCATCTGAGGATGCTGCGAGTATCACTGACCATGCAGGGCTGAAGGAATTGTATAAGATAGGCATGTACAAAAGCCTCAAAGGGCATCAGGCTCTTTGTGATGTGCTTAAAAAGCAGATCCTCAACAGGAACCCTAGGAAAGAGGGTATTGCCTTTGAGAGGAAACTCAATGCTAATGGGACCTACTGGAAACCTAAGCAGTATCCCAAAACCTCATGGGTTGCTGCAAAGGGACCTTTAATGGATCCATCTACTTTATCTGGCTTTACATGTGAATCTTCATATTCTTTTGATTAGTCATTTGACTCCAATTACAAACTGTTCAAAAATCAGAATGGTGAAGTATTTGCTAGATATGTTGGCACTAAATGCAGGAACGGTCCTCCTATGAAGAAAATATGGGTTCCCAAAAGGTGCCTTTAAAGTCTTCAGGTGAATGTCATCATGACACCACCTGTGAAGAATAGGAACCCTATATCAAATTCTTCATATGGACCAAAGTCTTCATATGGATCCAAGTCCTCATATAGACCACATTCCTCACATGGATCAAAGTCCTCACATGAACATCATCGTGCTAACACCTCTGTTTCGCAGGGAAAGGCTAAGGATTATGGATATGTGCGCTATTCTTCAAATCATTATGTTCATAAATCCTCAAAAATTTCTCTGCTTACTCATATGCTTACCCTAACCCCTCTTATGCGAAATGAAGTGGATTGGCATCTATGCCACCTTTCTCTTATGGAGCTCGTGGAATAATGAACTCTTTGCCACCCCTTCATATGTGGGTGGTGAAGAAAAAGAACTAATCTCTTATGCAGGGTCAGGTCTCCAGACGTACTTAAACGTCTGAAGAATTTGCTGGAGACCTAGATATGCTTGAAAGGACACAAGCTAATCATGAAGAAATGAATTTTCATTTCTCATGTCCTCACATTGCTATATCTGTTCTATTGCTTGATGAAATTGATCTGATGAATTTGATGTCATATTCTTCACTAATGAAGTATATGAGTTCGTAAGCTACACTAATTCATCTACAGGATGATCAACCCAAAGCCACTAAGTAGGTCCTCGATAGTGGATGTAAAAAGCAAGGTATTGGGTCTAGGTAAGGTTGCAATCTCAAAGGATCGACACATGGACAAAGTCATGCTTGTCGAGTCCTTAGGGTTCAACCTCATGTCTGTCTCAATGCTTTGTGATCTTGATATGGTTGTTGTCTTTGGCAAGTATCGTTGTGTTGTGATCATGGAAGCTGACAATTCCAAAGTCTTCGAAGGCTTTAGGAGAGGAGATTCGTATATTGTTGATTTCTCTATAGGACCACAACCTGCTACATGTCTACTTGCAAAAGCTTCGGAAGGTTGGCTATGGCATCAACGACTTGGCCATGCTGGGATGAGGAACTTGCATATGCTCGCGAACAAAAAGCATGTCATTGGCATCGAGGGTGTCAAATTCCTCAAGGACTATTTGTGTGGAGCTTGTGAAGCTGGAAAGATGACCAAGGCCAAGCATCCCTCAAAGACCATCATGACTACCACTCGTCCATTTGAATTGCTTCACATGGATCTCTTTGGCCCTACTCACTATGCCACATTTACCAACGTTGCATCTTTATATGGCTTTGTCATTGTTGATGATTATTCTCGTTATACATGGGTGCATATCATCACTTACAAAACTGAAGTGCAGGAAGTCTTCAAACGATTTTCCTCGAGGGCTTCAACCAACTTTGGTGTGAAGATCAAGCACATCAGAAGTGACAATGAAACTGAGTTCAAGAACACTGGTTTTGCTGACTATCTTGATGAACTTGGTATTACTCATGAGTTATCTTCTCCTTATACTCCTCAGCAGAATGGCGTCGTGGAGCACAAGAACATGACTCTTGTTGAGATGGCCCGCACTATGCTTGATGAGTACAAGACACCTCCTCGCTTATGGCCTGAGGCAATTGATACTACATGCCACATCATCAACAGAGTATATCTTCACAAATTCTTCAAGAAGACTGCATATGAACTCCTCACTGACAAGAAACCCAATGTGAGTTATTTCAAAGTCTTCAGTGCTAAATGCTGGATTGGAGATCCTCATCACAGTTCTAAATTTGCACTGAAAGCACATGAAGGTTTTATGCTTGGTTATGGTAAGGACTCACACACCTACAGAGTCTTCAACACCTATCACCACAAGGTTGTTGAAATTGTAGATGTGCGGTTCGATGAGACTAATGGCTCGCAAAGAGAGCACCTACCTCCTATGATAGATGAAATACCTCCTGAGGAATCTATTAAGTTCAAGGCTACTGAGGATGTCATTTCTACTGAAGAATCTACTGAAGTAGTCATTCCAGAACGTGAAGAACATCATGCTGGCATTTTTGAAGAAAATGGCTCTGAAGAGAATGCTGAGCAAATTCCTCATCATCAACTGGCTCATCCTCGCGTCGCTAATGAAGTGCAGATTGAGAAAATCATCAGCGACATCAACGCACCAGGTCCTCTCACACGCTCAAAAGCTTCACATTTATCTAACTTTTGTGGGCACTTTGCTTTCATCTCTATCACAAAGCCCACTAAGGTAGATGAAGCATTTCTGGAGCCCAAGTGGATTCGCTATGCAAGAGGAATTACATCTGTTTGAGCGTAACAATGTCTGGGAACTTGTCAAGCGACCAGACCCTCGCAAGCACAATATCATCGGCACAAAATGGATCTACCACAACAAGCAAGATGAAAATGGCCTTGTGGCGAGGAATAAGGCACAACTTGCAGCTCAAGGCTACACACAGGTTGAAGGGGTTGATTTCGATGAAACTTTTGCACCTATTGCTAGACTTGAAGCAATTCGCATATTACTTGCTTATGCTAACCATCATAATCTTATATCAAATGGATGTGAAAAGTGCATTCCTCAATTGAAAGCTTGAGGAAGAAGTATATGTTGCTCAACCCCCAGGTTTTGAAGATCCAAAGCATCCTGACAAAGTCTTCAGACTCAATAAGGCCCTCTATGGCCTCAAGCAGGCCCCTCGGGAGTGGTATGATACTTTGAAGGAATTCCTCATGAAGAAAGGCTTCAAACCCGGTTCACTTGACCCAACTCTTTTCACCAAAGATTATGATGATGAATTATTTGTGTGCCAAATATATGTTGAGGATATCATCTTTGGCTGTACTGATCACGTTACAGTGATGAATTTGCCTACATGATGAGTGAAGAATATCAAATGTCTATGATGGTAGAATTGAAATTCTTCTTAGGTCTTCAGATTCGTCAATTGCGCAATGGCATATTCATATCTCAGGAAAAATACCTCAAGGATGTATCGAGGAAATTTGGCATGCAAGATTGCAAAGGCGTCAAAATCTCTATGCCCACAAATGGCCATCTATGCACTGATGAAAACGGTATTGAATTCGATCAAAAGGTATACCACTCCATGATTTGTTCTTTATTGTATTTATGTGCATCTAGGCCAGTTATTATGCTTAGTGTTTGCATGTGTGCCCATTTTCAAGCTACACCGAAGGAATCACACCATAAGGCTGTGAAGCCTATTCTTCGATATCTAGCTCACATTCCAACACTTAGATTATGGTATCCCAAGGGCTCGACTTTTGATCTCATTGGATATTCAGACTCTGACTATGTTGGTGATCGTGTGGACCGCAAGTAAACATCAGGCACATGCCATTTCCTCGGACGATCCTTGGTCTGTTGGTCTTCGAAGAAACAGAACTGCGTATCACTCTCTACTGCTGAAGCTGAGTACATTGCTGCTGGATCGTGTTGTGCTCAATTGTTATGGATGAAGCAAACTCTCAAGGACTACGGCATCAATGTGAAGAATGTGCCACTCTATTGTGACAATGAGAGTGTCATCAAGATTGCTCATAACCCAGTTCAGCAGTCGAAGACAAAGCACGTTCCGATCCGTCTTCATTTTCTTCGTGATAATGTGTTGAAGGGTGACATCTCCATCGAGTACATGAAGACTGAAGAACAACTAGCCGATATCTTCAGAAAGCCCTTGGATGAGAAGAGATTTAGCAAGTTGCGGTGTGAGCTAAGTATCTTAGAATCTTCGAATGTCCTTTGAAAGGACACACATCCTAACACTTATGCAAAATTGATGGCTTAGATGTGCAACACACAAAGTAACATTTTTCTTCAATCAATGAAGATTAACCCTCTAAGTGTGAAGAAATTAACAAAGAATTTGATTCTCAGAGCCCTACGATAATTGTACGCAGTGTCTAAAATCATCATTCTTATACGGTGGGTCACACCACCAACAAAAGTTGTAAATCTTCAATTTGAGTTTTCTTCATTTTGAAATTCCTCAGTTGTTCAAATTCTTCAACTTTGCAATGTATTCACTGTTTCCATCATTTTTCTTCATTGGCTATATAAATATATGAGTTTATGTCCTCTACAACATTCACTTATTGCTATTTCTTCAAGTCTTTTTTCTAAGTGAATGTGATCGGACCCTTCCCCCTCTATGCTAAACTCAACCCAGTCTGTTCACAAATTCCTCATGTGCGTTCTATTTGAAACCCGTTCATAATCTTCAGTGTGTCCTTGTCAGCTGAAGAATTTGTGAACGAAACATTAAAATTTTCATGTCTGAAATTTCGGCTTTCGCCGCTCAAACCGTTCCACATTCCACGACAATACTTATCTATTCACCCACGATCTCCACCTCACAGTACGTGGGTGACACATGTCACACAGATGAGAAAATTTAGGATCGAAAGTATGTCTAGAGGGGGGTGATTAGACTACTTGACAAAATAAAAATCTATCCTTTTCCCAATTTTAAGTCTTGGCAGATTTTAGCAACTTAGCACTAGTCAAGTAAACAACCTACACATGCAAGTCTAAGAGTATAGCAGCGGAATGTAAACCAAAGTCAGGTAAAGGGAGGAGTTTGGAGGGAGAAAATGCAATGTAGACATGGAGATTTTTGGCATGGTTCCGATAGGTGGTGCTATTGTACATCCACGTTGATGGAGACTTCAACCCACGAAGGGTAACGGTTGCGCGAGTCCACGGAGGGCTCCACCCACGAAGGGTCCACGAAGAAACAACCTTGTCTATCCCACCATGGCCATCGCCCATGAAGGACATGCCTCACTAGGGTAGGTCTTCATGAAGTAGGCGATCTCTTTGCCCGTACAAACTCCTTGGTTCAACTCCACAATCTTGTCGGAGGCTCCCAAGTGACACCTAACCAATCTAGGAGACTCCACTCTCCAAAAGGTAATATATGGTGTGTTGATGATGAACTCCTTGCTCTTGTGCTTCAAATGATAGTCTCCCCAACACTCAACTCTCTCTCATAGGATTGGATTTGGTGGAAAGATGATTTGAGTGGAAAGCAACTTGGGGAAGGCTAGAGATCAAGATTTATGTGGTTGGAATGGAATATCTTGACCTCAACACAAGTGTAGGTGGTTCTCTTTCAGAAAATGTATGATGGAAGTGTAGGCGTATTCTGATGGCTCTCTCTCACTAATGAAGAGTGGGTGGGGGTATATATAGCCTCCACACAAAATCTAGCCGTTACACACAATTTACCAAATTCGTTGGGACCGAACCAGAAGACTCGGTCAGACCGATTCAATTTAAAATGTGAACGTTAGTATTTTCGGTGGGACCGACATGTCAACTCGGTGGGACCAATTTCATTAGGGTTAGGGCATAACGTAATCTCGGTGAGACTGATTACACAAACTCAGTGGGACCGATTTTGGTAATAAGAAAATAGAGAGTTGGTCAGGCAAACTCGGTGGGACCGATTCGCTCATTTTGGTTGGGCCGAAATGTTACGAAGGGGAAACAGAGAGTTTGCATTGCGAACTCAGTGGGACCGATCGCTCATCTCGGTTCGAACGAAACGTTGCGAAGGGAAACAGAGGGTTGCAATCCCATGTCGGTGAGACCGAGATCCCTATCGGTGAGACCGAAGTTACTAGGTTTTGTGGCAATGGCTATGTCAACAGAACTCGGTGGTGCCGGATAGAAAGTTTTGGTAGAGCCGAGTTTGACTTTTGGTTTGGGACATATGTGGATATGAGAAAGTGGTTAAGGATTTTGGAGCATATTGAAGGAAATATGCCCTAGAGGCAATAATAAAGTTATTATTTATTTCCTTATATTATGATAAATGTTTATTATTCATGCTAGAATTGTATTAACCGGAAACATAATACATGTGTGAATACATAGACAAACTTAGTGTCACTAGTATGCCTCTACTTGACTAGCTCGTTAATCAAAGATGGTTATGTTTCCTAACCATGAACAAGGTATTGTTATTTGATTAACGAGATCACATCATTAGTTGAATGATCTGATTGACATGACCCATTCCATTAGCTTAGCACTCGATCGTTTAGTATGTTGCTATTGCTTTCTTCATGACTTATACATGTTCCTATGACTATGAGATTATGCAACTCCCGTTTGCCGGAGGAACACTTTGGGTGCTACCAAACGTCACAACCTTACTGGGTGATTATAAAGGAGCATTACAGGTGTCTTCAAAGGTACATGTTGGATTGGCGTATTTCGAGATTAGGATTTGTCACTCCGATTGTCGGAGAGGTATCTCTGGGCCCTCTCGGTAATGCACATCACATAAGCCTTGCAAGCATTGCAACCAATGAGTTAGTTGCGAGATGATGTATTACGGAACGAGTAAAGAGACTTGCCGGTAACGAGATTGAACTAGGTATTGGATACCGACGATCGAATCTCGGGCAAGTAACATACCGATGACAAAGGGAACAACGTATGTTGTTATGCGGTCTGACCGATAAAGATCTTCGTAGAATATGTAGGAGCCAATATGGGCATCCAGGTCCCGCTATTGGTTATTGACCGGAGACGTGTCTCGGTCATGTCTACATTGTTCTCGAACCGTAGGGTCCGCACGCTTAATGTTACGATGACAGTTATTATGAGTTTATGCATTTTGATGTACCGAAGATTGTTCGGAGTCCCGGATGTGATCATGGACATGACGAGGAGTCTTGAAATGGTCGAGACATAAAGATTGATATATTGGAAGCCTATGTTTGGATATCGGAAGTGTTCCGGGTGAAATCGGGATTTTACCGGAGTACCGGGAGGTTACCGGAACCCCCCGGGAGCCATATGGGCCTTAATGGGCTTTAGTGGAAAGGAGAAAGGGGCAGCCCAAGGTGGCCGCGCGCCTCCCCCCTCCCCTAGTCCTATTAGGACTAGGAGAGGTGGCCGGCCCCCCTCTCTCTCTTTCCCCCTCGGGGAATCCTAGTCCAACTAGGATTGGGGGGGAGTCCTACTCCCGGTAGGAGTAGGACTCCTCCTGCGCCCTCCTCCTGGCCGGCGGCCCCCTCCCCCTTGGCTCCTTTATATACGGAGGCAGGGGCACCTCTAGACACACAATTTGATCATTGAGATCGTTCCTTAGCCGTGTGTGGTGCCCCCTGCCACCATATTCCACCTCGATTATATTGTAGCAGTGCTTAGGCGAAGCCCTGCGACGGTAGAACATCAAGATCGTCACCACGCCGTCGTGCTGACGGAACTCCTCCCCGACGCTTTGCTGGATCGGAGCCCGGGGATCGTCATCGAGCTGTACGTGTGCTAAGAACTCGGAGGTACCGGAGTAACGGTGCTTGGATCGGTCGGATTGGGAAGACGTACGACTACTTCCTCTACGTTGCGTCAACGCTTCCGCAGTCGGTCTGCGTGGGTACGTAGACAACACTCTCCCCTCTCGTTGCTATGCATCACCATGATCTTGCGTGTGCGTAGGAAAACTGTTGAAATTACTACGTTCCCCAACACATATCACTAAGCATTTTGAGCAAGAACCTCATTAAGCAACACCTCATCCCCTTTTAATAGTATTGGCTTTTCCTATGGGCTCAATGTGATCTTGGATCACTAAAAGGTAAAATGTAGAGTCTTGAGCTTGAGCCAACATGTGTCCTTAGCATTCTGAGGGGTCCACATATCTAATCCATGCCATGCCAATCATTGAGCTTTCCTGAAATATTTACCATGAAATAGTATTAGCTCAATGAGCTATATGTTGTTAGTAATTACCAAAACCACCCAGGGATAGTTGCACTTTCAGAAAGGCCAGGGGCACATTCGTCCATTTTCCTCGGACGAGCAGTTTTTCACCGTGGCTAGATATACCCATTCCCTTCCTCACTCTATTTTTACTCCGCTCGATCTCACTCCCTAGCTCGAGCTCTCAAAACCTAGCGCCGCCGCTACTTCATTGTCGCGAGTGAGGAAGAGCTTCGCTGCCTCGACCTCGTCGCCGTCGTACTCACGCCGGCCACAGATTTCTTCACTTTGCCACCGCCGTAGCCGTCTTCCTCTGCCAAGTTAGGGCGTGGAAGATCTAGACTGGCGTACTTCCAATCTACATTCCCAGTTTGTCGTGTTCTTCGTCAAGGGTAATTAAAAGTTACTTTTACTGCCCTTATTGATTCCAGTGATTTCGTCAAAATCTTCAAAAGGTGTTTATTCTTCAAATCTTCACACTCTAAACACCTCACACAAACTTCTGTTCTTGATCTGTTTCCTAAGCCATGTTTTTCTTCAAGATTCCTCAATTGTGTGGATTTTCAATCTACACAACTCTAGAACCTAAGTCAAAGAACGTTACTGAAATTCCTCAAGACACATCTGGTCAAATTCCTCAAACTTATTCTTTTTGCAAAAACTTCTGAGAACACATATGACCTCTCCAAATTCTTCGCACCTATACTCTGTTCATGGGTACACATGTTTGCTGCTGAATCACTAGGTTCTCATCAACTTAACTCATTTGCAGTGTTCCTCAAAGAAAAATTGCATGCCTCTTCAAAGAACTCAACTGTTCAAAATCCTCAGCTTAAGAAAAATGGCTGATGGAAAGAAACCTCAGAAGGGAGGAAAGAAGTTGGTAGTCAACACTGCATTTGAAATCCCTGAAGACATCTATGCGTGTATTGCACTCTAGATGAGGCAATTCATGGAAAAGAAACGAAGAATGAGCGCAAAGTGCGCATTCAGAAAATAGAGAGGAGATGGCCCAGAGGATGGAGGGAGTACAGATATGTGACTCCCAAGTACATGAAGAAATTCGCTGTACACCCTCCATGCCCAAGACCTCCCTTGGCACCAGGCCAAGTTGCTGATCCCTCAAGCATCAGACGAGGTGAGGAATTTCCTGCTGAATGGGCCAAGCGTCAAGCTAAGTTGGCCAAAGTAGCAAAAGAGGTAGTGAAGAAATTCAATGAAGACTCTGCGGCTGCTGCTGCCACTGCTGAGGCCTCTGCTAGCAAGTCCAAGAAGGCTATGCCAAAGAAGCCCGCACATAAGCCCGGTACCTCTTCTTCAATGCCCTCACGGCCAAGCTCTTCTACTAAGCCCTCACGGCCAATTCCTCAAGCTACCCCAGTTCCTCGAGTTCCAAAACCCTCAGCTCCTCCGGCAAAGTCCTCAACACCTGTGCATCTCGCCTCATGCCAAAGGACCACAGGAAAATCCATTGCCTCAGGAGCCTCTGCAAGTTCTTCAGCTCCTCTGCATTCCTCAACTGGCCCCACATTGCTGAAGACCAAGGCCACTGTTGGATGAGGCACTAGACCCAGTCCTCAAAAGAAGCAGGTCGCCTTTCAAGTACCGTCCTCTGATGACGAAGCTGATGATGATGAACTCGCTGAAATCATCAGAGACAGACAACAGAGGGTCGCTAGAGCCAAAGGAAGTGAAGTTCCTCTCCTACTGGACCCAAAGTTGATCTTTGAATACATTGATCTCTGGCACAAGGACCTCGACACTCCTATGCCAGACTTCAAGCTGACTCCTGGCCAAAATCACATGCTGACCGCCTTCATAGGCGAAGAAAAATGGAAGTTTGAGAAGGCCAGGCAGCTGAAGAAAGCTCAATACAAGAAGGAGCGACTTCTGAAAAAGAACATTGTGAAAATGTCCACTGATGAACTCATTGCTGCTCAGACGGAGATAAAAAACCTCAATGATGAATTTGACGCATACCGTGTAGATTGGCTTGGAGCCAAGGTCAGATTCGTCAAAATGGTGGAAGGATTCACCTCAAATTTTGCAGCTCCATCGCAACATGAATCTCCTCAGGCTGAAGCATCTGCTCAGCCTACTGAAGAACATGCCAGCACCGCTGTTGAAAATCAGGCTGCTGAACAAAATGCGAGTACCAGGGCTGATGACTGCATTCCAGCCGCTGATGACATTGCCTGGGCAACCACTAGTGTTGCGCCTGAAGAACAAGCCAGACCAGATGAGGCATCAACCACTGAGCCTGAAGAATCTGAACCCACCAGGGCAACTGCATCAGTTGCGCCTAAGGAAACTAAACCTATTTCCTCTCCTCCTCCTGCACCAACAAGTACAGTTCTTCCTTCTGCATCAGAAGCGAATAAAACCAAAGATGCGGAGAGAGCAACAGTGAAGAAAAGGAAAACATCTACTTCATCTCAGTCTTCAGCACCAAAGAAGATGAAGAAATTGAAAAGCTCTTTTGGGAATCTGATTGATGCTATTCCAGTTTCAAGCATGCCATTAAAGGAACTCATTCCTTTTGGTGAAGACTATGTGATCCCAAGCGGATCGGATGAAGGCGTTCCCTTTGCTGCTTCTACAGAGCAGATGGACGAAGAAATTGAAGCAGATGATATCCCTTCAACTCCAATCATCTCATCGCCTATGCCTCAGTTCACAGCTGAAGAGGCAAGCGTTGAAGAATTAAATGAAGAAGATGAAGACGTGGATATTGAGTGCTCCGCTCCAGTGCTAAATGATAACTATTGGGATAGTCAGCACCCCAACTCTCCTCTCTTCACCCCACTACAACAAATCCCTCAGTCCCCTGTGCACACTGAAGTTCTTATGGGCTCTGAAGAACCTTGTCTCCCTGAAGCAATTCCAGCCACTAGTGCTGATGAAAATGCTACTGAAGCAATTCCAGCCACTAGTGCTGATGAAAATATTGATGAAGAAATGAACAACCAGGTTGCAACTGAACCTGAAATACCTCAACATGTGGTTCCGGAGAACATGATTCCTGAGGTTGTGATGACTTTGACTAACTCCTCAGCTCAAGCCGAAGAATCCCTTCTCCAAGAAGCAAAAATTCAAGGCTATTGACTTCTTCCATGAGCACATATATTCTTCACAGACTACAACCCGTATGACTCTGCTCGTCTTAGAAGGAAGCGTTTCTGGACTGCCAGCCAAGCCAACTTCTATTCTTCACTACTTTTCGATAAGGACAAAGTTTTTTATCATGCAAATATTCCTCACGTGGACATGGAATCACTACCTTGCTTCATGCCAGTCCTCAGTGTTCTTCACGATGCTGGACTTCTCAACTTCTACATTGATATATGTGATTGGAATGAAGAACTAATTCTTCAGTTCTATGCAACGCTGCACATCACAAGAAATGCTGAAGATGTAAAATCTTGGGTGTTGGACTGGATGACAGAGAATACTCACTTCAAAGCACCGGCCTCTGAATTGCTTCATGCCCTACCTGTCAGTCCTCCCCTTGAAGGTGCACGTTGTGTATATCATGAACCTGAACTTACTGACCACTATATGCAAGTGTTGATGAAGCCGCTGAAGCCCGGTCAAGCCTCAAGAACCAAATTCCTCGTTAAGGAATTGATGTATGTGCCACGGACTGTATATCACATCTTGACCAAGACTTTGAGTCCAATCAAGGGCCACAACTCTAATGAAGAAGGAGTCGTTGGTATCATGAAGAATCTGCTATTCAACCTCATTCATGGCATTCCTGTCAACTACCATGATTTCTTCATGAGGACTCTGGCAAATGCAGCTTTGTCCCCTTTTGAGTTGAAGCCTTATGCTCCCTGGATTATGAGATTACTCAGATCAAGGTCTTCAATCAACTACAAGGTTGTTTTGTAGAATCATGTCAGTTACTTGCCCCCAATAGAAGTCCTCAAGCGGACATTTTCCTCAGCTGATGAAAAGGGCAAGGCTACTGCTATTATTGATGAAGGCATTCGTCCATTGGATGGTCAGTTCTGCAAAGCGGCATCTTATTCCACCAATGATGACTATGCCACTCATGACTCTTCCACCAATGCCTCAAAGCAAAATCCTCAAGGCACAACTCCAAGGGTGATGACTGATCGTGAGCTTCTCCTCAGTCTTCACCAAAAGGTCGATCGCAACCACAAATGGGTTAAGTGTCAGTTTGGTTCTATTCTTCACAACATGACTGCTACACACGATGCAGTGAAGAAGAACCACTTCTACCTCCATGAAGTATTCAATCGCACCTGGGTTGTTCTGTCTCATCTCTATGGTGAATAAGATCTGAAGCAAACGGGTTTCAAGCAGGACTTTGAATGGTCTCAACCACCAGCGAAGAAATTAAAGAAACCCAAAGTTCCTTCCTTGGTAGCCACCTCATATTCTTCATCGCGCGAGACTGATGAGCATGAAGATTTGGAAGACACTACAGCAGGCCCTACCTCAACAACCGACCCCAACAATGCTGGCGCTCCTTCATAGACTCAGTAATGATATTCTTCAGGGGCGTTAGTCCTCACTTTTCGTCCCTTTTGGTCATTCGATGAAAAAGGGGGATAAATTTGAGTTAGTCTTCAAACGAGTCTCTAAATGGGCGTTTTTTTCTAAGGTACAACTCTCGTTCTTCTGAAGATTTATTGGATCGAGTTGTAAACTTAAACCCGATGGTGGTCTGATACTTTTGTTGTGTTCTTCTGCATGCTATTTCCTCATATATGTTAATGCACGCATGCTGAATCACATGAGTCACCATATTTCATCATGCATTTTGAATTCTTCATATCATATGTTAAACGCATGTATGAATTACAAGATATAGGGGGAGATCTCCATAATTCTACTCTTCAACTATGCATTGCTTCAAAAGCAAATTCCTCACTATGCATATCTTCAGGGGGAGTTCTTCTATATCTTGCAATCAAATTCCTCAATATCAGTATTTACACTTCATATGTTTATCCCCGATGAAAACTTAACCTATATTGTCATCAATCACCAAAAAGGGGGAGATTGTAAGTGCATCTAGTGCCCCTAAGTGATTTTGGTGTATTGAAGACTTATAGGTTAAGGGACTAATGTGTTTGTGAGTGTACATAGGTCTATAAGTCTATGAGGAGTTTGATAATTACAGAGAAAGTCGACCCCTAAAAATGAATGTCTTCGACTGAAGACTTTGCATTTCTAAAGACTTACTGAAGACTTTGAAAGTGAAGAAATTGGTGTGACCATGAAGACTTGTTATTCATACGAGGAACATGAAGCGTGAAGACCTTTGTTTTCGTAGTTTCATTTTCTCTTTCTTGAGTCATAGGAAACACCGTACTATTAAAGGGGGGTCGAGGTAAAACTAAGTAAAAGTTTTCAAGTGATGCTCAACTCAAAATCCTACACCTACCAATCCCTTCGAGTGAAGCCATTGGAAATCTCATACAGTTCAGTCAATTTCTTCAATGACAGAGACGAAGTTCTTCTGGCCTCTAAGGAATTTGTCATGACTGAGGAGTTACGAATTCGCCAGTGCGGATTGCCTAGAAGTGAGGAACATGATAGCCCTGAGGAATTTGATAGTCAAATTTGCGACCGTTGATGTGCTATGAGCCAGCTTTCCCAAAAATATCTACCCACCTAACGGTCATATTATTGAAGGGCATTTATGTCTTATCATGTCGGGCTTCTCCCTAGGCTATAAATAGCCGCCCCCTACAACCACTAGCTGGTTGGCTGCTCCGCGAGAAACTAACACTTGTCATTGAGAGCATCCCATCCTCCGAGGACTTTCAGCGAAAATCATCAAGTGAGGAAAAACCCAAAACCCCAAACCAAACACCTACAACCCAAAGTGATTGAGCATCACTGAAGAGATTGTTCCTGTGTGGAACCGACGCTTGTTACCTTTGAGGACTATGCATCCTCCAGACGGTTAGATGTCATGTTCTAGAGCATCCAAGAGGAAATTGTGGATCGCCGAGTGACCAAGTCTGTGAAGTTTTGGAAGTCACCTGAAGACTTACCACGAGTGATTGGATGAGGTCTATGTGACCTTAGTTCAAGGAGAATATGGTAAGGACTATGTGTCCTCAGGTTTAAATACCTAGCCGCTCTAACCATACGTACAACTGTCATAGCAGTTGGAACTGGTCTACCAAATCATTGTCTACACCAAGCTTACCGGTTCTATTTGCTCAACCCTTTCATTTCTTCATTACTATGTTGTGTACATTTCATATCTGTTTGAAGACTTTGACTGAAGACTTTCTCAATTTCCTCAGTTCAATTTCTTCAGTCTGCTTGTCTTCATTCTGTTTTATCCTGTGCTTACGCTTTCTGTACCCTGTGTTTTGTTTCCAATCCATCATGATGTCCATGCTTATGTTATGTCATGTCTGCATCTGAGTACTTATTCCGCTGCGAGTAGTTCTTCGCTTAGGAATTTCCTCACCCTGAAATACCTCAGTGAAGAATTTATAAAGATTGCCTATTCACCCCCCCCCCCTCTAGTCGACTTAACGCACTTTCACTTACGGTGATAGTTGATTTGATCTTGCTGAAAAACAGAAACTTTTGCACCCAGAAAAAATAATTTTCAATTTTAACAGAAGTGCGATAAAATACTGATTATTTTTGAAGAATATTAAGATACAAATTTCCTATGTTGTCCTAATTTCTAAGAATTTTTGGAGTTACAGAAGTATTCGAGATTTACAGATTTCTACAGACTATTCTTTTTTTGACAGGTTTTGTTTTCTATGTGTTGTTTGCTTATTTTGATGAATCTATGAGTACTATCGGGGGGTATGAACAATGGAAAAGTTGGAATACAGTACATATTACACCAATATAAATAAAGAATGAGTTCACAACAGTACCAAAAGTGGTTGAGGGAGTCCTGGGTTGGGGGGTCTCCGGACAGATGGACTATATCCTTTGGCCGGACTGTTGGACTACGAAGATACGAGATTGAAGACTTTGTCCCGTGTCCGGATGGGACTCTACTTGGCGTGGAAGGCAATCTAGGAAATATGGATATGTATATCTCCTCCTTTGTAACCGACCTTGTGTAACCCTAGCCCCCTCCGGTGTCTATATAAACCAGAGGGTTTAGTCCGTAGGACAACATACAATCATACCATAGGCTAGCTTCTAGGGTTTAGCCTCTTTGATCTCGTGGTAGATTAACTCTTGTAATACTCATATCATCAAGAAAAATCAAGCAGGACATAGGGTATTACCTCCATCAAGAGGGCCCAAACCTGGGTAAACATCGTGTCCCCTGCCTCCTGTTACCATCCGCCTTAGACACACAGTTCGGGACCCCTTACCCGAGAACCGCCGGTTTTGACACCGACATTGGTGCTTTCATTGAGAGTTCCACTGTGTCGTCATCATAAGGAGGATGGCTCGCCTCGTTGTCAAGGACAACATCACCTCTGGGGGAGCCCTGGTTGTAGGCCAAACTCTCCGCCTAGGCGGCTTCGTCATGACCGCCCGCTCGGCCGCTACACTGACGATGACCTCTCGGGTCATCGAAAATAGCCTCCACATCGACTCGAAATTTGCCGAGCAGATGGATCCAATGGAGCTCTCCTCTTTGAACGAGCTTTTGGATCGCATTGCCGCTCTGGGAGTCACTATAGACTACGATCGGATCGGGCTTAAACCCGACCAAAGGGAGATTAACTCTCCGCCGATCACTCATCAGATAGCGGTGGTGGAGGAGCAATGCGGTGATTCTCCCTCTATCCTAAGGACGAACTATGTACGGATTCCTGAGCTCTCTGAACAGGATACTTGCTCACGGGAGGACACCGCCCTAACCCTAAATCCAGAATCAGGCCGTATACCGAACCCACAGGGCAACATCCCAGAGCCCGAACTTCCAAGATCGGAAACTCCCCTGCCCCGGGATCACAGATTGGGTCAAGGTCTGGACTTAAATCCACCCACCCACCTAGATAGAAACGATCTTTCCCACATCAGGCAAGCGCCCCAAGAGACAGTACATCACTATTGGGCTAGATTCCTCCTTGTAATGAACAAGGTCAAGGACTGTCGCGAGGAAGACGCAATTTCGTTCTTTTGCAACAATTGCACGGACAAGGGAGTCTCAATGCCATAAGTCGCCGTGACATAGGACACTTCGCTGACTTGGCGGCCATAGTACGGAAATACTGTGCGATGGAAAGTACCTAGAAAACCCAAACACAATTTTGGGATAATCCGGCTCTAACAAAACCCCCAGTCCGGACTAAAAGGGTGCACTCTCATAAGTCGCCCGACTCAATTACAAAGAAGCAAAAGCCCACTACAGGGCGTGGAACCGTATCGGAGGGATGGCTTAACGGGCCTTGCAAAATCCATAGTACAGTGGATACCATATCAACACACAGCCTTGGAGCATGTTGGATCTCCTCACCCATAATACCTCAGAGCACCTTCCCATGGATAACAATATAGTATTAATGGTCTTCGAGACCTTCGCCTCAAATAATAGGCGTAAGCGAGCACTTCGTAGCCTTGCCAAAATCTGCCACATGGCAGCAATAAATCCATGGAGCGACACGGCTATCACCTTCAATGCCAATGACGAACCTAAATTCCGAACAGCCCGAACACCAGCCGCTTTGGTCCTTAGTCCAATTATGGACGGCTTTCAGCTCAATAAGGTCCTCATGGATGGCGGTAGCGGATTAAACCTCATTTATGAGGAAACTCTCCAAAAAATGGAAATAGACAACAACCGCATTGAGCAGAGCAGTACGACCTTTCGACGAATCATCCCTAGTCGGGAGGCACGTTGCGCTGGGAAAATCACACTTGATGTGGTATTCGGCACTCCGGAGAATTACAGGTCCGAAGAAATTACATTCCAAGTGGCCCCGTTCAGTAGCGGATACCACGCCCTTCTAGGGCGGGAGGCATTCAAGATTTTTCAAGCCATACCCCATTACGGGTACATGAAGATCAAAATGCCTGGACCCAATGGAATCATCACTCTAGTTAGTGATCCGGACACAGCACTCCGCGCCGAAGAAAAACAGTCGCACTAGCCCTCGTGGCATTATACGAAGCCCTTGTGGCGGAGGAGTTAACCGCGCTGCGCTCCACGGTGGACAGGGACGACGTGATACTAGACAAAAGATCCAAGTCCACCTCCTTCAAACCAGCGGACGAAATAGTCAAATTCCAAGTCCATCCAACGGACCCCACAAAAACAGCATCCATTGGGGCGCAGTTAGACCCCGCTGTAGACGCCACACTACGGGAGTTTCTGTGCGAGAATTGGGACATATTCGCCTGGCATCCTTCAAACATACCAGGAATCCCACCCAGATTGGCCGAGCATGGCCTTAATATTTTAAAAGGATTCAAGCCGGTCAAGCAGACTCTTCAACGTTTCTCTGAACCTAAGCGACAAGCCATGGGAGAGGAGCTAGCCAAGCTACTAGAGGCCGGATTTATTAAAGAAATAAAACATCCGGACTGGCTAGCAAACCTGGTGATGGTACCAAAGAAGGACAAATCCTGGCGCCTATGTGTCGACTTCAAAGACTTTAATAAGGCTTGCCCAAAGGATCCCTTCCCACTCCCTCGCGTCGATCAAATCATCGACGCTACCACAGGACACGAATCATTATGCTTCCTTGACGCATACTCCGGTTACCACCAGATTAAGATGGCGGAGCCTGATCAAGCCGCAACGGCATTTATCACGCCATACGGCCCCTTTTGTTTTAACACAATGCCCTTCGGGCCCAAAAACGCCGACGCAACATATCAGTGCATGATCCAGACATGTCTGGAAAAGCATATCGGTAAGACTGTGGAGGCATATGTAGACGATGTGGTCATTAAAACCAGACACGTCGACTCTTTAATAGGCGACTTGAGGCTCACGTTCACCAATCTCCGAACATACGACATTAAGCTCAACCCGGAAAAATGCATTTTCGGCGTTCCCGTCGGAAAGCTCCTGGGCTTCATCGTCTCCAGTAGAGGAATTGAAGCAAATCCGGCTAAAATCCGAGCTCTGTCACAGTTGGCTATCCCAACTGACCTCAAGCAAATCCAGAAATTAACTGGATGTGTGGCAGCTTTAAGCCGCTTTATCTCCTTATTAGGAGAAAAGGCACTTCCCCTTTATCGCCTTCTTCGGCGCACCGAAAACTTCGAGTGGACGGACGCAGCCACGGCCGGACTGGAAGAAATAAAAGCCATCCTGGCCACCAACCCAATCTTGGCCGCGCCAACTATTGGCGAACCAATGCTATTATATATAGCGGCAACTCACCAAGTTGTAAGCGCAGTGCTCGTCGTCGAACGAGAGATGGACGGACATAAATTCCCACTCCAAAAGCCGGTATATTATGTATCCACCGTCCTCACTCCATGCAAATCACGGTACCCACATTACCAAAAGATAGCATATGCGGTATTTATGGCATCCCGGAAATTACGACACTACTTTCAAGAGTGTTCGATCACGGTGGCCTCCAAAGTACCACTCAATGACATAATAAACAACCGCGATGCCACGGGCCGGATTGCCAAATGGGCCATCGAGCTCCTCCCGTTCGACATAACATATAAGCCACGATGAGCTATTAAGTCGCAAGTACTGGCCGATTTCGTAGCCGAATGGACAGAAGCCGAACTCCCTAAAGAGTACGGCGCATACTCCAATTGGATCATGCACTTCGACGGCTCTAAAATGCTGGCTGGTCTAGGGGTTGGCGTCGTCCTGACGTCCCCCACCGGAGATATGGTGCAATACGTGCTCCAAATACTATATACAGATTCCAATAACGCAGCCAAATACGAGGCCCTATTACACGGCCTCTAGATGGCAGTCTCCATGGGCATCCAACGCCTAGAGGTGCGTGGGGACTCGAACCTCGCAATATCCCAAATAAATGGAGACTTCGATGCCAAGGATCCGAAAATGGCAACATATCACAACGCCATCCTCAAAATGTCAGCTCGGTTCGAGGGGCTTGAATTCCACCATGTGTCTCGGGAAAACAACCAAGCGGCGGACATCCTAGCCCGTATCGGCACTAAACGCGACCCTGTCCCACCGAACATCTTCCTGGAAAGATGGTTTAAACCATCCGTGGTATGGGAAGGGGACACCGGCAAAAATAGTCCGGAGCCGTCCACAACCCTAGACGCCGAACACTCTGACACAATCGGAGGCTCTGCCACCAAAATAACACCTTCAACCCACGTGATAATGGCCGTCATCTCCCCGTGGACAGAACCATTCCTAGCCTACCTAACCAAACAGGAATTACCCGAGGACCAAAATGAGGCCCGCAGCATAGTGCGGCGATCTAAAAGGTCCATGAGGGAGAGCTTTATAAGAAAAGCACAACCGGAGTCCTTCAAAGGTGCATCTCCGAAGAGGAAGGGCGGAAGCTTTTGGCAGAAATCCATGCCGGACTCGGCGGCCACCATGCCGCAGCCTGGGCCCTTGTAAGCAAGGCCTTCCGTCCAGGTTTTTATTGGCCAACGGCCCGGGCAGATGCACAACATCTGGTACAACATTGTGTCAGTTGCCAGCTTTTTGCAAACCACAGCCACATGCCACCTACCGCCCTCCAAACAATCCCCATTACTTGGCCCTTTGCGGTCTGGGGGCTCGATATGGTCGGGCCCCTCAAAGGGGGAACCCATAAGAAAAATACTTACTGGTCATGGTGGATAAATTCACCAAATGGATAGAAGCCAAACCTGTCAAAACGGCTGAATCCGGACCGGTGATAGACTTCATATCCGGGGTTGTACACCGTTATGGCGTCCCCCACAGCATCATCACTGACAACGGCACGAACTTTACAGCCGACGAGGTGAAACTTTGGTGCAGCAACATGGGCATCAAGCTCGATTATGCTTCTGTCTATCATCTGCAAACTAACGGTCAAGTCGAACAAGCGAATGGTCTTATCATGAGCGGCATTAAACCCAGATTAGTCCGGTCTTTAAAGTAATCAGACACTCATTGGGTAGAGGAGCTCGACTCCGTACTATGGGGGCTGCGGACCACGCCGAATCGCACTACCGGATACACATTGTTTTTTATGGTGTACGGCGCTGAGGCGGTGCTGCCTTGCGACATAATTCATGACTCACCTCGAGTGCGCATGTACGAAGAAAGAGAGGCCGAGCTCGATCAGCAGGACAGTTTGGATGCCCTGGAGGAGGAGCGCGACGTGGAAAAAGCCCGTTCCGCAGTCTATCAGCAACAGGCTCGAAGGTATCAAAGCAGAGAAGTGCGGGCCAAAACCTATAACGATGGTGAACTAGTTCTACGCCTATCGGAGAAGAAAAAGAACAAGCTCAAACCCAAATGGGAAGGTCCCTTCATTATCGACCAGGTTCTGACCGGTGGAGCATACCGTCTGCGGGATGCATCGAATAATCGACTCGAGCCAAACCCATGGAACGCAGCCAGACTCCAAAGATTCTACGCCTAGCGCCAGACTCTATGTTTGTCTCCTTACCTCCATGAATTTTTTGCACATCTGTTTTCTCTCTCTTTCTTTCTCTCTTTTATCTTCAAGGCCCTAAAGGGCTAAACTTCTGTCTTGGTTACACAATCTTGACGCGCTAACCGCGCTCAATATACGTGGGGGCTTCCTATACAAAAGCTTAATCTAATTAGCTTTCCGGGCTTTATGCCCCGCACATGTGTTATTCTTCCGCATGTACCTTTTTCGCCATTATATGCATCGATATGACTTAAGTTTTGGCCAAGCTGGGTTACCTGGCTCTTGTATTTATGCCCTACATTCCCGTTAATTCGGCTAGGTCATAAGGGGAGCACCTCTGTGATTATTACTGTCGGGTCAGCCAGATGTGTACCTCAGACTGGGTGAAGCCGAAAGCTAGCGTTCTTAAGGGAATATTCGGTCGGTGAATAAAAGATGACTTTCATTTAAATTACTACACGCCCCCAGATGTTTTTAGCCTGCGTCTCACAGTTCGTACATGCACATTAGGGCATGCGTACCCAGGGAAAGGAACCCTTAACGGAACTATTCTCCCTAGAAGATGTTTCTTACTATCCAGGTAATATAACATAGCTAGTTGGGTACTTGTCTGTTCAAGCAATTATGACCCCTACGCCTGGTTTCCATGCATACCCCAGTTTTTATATAACCGAGTGGGTATTCGGATACACTCCGGACTATCGGGTCCAGAGGTTGAAGCGAAAAGGTTCGCCATGACAAATGATTTACAATCTGGCTAGGGACATTACATATGTCACTTGAAGTACACAGTCACTAAGACCAATTAAATTCTTCTTCTATACCATCCAACAGGCTGTCTAGCCTACAATCCTGTTGGGAATACTTTGCGGCTAATTCTACTTGATCATACACTAAACTAACGGGGATCTCTTTCCCATCGGGCCCCACAGGTCCGACCTCGACCATGTGGTTTGGGTCAGCCATGGTATATCGTGTCTTCACCATAGCCCAGGCTTCCCTTGCACCTTGTCAGCAGGCTGATATCTTCCATAATCGGAAGCGCCACCGCGCTCCCTTGAGCTTCCCTATAAGCTCCCACATGCCTCTTGGCGGGGACACAGATGGCCACAAGGCTTGGGCAGTACTCTGCATCACCTGCCGAACTTGTTTGTGCAGTTGTGAGAGCTCTGGTAGAAGATCACCTGAAGACCCGGGCATCTCCTCCGCGGGATGACCCATCAGCATACCTGTAGACATAACGCTATTAGCAGGCTTCTTCGCCGAACTCCTTTAAAAAGTTCGTTCAAGAACTTACTAAAAATGTTGCGCTGAAGCCGTTTATTCTCCTTCACGGAGTCCGCAAGCTGGGCTCGGATATCCTTCAGTTCCACGCCCAGCCGGATATTGGCATCTTGGAGATCATTTTTCTCCTGCTTGACTTGCGTCAGCACGCGCTCGCCAGCATTTCGCTATCGATCATCACGTGCCGTATCCGCCTCCACGACCTCCTGATTCACTCCGGGGCCACCTGCATCATCTATTGTTAGGTGTGCATACATGCCGCATACTACCTGGTACCGATATTCTTTGCAATAGACAAAAGAGTTACCAGGGGGACCCTTTTCGGACTCCTTCAATGTGGCAACAGTGGCTTCCAGCTGGGCCTTGCACTCGTCCAGCTCTTGAGACAGTTGGGAATTCTTCTTCGTAAGAACCTGCACAAATAATGATCCTTAAATCAGTTGTGTCAACTGTTTCAAGTCTCAGGGGCTACTGATACATATAATCGTCAGATTTGCTTACCCATATATCCCTTACATACTGGTTCGTGGCTCTGGCTAGACCATTTTGAGCAGCACGAAGGTACGCATCTCTAGAATTGAAGGCATCAAATGCCTCTGGTGAGAAGCAAGCGTCACGGAGTACGGCCCGGGGACGCCTATGATTCATGGCGCTCTCCACTTCTGAATTTGTAGCGGATAGTCTATCTGCATCCTCTGTAGGAGGAGCATCCGGCGTCCGCCCCATGTTGGCTTCCGCCTCTATGTCTGGCCCTGGAGCCCGACTGGTGGAGGCGTGATCGGCAGCCTCTCCGGATATACTTCGGCGAGCGGTTTTTTCTATTAAGGAAGCATGGACATCATTGCATTTTGAGAAAGACGACAACCACGGAGCGAGGTTTTGTGTCATACCTCTGCGCCGGCGTCTCCGTCCTGACCGCCTTCCTTTTTGGCCTACCCGGCTTTGGTGCCTCTTGTTGGCGAGTTGCTGCGGGTTCGGCACGGCGTCCCGAATGCCTTCCCTGTAAAACACCATATGTGTACGGTAGGTGAAGTGTCTAAAAGGGGATCCTATTTTTGGAGTTGGGATTTTGGTTTTTCTTACGTGCGACGCAGGGAGCAGTCCGGGGTAGTCGGTCGTTATGGCCACCAGGGCGTCATCGCAGCTCAATTGATAGAATTACCTGTCTATTAGCTCCACCAATATGTCTGGATCCTCTTCGTCCGGGACCGAGGGCCCGACCAGGATCCTTTGGTTGTGGATATGGGCTGTTGACCTCCCTTACAGCTTTTCGCAGTTCCTGCCGTAAAATGGCAAGGTGAGTACCTACGACGAAGAATGCGGGAAGAATGGGAGTAAAGAGGTATAACTCACCCAGCTTGGAGGGTTATACATGGAGAATCCATCCCGTGGCTTGATACGGATGAACTCCTCTTCCTCTCCCTTGAACAACTCAGACAGAATTTTTGCTAAAGCAGCAGCGGAGTCCGGTCCCTTACGCCCGCAACGGGTGGCATCATCTTCCCCATTAAAACACCATGGGGGGGTGCCGTCGATATTGAAGTGGCTGCACTCCCCGCATTATGCATATTGACATAACCTCGATTATTGTCAATCCTGATTGAGCCAGCGCTTTAATCCGGTTCATCAGGTAGAGGACTTCTCTGTGTCTTCCTCCTGGGGGCTCCGTGGACGCCAGCTTCGGTGTTTTTTCAAAGGAGCATTGTTGAAATCGGGAAGACCCCGTCGAACAGGGTCTGGAAGGGGGACGTCCTCCATATAAAACCACTCCGAAGGCCAGTCTTCAGACATCTTCTTCGGAGTACCGGATAGGTATCCGGTTTCGACGATGCGCCATATTTCGGCTCCGCCCACTTGATAAAAGTGACCCCTTCTGTGTGCGGGGCACAAGGCAAAATAACCTCTTCCACAGCTTGAAATGAGCCTCGCAGCCCAGGAACAGCTCACAAAGGGCAACATAACCGGCGATGTGTAGTATGGAAGCAGGGGTAAAATTATGCAATTGGAGGCCGTAGAACTCCAGGAGCCCGCGGAGGAATGGATGAATTGGAAATTCGAGTCCCCTTAGTAAGTAAGGGACGAGGCATACCCGCTCCCCATTAGAGGGGCTGGGGAAGCTCTCCGCTTGCTCCCCGCCATTATAGGTGGCAAGCCCGGCTCGGACGGGGACCATATACACTGGAGGGAGGAATCCCTGGGTCTGCAGCTCTACTAAACGGCTGTGCGGGATGGAACACCTCTCCCAATCACCGGGCCTGGGGCTACGAGGGCGGGAGGAGGAGCTGTGGTGGTCAGCCATGATGGAATGGATTTTTTCCGAGCGTGCTCCGATGGATTCTTGCTGGGGGAGGATGGTGTGGATTGGATCTAAGAATCCACATCCCTTTAATAGACAATTTATTTACCTGGCTAGGGGGGCGAACATAAAAATGCCCTGGCTCCTCGCATTCGCTCGACGTGTGGAAGATGGGCCTTATTGGGCACAGAAGCCAAGAAGCCCAACATTTATGGGAGCCGGACACTACTTAACAGATATTCAAGATTTGGAGAAGAACCCGCCTTGCAATGCCGAAGACAATACTGCGCGCCGGACTTACCGTCATTGAAGCCTGGTTCAGGAGCTACTGAGGGAGTCCTGGATTGGGGGGTCTCCGGACAGCCGGACTATATCCTTTGGTCGGACTGTTGGACTATGAAGATACGAGATTGAAGACTTCGTCCCGTGTTCGGATGGGACTCTACTTGGCATGGAAGGCAAGCTAGGAAATACGGATATGTATATCTCCTCCTTTGTAACCGACCTTGTGTAACCCTAGCCCCCTCCGGTGTCTATATAAACCAGAGGGTTTAGTCCGTAGGACAACACACAATCATACCATAGGCTAGCTTCTAGGGTTTAGCCTCTTTGATCTCGTGGTAGGTTCTTGTAATACTCATATCATCAAGAACAATCAAGCAGGACATAGGGTAGTACCACCATCAAGAGGCCCCGAACCTGGGTAAACATCGTGTCCCCTGCCTCCTGTTACCATCCGCCTTAGACGCACAGTTCGGGACCCCTTACCCGAGATTCGCCGGTTTTGACACCGAAAGTGGTGATTTATTTTCTTATACTAATGAATCTCATGAGTTTTCTGTTGAGTTTTGTGTTGTGAAGTTTTCAAGTTTTCGGTAAAGATTTGATGGACTATGGAATAAGGAGTGGTAGGAGCCTAAGCTTGGGGATACCCAAGGTAATATTAAAGTGCAACCAAGAGCCTAAGCTTGGGGATGCCCCAGAAGGCATCCCCTCTTTCGTCTTCGTCTATCGGTAAATTTACTTGAGGTTATATTTTTATTCACCACGTGATATGTGTTTTGCTTGGAGCGTCGTGTATGATATGAGTCTATGATTTTTAGTTTTTCACAATCATCCTTGCCGTACACACATTTTGAGAGGGACATGCATGAGTCGTGATTTATTAGAATACTCTATATGCTTCACTTATATCTTTTGAGCTAGGAAATTTTGCTCTAGTGCTTCACTTATATCTTTTTAGAGCATGGTGGTGGCTTTATTTTATAGAAATTGTTGAAATATCTTGCTCCACTTATATTATTTTGAGAGTCTCTTTAAATAGCACGGTAATTTTCTTTGGTTATGAATTTAGTCCTAATATAAATGGCATCCAAGAGGAATATAATAAAAACTTTCATATAAAGTGCATTGAATACTATGTGAAGTTTGATTCCTTATGATTGTGTTGAGATATGAAGATGGCAATATTAGAGTCATGCTAGTGAGTAATTTTTGATTGGTAGAAATACTTGTGTTAAAGTTTGTGATTCCCGTAGCTTGCACATATGGTGAACCATTATGTGATGAAGTCAGAGCATGATTTATTTTTGATTGTCTTCCTTATGAGTGGCGGTCGGGGATGAGCGATGGTCTTTTCCTACCAATCTATCCCCCTAGGAGCATGCGTCTATTAGTTTGTTTTGATAACTAATAAATTTTTGCATTAAGTATGTGGGTTCTTTATGACTAATGTTGAGTCCATGGATTATACGCACTCTCACCCTTCCACCATTGCTAGCCTCTCTAGTATCACACAACTTTCGCCGGTGCATTAAACCAACCATCACCTTCCTCAAAACATCCACCATACCTACCTATTATGGCATTTCCATAGCCATTCCGAGATATATTGCCATGCAACTTTCTACCGTTCCATTTATTATGACATGCTTCATCATTGTCATATTGCTTTGCATGATCATGTAGTTGGCATCGTATTTGTGGCAAAACCACCTTTCATATTTTTTATGCATGTCACTCTTGATTCATTTCACATACCGGTACACCACCGGAGGCATTCATATAGAGTCATATTCTTGTTCTAGTATCGAGTTGTAATTTTTGAGTTGTAAGTAAATAAAAGTGTGATGATCTTATTATAGCATTGTCCCATGTGAGGAAAGGATGAAAGAAGCTATGATTCCCTCACAAGTTGGGATGAGTCTCCGGACTTTATAAAAAAATAAAAGAGACCAAAGAAGCCCACAAAAAAATAAAAGAGGCCAAAGAAGCCCACCAAAAAAATGAGAGAAAAGAGAGAAGGGGAAATTTAACTATCCTTTTTCCATGCTTGTGCTTCAAAGTAGCACCATGATCTTCATGATAGAGAGTATCCTATGTTGTCACTTTCATATACTAGTGGGAATTTTTCATTATAGAACTTGGCTTGTATATTCCAATGATGGGCTTCCTCAAAATGCCCTAGGTCTTCGTGAGCAAGCGAGTTGGATGCACACCCACTTAGTTTCTTTTTGAGCTTTCATACACTTATAGCTCTAGTGCATCCGTTGCATGACAATCCCTACTCACTCACATTGATATCTATTGAATGGCATCTCCATAGCCTGTTGATTCGCCTAGTTGATGTGAGACTATCTCCTTCTTTTTGTCTTCTCCACAACCACCATATTCTATTTCACCTATAGTGCTATATCCATGGCTCACGCTCATGTATTGCGTGAAAGTTGAAAAAGTTTGAGAACATCAAAAGTAATAAACAATTGCTTGACTTGTCATCAGAGTTGTGCATGATTTAATACTTTGTGTGATGAAGATGGATCATAGCCAGACTATATGATTTTGTAGGGATAACTTTCTTTGGCCATGTTATTTTGAGAAGACATGATTGCTTTATTAGTATGCTTGAAGTATTATTATTTTTATGTCAATATTAAACTTTTGTTTTGAATCTTATGGATCTGAATATTCATGCCACGATTAAGAAAATTACATGGATAAATATGTTAGGTAGAATTCCATATCAAAAAAATTTGTTTTTATTATTTACCTACTTGAGGACGAGCAGGAATTAAGCTTGGGGATGCTTGATACGTCTCCAGCGTATCTATAATTTTTTATTGTTCCATGCTATTATATTATTTGTTTTGGATGTTTTATGTGCATTATTATGATATTTTATATTATTTTTGGGACTAACTTATTAACCTAGAGCCTAGTGCCAGTTTTTGCTTTTTCCTTGTTTTTGAGTTTCACAGAAAAGGAATATCAAACGGAGTCCAAACGGAATAAAACTTCATGATGATTTTTCTTGGACCAGAAGGCACCCGGGGGACTTGGATTCCAAGTCAGAAGAGCTGCAAGGCGCCTGCAGGGGTGGAGGGTGCGCCCTAGGGGGCGCCCCTACCTTGTGGGCCCCTAGAGGACCTTCTGACCAAGCCCTTCGTCCTATATATTCACATATATTCCAAAACCCTCCAGGGGAGCCACGAAACCACTTTTCCACCACTGCAACCTTCTGTACCCGTGAGATCCCATCTTGAGGCCTTTTCCGTCAATCTGTTGGAGGGGGATTCGATCACGGAGGGCTTCTACATCAACCCTATTGCCCTTCCAATGAAGCGTGAGTAGTTTACCGCAGACCTATGGGTCGATAGCTAGTAGCTAGATGGCTTCTTCTCTCTCTTTGACTCTCAATACCATGTTCTCCTCGATGTTCTTGGAGATCTGTTCGATGTAATCTTCTTTTGCGGTGTGTTTGTCGAGAGCTGATGAATTGTGGATTTATGATCAGATTGTCTATGAACATTATTTGAATCTTCTCCAAATTCTTATATTCATGATTTGATATCTTTGTATTTCTCTTCGAGTTATTGGTTTGGTTTGGCCAACTAGATTGGTTTTTCTTGCAATGGGAGAGGTGCTTAGTTTCAGGTTCAGTCTTGCGATGTCCTCACCCAGTGACAAAGTAGGGGTAGCAAGGCACGTATCGTATTGTTGCCATCGAGGATAAAAAGATGGGGTTTTCATCATATTACTTGAGTTTATCCCTGTACATCATGTCATCTTACTTAATGTGTTACTCTATTCTCTTGAACTTAATACTCTAGATCCAGGCAGGAGTCGGTTGATGTGTGGAGTAATAGTAGTAGATGCAGGCCGGAGTCGGTCTACTTGACACGGACGTGATGCCTATATGCATAATCATTACCTTGGGTATCGTCATAACTTTGTGCTTTTCTATCAATTGCTCGACAGTAATATGTTCACCCACCGTATAATTTCCCTTTATGAGAGAAGCCTCTAGTGAAACCTATGGCCCCCGGGTCTATTTTCTATCATGTTAGTTCTCGATCTACTATTTTGTAATCTTTTATTTTCAGATCAATAAACCAAAAAACCCAAAAATATTTTATCTTTTGTGTAGTTTTATCTATATCTATTAGATCTCACCTTTGCAATTGACTGTGAAGGGATTGACAACCCCTTTATCGCGTTGGGTGGAAGTGTTTGATTATTTGTGCAGGTGCATAGATTGGGGACTTGCTTGTACCTCCTACTGGATTGATACCTTGGTTCTCTAACCGAGGGAAATAATTATGTCTACTTTGCTGGATCACCCTTTCCTCTTCAAGGGAAAAACCAACACAAGCTCAAGAAGTAGAACTGATCTAGAAGCTCCAACAAAAATCAGGGTCATTGACGCGCCGAAATTGACAGCGTTGGTGTACTCGTCTGCCAAATTCTCCAAACTCTTTATTGGATCCGTAATCGCTCAGGTACAACACTCATCTTCTTCTCCGTCTTCTTGAAATTCACATTTTTAAATTTCTTCTTGATGTATTTATAATTGTCATCCAGAAAATGATTCCCACAAGCTTGACCCAATCTGTGCGCACAGTGAAGATCTTGGCAATAAAATCTATCGGCCCCAATCTAGATCAAGTTGTTGGATTCCCTACATGCTTTCTATGCATGGAGAAGCTACTCATCGAGGTGAAACTTCTTTCCTATTAGTAAATGGTAATCACAACGTAGCTCATTTTTTCGTAATTTTCCCAAATTACGATGACAAGCGTAGTGTTCAAAACTGCATCTACGCACTGCACCGAAAGAAATGTTTTTAGTATTTTTTCTCACGTGATCACCTGCATCGTTTTTCTGTTGTACTACTACTAGCCTAGGCTAGTCATAGTGGCAAGTAACTTAGACTAGTAACACTATGCTTAGCCTAAGAGCAAGTACTACCTCCGTCCTGGTTTACTCTTCGTATTTTGTAGTATCAAAATTTGACCATAGATTTAACTGACAAAATGTTAATGCATGTCACTAAAAATTATATCGTTGGATTCGTATTTGAACATAATTCAAATGGTATAATTTTTTGTGACATGCATTGGCATTTTCTTAGGTAAATCTATGGTAAAATTTTTACACTAAATAAAAGGTAGTACAAAAGTGGGCTATAACGGCCCTCCACTATGTAGGCAAAACACGTGCCAAATTCACTTCATATGCATTTGGCATCGATGCCCCACCATTGCTCACCCAGTGCCCCAATCTGGATCACCTACTTTGCTCCAGTGCCAAATTAACTCACACAATGAAAATAACACTTGCGTGGAGAGGGAGAGGACTGAGGCAATAAAAACACTTGTTTGGGAGGGGGAGAGGCTGGTGTAGTTGGTTTGATTGATTTGCTTATACATGTGGGTCTGTGTGCACAGCGGTGCCAACTCTCTCACATCGCTAGAGCGGTGCCAAAATCTTTTGATTTGACATCGATGCGTATTATGTGGCATACTTTTGAGAAATATGGCATGAGCCACATAGTGGAAGGCAAAAAATGCCCAAGCTCTTCACGTGCTCCTAGGTAAATGAGAGGAAAGAGAAATAGAGAGTGAAAAAATATCACTAGCCTTAGAGCCAACCCTATCGTATGAGCGGATGATACTGGTACCTCTTGATGACACAGCAATCTTATACAGCTAGCTGCTCTAATATGTTCTCTTTGTTTGCTGATAAAAAAGACACGAAAGTGAAAAACATGATGCACTATAACAATCTCATTGAATGCCTTGATCTCCATCTTACAGAAATTGATTTGATCGACTATCAGGGCAGCACATCTGAGATTAAATTGGCCAGGTTCTTTGTTCTGGAGGCATGTGTGCTCAAGGTAATGAGGTTTTGCGTTCTCTGGCGCAACAATGAATGGTGTGTTGATCACCACAAGCATCTAAGCCTAAATGACAAAGTCTCAGCAGAAGCTGAATTTGTTTTTGAAACATCAAGTCTCCAGAGATTCAAAAATTTATTTGACCATTAGTGACTTTTTAGGGCGGTGGATTTTAGTTTGTATGATAATGCTGCATCCACCTAAAGTAACGAAAGTTCTTACGTAAACTTCCTAATAATTCCCTCTTCGTAGGTGCAGCATTACTCCTAGTATTTGTAATATCAGTTTGAAACTTGTAATATTACGATTATCCAGCACAACGTACTATGCTATGATAAATGTTCATGTGCATAGGTGCGGGAATGATGTACCCATTACTCGAGTACAATATTTATTATTACCAGCAAGAGGCCCATGCGTTGCACGGAACATCAAGATGCATTTATACGAGTTGTTTATCTTGTGGGAGACGAAGATGAACGATGGAAGGCCTTATCTGCAAATGTGGAGAGGGGTGCGGGTATCTTTTTGCAAATTTGCTAGTTTGTTTTCTGTCTGTCAGATATAGATCAGACGGTCTATATTGCAGGATGGCAGGCACACCATCATCACCAACTCGGTTTTTTATACGAGTTTCTCTATTTCTCTATACTACTCCTATAAAAACATGAGGGCTCCTTTGATTCAAGGGAATTCTATAGGATTTTTGGAGGATTGACATCCTTTGAAATTTTTCCTATGTTTGTCCTTTGATTCATAGGATTGAACCCATAGGAATTTTTCTAATGGAATCTTTTGTACTACATTTCATAGGAAATCTAACATCCACTCTAACCTCTTTTTACAATTCCTTTGCTTTTCTCGTGAAATCAAACACTCCTTGCTAATCCTATAGGATTCAACTGGGCATGACACTCCAATCCTATACTTTTCCTATTCCTGCATTTTCAAAATCCTGCAAATCAAAGAGGTCCTGAGTTGGTGATGATGGTGTGCCTGCCATCTTTCACCAATAGCCATCAGATCTAGATTTGACGCATACAAAGCAAACTGCTGCAGTTTTGCAAAAGATGCCCACACTTGTTCCCCATTTAAAAACAACTCCTTGTCTCTCACAATCAGCCTTATCTCTTCCCCCGCCAGATCTAGAAGGCCATGGAACAATCTGGCGCAATGGCCGCTACCGGCGCCGTCCACTGCCAATCTTGATGTTCCGTGCAATGCACGGGCATCTTAATCGTAAAGAAAAGAGTAGAGATACTCGTGGCGACGCATGAGAAATTATGTCGAACACGGCTAGTTGTAAGCAGGCTAGCTCTACAGCCATGATGATAGTGACTGCACACGGTGAGGTTGACTATGGTAGACCAAACACGACGCCTACACTCATGTGCCATCTTCGGCACAGGGTATTGTTGTAACACCCCGGATGTAACTTTCCCTATTTGTACTCCAACTCTTGCCGTTTCTGGCGTTAAGTTATTTTATTTCCTCGGGTTCGGGTTTTTGTCTCCGTGTGTTGTTGTCGTTGTCATGCATCTCATATCATGTCATCATGTGCATTGCATTTGCATACGTGTTCATCTCATGCATTCGAGCATTTTCCCCGTTGTCCGTTTTGCGTTCCGGCGCTTCGTTCTCCTCCGATGGTCATTTCTAGCTTTCTTTCGTGTGTGGGGATTAAACATTTCCGGATTGGACCAAGACTTGCCAAGCGGCCTTGGTTTACTACCGGTAGACCGCCTGTCAAGTTTCGTACCATTTGGACTTCGTTTGATACTCCAATGGTTAACCGAGAGACCGAAAAGTCCTCGTGTGTGTTGCAACCCAACCCCCCTCCAATTTGGCCCAAAACCCACCAAACTCTGCTCCATGTCCTAGAGCGTTCGATCACGATCGCGTGGCCGAAAACCGCACCTCATTTGGACTCTCCTAGCTCCCTCTATGCCTATATATACACCCCTTCGTTTTCAGATCTTCTTCCTCCCCGAAACCCTAAAACTCCTCCTCTCGCGCGCTGGACGTGTCCACGCCGCGCCGGACGTGTCCACGCCCGCCGCCACCTCACTCCGGCCTATAGCAGCTCGCCACGTCGCCCCGCCGCCACTCCAGGCCAACCACCGCGCGCCACCCGTCCTCCTTCTCTCTCCCCCGCCGCCAGGGGCCCGCACGGCCCAGATCTGGCCCGCGGGGCCCGGATCCGCCGCCGCCAACCGCAGCCGCCTCCACGCCCGCAGCCACCTCCACGCCGCCTTCGCGCCGTCACCGGCGACCAACTCCGGCGACCGGAGCACGCCGCCGCCCGTCCTCCGCCTCGCCAGCCTCCCGGCCTCGCGCCTCCGCCGCCCGTCGCCAAGGCCAAGCTCGCCGGAGCCGGCCACCGCCTCCACGCCGGCCCCGCCGTCCCGGCCATCGCCGGCCCCAGGCGCGCCGGCCGCCGCCTCCTCCCTCCACTCTCTCTGTCTTTAAATTTTCAGTCCAAGTTGCTCTGTTCGAGGCTCCGTAACTTTGCATCCGTAGCTCCGATTCATGCATATAGCATATCAAAATGTTCATCCCAGAGAGTACATCATTTCATTCCATTGCATCATTTTCATTTGAGCTCATCTTGATGCCCGAAATGCTGTTAGAAGAGGGCTACTTGAGTTAATTGTCAGATCTGTTACTCCATTTAGCACTTTTGTCATTTTTGCCATGATTAATGTGTGCATGCTATGCCCGTGAGTTCTTTATATGTTTTGTTAAGGGTTTTGTCATCTATCCAGAGGTGCAACCCATGTATTTTTAGGATGTGTGTGGTGACTTGTGCAAGCTTGCAAAGTGAGGCACTCGGTAATTCTGTTTTCAGGGACTTAGTAATTTCACCAAGTCCTGGGATTGTTTAGTTCATGATGCCATATGTTCTTGTTGTTTCCTAGTGATCCGTGCCTCTTTTGAGGATGATCAGTAAGGGAGTTTTGTTAATATTGTAGTGCTCTATCCATCCATGTCTTTGTTTGCAATTATGCAGCATCCTAGCTTGAGTCAATCGAGCTCTACTTTTGCTTCGTTGTGAATCTGGGCAGATCGTCAACTTGTTTGCGATTTTGCCGATGTTATTGTAGTTGATCCGTGCATGCTATGCCATTGTTCTTGCCATGTCTAGCTTGTATTTTGTGCCTTCTTAAGGGATGTATGCTTGTATTGCCCTGACTTGCACCGTGGTGAGTGCATCGAGCTCGTAAACATGCCTTCATGAGTTATATTTCAGCAAGTCCCAGTTTTCACTAAGTCTGAAAACTGATTATGTTTTTGCTATGTTCATGTGCTTGTTAGTATATTTTGTGATCCCTTTTGGCTCAAGGTCACTAAGGGACTTTTGTTAAGATTGTTGAGTAGCTCCATGCCATGTCTTTCTTTGTCATGTTCAGGTCCTGTAGCATGTTGTTTTGTTGCTCCGAAGAGGGCTATATGATCTGAAATTCCAGACAAGTGTTAATTTCACCAAGTCTGAGATCTGTTTGCCATTTGCGTTTTTGCCATGCTTGTTTGAACCTCCTAATGGATGAATTGGCCGTAGCTCAGTGCTAGACTTTTGTTAAGCATCTTGTGTGCATCCCCGCCATGTACTTTGTTGTCATGTTTGGGTGCTGTAGCATGTTCATTTCATTGCATTTAGGTGCCTACTTGCTGTAAGTCGCAGACCGGTGTCATATTTGAATCGCTTGCCATTTCCAAACCGTAACTCCGATTCCAGCGTTCTTTATATCGTTTTCAAGCGATTTCATCTCATCTTTCCAGTGGCACACTTGTAATTCCAAGTTGAGGCCAGGTTCATGCATTTCCTGTCATATCTTGCATTTTGCATCCCGCATCGCATCCCGCATAGCATATCATCATTTCATCATATCGCTTGATCCTTGCACGTGGTTGATTGTGTCCTTGTTGCTTGTTTGTCTTGTTTGGGTAGAGCCGGGAGACGAGTTCGCTAACGAGGAGCCCGTTGAGTTTGTTTTTGAGGATCCAGTCAACTCTGACAACTGTGCAGGCAAGATGATCATACCCTCGAAATCACTACTATCTTTGCTATGCTAGATTGCTCGCTCTTTTGCTATGCCATTGCTACGATGCCTACCACTTGCTTGAAAGCCTCCTAAATTGCCATGTCAAACCTCTAACCCACCATTGTCCTAGCAAACCATTGATTGGCTATGTTACCGCTTTGCTCAGCCCCTCTTATAGCGTTGCTACTTGCAGGTGAAGATTGGAGGTCGTTCCTTGTTGGAACATCATTTATTTACTTGTTGGGTTATCATTATATTGCCACGTTATCTTGATGCATCTATATACTTGGTAAAGGGTGGAAGGCTCGGCCTCTCGCCTAGTGTTTTGTTCCACTCTTGCCGCCCTAGTTTCCGTCATATCGGTGTTATGTTCCCGGATTTTGCGTTCCTTACGCAGTTGGGTTATAATGGGAACCCCTTGATATTTCGCCTTGATTAAAGCTTTTCCAGCAATGCCCAACCTTGGTCTTACCATTCGCCACCTAGCCTTTTCTTTCCCTTGGGTTCTGCAGACTCAAGGGTCATCTTATTTTACCCCCCCCCCCCGGGCCAGTGCTCCTCTGAGTGTTGGTCCCACTGAGCGATGTCCGGGGGCTACCAGGGGCAACTCTGGGCTGGCCTACCCGACGTCTTGCTCATCTGAGTGTTCCCTGAGAAAGAGATATGTGCAGCTCCTATCGGGATTTGTCGGCACATTCGGGCGGTGTTGCTGGTCTTGTTTTAACCTGTCGAAGTGTCTTGAGTTACCGAGATACTGAGTCTGATCGGAACGTCTTGGGAGGAGGTCTATTCCTTCGTTGACCGTGAGAGCTTGTCATGGGCTAAGTTGGGACTCCCCTGCAGGGATTTGAACTTTCGAAAGCCGTGCCCGCGGTTATGGGCAGATGGGAATTTGTTAATGTCCGGTTGTAGATAACTTGAACCTTAACTTAATTAAAATGAATCAACCGAGTGTGTTACCGTGATGGCCCCTTCTCGGCGGAGTCCGGGAAGTGGACACGGTGTTGGAGTAATGTTTGCACAGGTTGTTCTCTAGCTTCTCGCTCGTGCTTTGCCTCCTCTTCTCGCTCTCCCTTGCGAATAAGTTAGCCACCATACATGCTAGTCGCTTGCTGCAGCTCCACTCATAATTTACCTTGCCACACCTATAAGCTTAAATAGTCTTGATCGCGAGGGTGCGAGATTGTTGAGTCCCTGTGGCTCACAGATTACTATTACACTAGATGCAGGGCCTGATGATTCCGCTCCAGGAGACGCATGTGAGCTCAAGTGGGAGTTCGACGAAGACTCTCAATGATACTATGTTTCCTTTCCCGATGATCAGTAGTGGTGCCCAGTTGGGGGTGATTGGGACCGTGTCGCATGTTGGGTTCTCTTTCATTTTGGCGCCGTAGTTGGGCCATGAGTGTTTTGGATGATGTAATGTTATTTATGTACTTGATTGACGTGGCGAGTGTAAGCCAACTATGTTATCTCCCCCTTTTATTATTATTACATGGGATGTTGTGAAGATTGCCTAACTTGCGACATATGCCTTCAATGCGATTATGTCTCTAAGTCGTGCCTCGACACGTGGGAGCTATAGTCGCATCGAGGGTGTGACAATTGTCACTTCACTGTGAGGAGCAACATGTAATAATTTGACCAACGGGTAGTACAATACTACTACATTGGTAGTACTACTACTAGTACTAGCACCACTGTCTGGATTTAGTAGTACTACCACGTCCTTCTGGATTTAGTATTTGACAAGCAATATCTAGTAATGCATGTCACAAACAATATACTACTCCCTTGTAAATAAATACATGGAGTATTGTTTTACTTGGTTTTGAACGTAGTTCCTGATGATATTATACACTCTCCCTTCCGGTAGATGGCTCAAATCTGAAATATCATAAATCAGACTACTATTGTACTCACCGAGCGGTCAGCTTGGTAAGCTACCAACAAAAAATTGCAATCAAAGACTACTATTGTACTCCCTCTGTACTGGTGCATTAGTCACGTTATGAAAACCAAATAATCCCAAAACTTTTAGGCATGGTGCATTAACTACCCACCTTGATCCCTGTTTTTTGCCACATAAAAAGAGATCACCCAATAGGAGACATGGGGTGTGTATGCATTCAATGACTTGAGACTACTTAGCACAACATGCAATGCTCAATTCTCTTTATGTAATGACATTAATTACAAAATACTACTCCTACCTCCGTCCTGGTTTATTGGTCCCCTTAGTATTTCATGGCCAATTTTGACCATAGATTTAACTAAAATAATAATAATGCATGTCACCAAAAATTGTATCATTGGATTCGTATTTGAACATAGTTTCTAATGATGTTAATTTTGGTTACATGCATTAACATTTTATTAGTTAAATCAAAGGTCAAAACTTGGCGCAAAATGCAAAGGGGGCCAATAAACCAGTAAACATCAAAGTTCTCTCGTTTTGCCCCAACTTGGTCTCGGTGAGATGACTATACTGCACCGGCACGGAGGGAGGGCTAAGGAGTAGATGTCCAACATGCACGTGAATGCAACACAGTGTGCAATTCTCATATAAAGGCTCCCCGCCAGTCCAATCAATGAAATCCTATGCACCTACTCACCCTAACCAAGGGCAAGAGTGATCACTCCAATTGCAAGATTAGTTGACTAGAAGCTAGACCCATGGAGGCGATGAGTGCGAGCATCAGCCGGGTGTGCCAGCTGGTCCAGGATGCCGACCTGCGGCCCGACACAGAGGAACATCTCCAGGTCATGCCTGAGGCCGCCATGGCAAGAGGCCTCTTGGACGACAGCTTCATCTCCTTGTTTGACGAGGTCCTCGTCGGCTTCCCCGACAAGTTCACCATCGTCAAGAAACTCGCGGACGACCATGATGTACACCTCCAGCACACGCGCTGATACGTCTCCAACGTATCTATAATTTTTGATTGCTCCATGCTATATTATCTACTGTTTTGGACATTATTGGGCTTTATTATCCACTTTTATATTATTTTTGGGACTAACCTATTAACCGGAGGCCCAACCCAGAATTGTTATTTTTTGCCTGTTTTAGGGTTTCGAAGAAAAGGAATATCAAACGGATTCCAAACGGAATGAAACCTTCAGGAACATGATTTTCTCAACGAACAAGACCCGGGAGACTTGGATCCTACGTCAAGACACAAAAGAGGAGGCCACGAGGTAGGGGCGCGCCTACCCCCCCCCCCCAGGCGTGCCCTCCGCCCTCGTGGGACCCCTGTTGCTCCACCGACGTACTCCTTCCTCCTATATATACCTACGTACCCCCAAACGATCAGATACGGAGCCAAAACCCTAATTCCACCGCCGCAACTTTCTGTCTCCACGAGATCCCATCTTGGGGCCTGTTCCGGAGCTCCGCCGGAGGAGGCATCGATCACGGAGGGCTTATACATCAACACCATAGCCCCTCCGATGAAGTGTGAGTAGTTCACCTCAGACCTACGGGTCCATAGTTAGTAGCTAGATGGCTTCTTCTCTCTTTTTGGATCTCAATACAATGTTCTCCCCTTCTCTTGTGGAGAACTATTCGATGTAATCTTCTTTTTGCGGTGTGTTTGTTGAGACCGATAAATTGTGGGTTTATGATCAAGTCTATCTATGAACAATATTTGAATCCTCTCTGAATTCTTTTATGTATGATTGGTTATCTTTGCAAGTCTCTTCGAATTATCAGTTTGGTTTGGCCTACTAGATTGATCTTTCTTGCAATGGGAGAAGTGCTTAGCTTTGGGTTCAATCTTGCGGTGTCCTTTCCCAGTGATAGTAGGGGCAGCAAGGCACTTATTGTATTGTTGCCATCGAGGATAACAAGATGGGGTTTTCATCATATTGCATGAGTTTATCCCTCTACATCATGTCATCTTGCTTAAGGCGTTACTCTGTTTTCATTAACTTCATACTCTAGATGCATGCTGGATAGCGGTCGATGAGTGGAGTAATAGTAGTAGATGCAGGTAGGAGTCGGTCTACTTGTCTTGGACGTGATGCCTATATACATGATCATGCCTAGATATTCTCATAACTATGCCTAATTCTGTCAATTGCTCAACAGTAATTTTTTCACCCACCGTAGAATACATATGCTCTCGAGAGAAGCCACTAGTGAAACCTATGGCTCCCGGGTCTATCTTCATCATATTAATCTCCTACTACTTAGTTATTTCCTTTGCTTTTTACTTTGCTTTTACTTTACTTTGCATCTTTATCACAAAAATACCAAAAATATTATCTTATCATATCTATCAGATCTCACTCTCGTAAGTGGTCGTGTAGGGATTGACAACCCCTTATCGCGTTGGTTGCGAGGATTTATTTGTTTTGTGCAGGTGCGAGGGACTCGCGCGTAGCCTACTACTAGATTGGTACCTTGGTTCTCGAAAACTGAGGGAAATACTTACACTACTTTGCTGCATCATCCCTTCCTCTTCGGGGAAAACCAACGCGCTCAAGAGGTAGCAAGAAGGATTTCTGGCGCCGTTGCCGGGGAGGTCTACGCAAAAGTCAATATACCAAGTACCCATCACATACCCTTATCTCCCGCATTACATTATTTGCCATTTTCCTCTCGTTTTCCTCTCGCCCACTTCACCCTTGCCATTTTATTCGCCCTCTCTCTCTCTCTCTATCCTCCCTCTCTTTCTCTATTTGCCTCTTTTTGCCCGCTTGCTTTTTGCTTGTGCATTAGTTCGTTTGCTTGTCGTTATGGCTAGTCCCTTATCTTCTCCGTTGTCCCCTGAGTTCGAAATCTTTCACTTCAAACAAAGCCTAGGAGAAAACTTAAAAGATGCCTAGTTGAGAATAATGGAGTCTTATCGTAATTGTACCTCTGAAATAAACCTGAGAATTTTGCTTCGCAACTTTTATGTTGGATTAAATATGTCTCATAGACAACTCTTGGATTGTGTTGCCAAAGGCAATTTTATTGAAATCGATCCCCATATTGCGCTTGAAATTATAGAAGGTATAGTGGGAACACTACCTCAACAAAAGGGACCTCATCCTACTCAGGAAGAGACGCAAGTTTTTGAAAAAATTTGTGAAGTTACTAAAATTTTACAAAAGTCTCTTGAACCTCTTAAGAACATCAGTGGAAATATTCACCGCATGAATATGTCGATTACCCTTTGTAATAAGCGGTTGGATTCGTTAGATCTAAAAATTTCAGAATATGAAGGGAAACGTAAAGAACCTCCCGGATTCAAGCTTGATTCCGCTAAAAAGTTGAAAACCAAAGATGGCAATACCTAGATCTATCCTTGCTTGTTATGCCTAGCTAGGGGCGTTAAACAATAGCGCTTGTTGGGAGGCAACCCAATTTTATTTTTATTCCTTGCTTTTTGCTCCTGTTTAGTAATAAATAATTTATCTAGCCTGTGTTTTGGTTGTGTTTTTTGTGTTTAATTAGTGTTTGTGCCAAGTACAACCGTTGGGAAGACTTGGGGAAAGTCTTGTTACACTTGCTGTAAAAAACAGAAACTTTAGCGCTCACGAGAACTGCTGCCATTTTTATTTGGAAAGTGATATTTAGTTAATTCCTTTTGCAGATGATTAATAGATAAATTACTCACGTCCAGAAATTTATTTTATAATTTTTGGGGTTCCAGATCTTGCACTATCTACAGATTACTACAGACTTTTCTGTTTTTGACAGATTCTGTTTTTTCATGTGTTGTTTGCTTATTTTGATGAATCTATGGCTAGTAAAATAGTTTATAAACCATAGAGAAGTTGGAATACAGTTGGTTTAACACAAATATAAATAAAGAATTAGTTCATTACAGTACCTTGAAGTGGTCTTTTGTTTTCTTTCGCTAACGGAGCTCACGAGATTTTCTACTTTGAGTTTTGTGTTGTGAAGTTTTCAAGTTTTGGGTAAAGATTTGATGGATTATGGAACAAGGAGTGGCAAGAGCCTAAGATTTGGGATGCCATGGCACCCCAAGATAATCTAATGACACTTAAAATCCAAAGCTTGGGGATGCCCCGGAAGGCATCCCCTCTTTCGTCTACTTCTATCGGTAACTTTACTTGGAGCTATATTTTTATTCGCCACATGATATGTGTTTTGCTTGGAGCGTCTTGTATGATTTGAGTCTTTACTTTTTTAGTTTACCACAATCATCCTTGCTGTACACACCTTTTGAGAGAGCCATACATGAATTGGAATTTGTTAGAATGCTCTATGTGCTTCGCTTATATCTTTTGAGTTATATAGTTTTGCTCTAGTACTTCACTTATATCTTTTAGAGCACGGTGGTGGATTTGTTTTATAGAAACTATTGATCTCTCATGCTTCACTTAGATTATTTTGAGAGTCTTAAATAGCATGGTAATTTTATTAAAATCCTAATATGCTAGGTATTCAAGATTAGTAAAATTTTCTTATGAGTGTTTTGAATACTAAGAGAAGTTTGATGCTTGATGATTGTTTTGAGATATGGAGGTAATAATATCAAAGTCGTGCTAGTTGAGTAGTTGTGAAATTGAGAAATTCTTGTGTTGACGTTTGCAAGTCCCGTAGCATGCACGTATGGTAAACGTTATGTAACAAATTTGAAACATGAGGTGTTATTTGATTGTCCTCCTTATGAGTGGCGGTCGGGGACGAGCGATGGTCTTTTCATACCAATCTATCCCCCTAGGAGCATGCGCGTAGTGCCGAGGTTTTTGATGACTTGTAGATTTTTGCAATAAGTATCTGAGTTCTTTATGACTAATGTTGAGTCCATGGATTATACGCACTCTCAGCCTTCCGTCCTTGCTAGCCTCTTCGGTACCGTGCATTGCCCTTTCTCACATTGAGAGTTGGCGCAAACTTCGCCGGTGTATCCAAACCCCGTGATATGATACACTCTTTCACACATAAACCTCCTTATATCTTCCTCAAAACAGCCACCATACCTACCTATTATGGCATTTCCATAGCCATTCCGAGATATATTGCCAAGCAACTTTCCACCATTCCGTTTATCATGACATATTCATCATTGTCATATTGCTTAGCATGATCATGTAGTTGACATAGTATTTGTGGCAAAGCCACCATTCATAATTCTTTCATACATGTTACTCTTGGTTCATTGCATATCCCGGACACCGCCGGAGGCATTCATATAGGGTCATACTTTGTTCTAGTATCGAGTTGTAATCATTGAGTTGTAAATAAATAGAAGTGTGATGATCATCATTTTCTAGAGCATTGTCCCAAGTGAGGAATTATAAAAAAGGGAGAGAAAGGCCAAACAAAAAATGAGAGAAAAAGAGAGAAGGGACAATGTTACTATCCTTTGCCACACTTGTGCTTCAAAGTAGCACCATAATCTTCATGATAGAGAGTCTCTTGTTTTGTCACTTTCATATACTAGTGGGAATTTTCATGATAGAACTTGGCTTGTATATTCCAACAATGGGCCTCCTCAAGTGCCCTAGGTCTTTGTGAGCAAGCAAGTTGGATGCACACCCACTTAGTTTCTTTTGTTGAGCTTTCATACATTTATAGCTCTAGTGCATCCGTTGCATGGCAATCCCTACGCCTCGCATTAACATCAATCGGTGGGCATCTCCATGGCCCATTGATTAGCCTCGTTGATGTGAGACTTTCTCCTTTTTTTGTCTTCTCCACATAACCCTCCTCATTATATTCTATTCCACCCATAGTGCTATGTCCATGGCTCGCGCTCATATATTGCGTGAAAGTTTATAGGTTTGAGATTACTAAAGTATGAAACAATTGCTTGGCTTGTCATCGGGGTTGTGCATGATGAGAGCATTCTTGTGTGACGAAAATGGAGCATGACTAAACTATATGATTTTGTAGGGATGAACTTTCTTTGGCCATGTTTTTTTGAGAAGACATAATTGCTTTGTCAGTATGCTTGAAGTATTATTATTTTTATGTCAATATAAACTTTTGTCTTGAATATTTCGGATCTGAATATTCATACCACAATTAAGAAGAATTACATTAAAATTATGCCAAGTAGCACTCCACATCAAAAATTCTGTTTTTATCATTTACCTACTCGAGGACGAGCAGTAATTAAGCTTGGGGATGCTTGATACGTCTCCAACATATCTATAATTTTTGATTGCTCCATGCTATATTATCTACTATTTTGGACATTATTGGGCTTTATTATCCACTTTTATATTATTTTTGGGACTAACTATTAACCGGAGGCCCGGCCCAGAATTACTGTTTTTTGCCTGTTTTAGGGTTTTGAAGAAAAGGAATATCAAACGGAGTCCAAACGGAATGAAACCTTCGGGAACGTGATTTTCTCAACGAACAAGACCCGGGAGACTTGGACCCTACGTCAAGACACAAAAGAGGAGGCCACGAGGTAGGGGGCGCGCCTACCCCCCCCCCCCCCGGCGCGCCCTCCACCCTCGTGGGCCCCCTATTGCTCCACTGACCTACTCCTTCCTCCTATATATACCTACGTACCCCCAAACGATCAGATACGGAGCCAAAACCCTAATTCCACCGCCGCAACTTTCTGTATCCACGAGATTCAATCTTGGGGCCTGTTTCGGAGCTCCGCCGGAGGAGGCATCGATCACGGAGGGCTTCTACATCAACACCATAGCCCCTCCGATGAAGTGTGAGTAGTTCACCTCAGACCTACGGGTCCATAGTTAGTAGCTAGATGGCTTCTTCTCTCTTTTTGGATCTCAATACAATGTTCTCCCACTCTCTTGTGGAGAACTATTCGATGTAATGTTCTTTTTGCGGTGTGTTTGTTGAGACCGATGAATTGTGGATTTATGATCAAGTCTATCTATGAACAATATTTGAATCTTCTCTGAATTCTTTTATGTATGATTGGTTATCTTTGCAAGTCTCTTTGAATTATCAGTTTGGTTTGACCTACTAGATTGATCTTTCTTGCAATGGGAGATGTGCTTAGCTTTGGGTTCAATCTTGTGGTGTCCTTTCCCAGTGACAGTAGGGGCAGCAAGGCACATATTGTATTGTTGCCATTGAGGATAACAAGATGAGGTTTTCATCATATTGCATGATTTTATCCCTCTACATCATGTCATCTTGCTTAAGGCGTTACTCTGTTTTCATTAACTTAATACTCTAGATGCATGCTTGATAGCGGTCAATGAGTGGAGTAATAGTAGTAGATGCAGGCAGGAGTCGGTCTACTTGTCTCGGACGTGATGCCTATATACATGATCATGCCTAGATATTCTCATAACTATGCTCAATTCTGTCAATTGCTCAACAGTAATTTGTTCACCCACCGTAGAATACTTATGCTCTCGAGAGAAGCCACTAGTGAAACCTATGGCCCCCGGGTCTATCTTCATCATATTAATCTCCTACTACTTAGTTATTTCCTTTGCTTTTTACTTTTCTTTTACTTTACTTTGCATCTTTGTCACAAAAATACCAAAAATATTATCTTATCATATCTATCAGATCTCACTCTCGTAAGTGGCCGTGTAGGGATTGACAACCCCTTATCGCATTGGTTGCGAGGATTTATTTGTTTTGTGCAGGTGTGAGGGACTCGTGCGTAGCCTCCTACTGGATTGATACCTTGGTTCTCAAAAACTGAGGGAAATACTTACGCTACTTTGCTGCATCATCCCTTCCTCTTCAGGGAAAACCAACACAGTGCTCAAGAGGTAGCACGCGCCCAGGCTCTGTGATGCCCGCCACCCTCAACAGCCTATATGGTGACAACCTCTTAAACACACCGGTGGCCCTGCGACTGCCCACCGTCGCGCCGAAGAATGTCCACCTCGAGGCCACGCTCGTCACGCAGCGCCTGGCGCAGCAAGACACCATCGACATAATCACCCACGTCTACGCGCAAATCATCCACAAGGACTACTACGTGCAAGAGGAGGATGATAGGACGCTGGCCTTCTTGGACTTTGGGGCAACCTTTGACGACATTGTTTAGAAGCACGTTGAGCTCGCTGCCAACGCCGCTGCTCCTCACATGTCGGTTGGTGACCTGGCACACTAGGGCGTGAGGATGTCGTTGATGGATCCGTATGTATCTTTATCTTTCCGTCAATTCCATGTAGTACTATATTGTACTAGTAATTATCTTACCTTTCACATCAACTTCATAATTTTTGTACGTACTCCATGCATGAACCGCACCAGAACCAAACTTCTCATTACACTAGGGAAAATCGCTATTTCTATCTATCGGTCACGCAATGGAGTAGAACCAAATTTTACAAGTTACAAGTTCAAAAGTAAAAGCATGCCATGTTCGCATCGCACCCCCACACGGTTGGTCCGGCGCGCCACTCAAGGGGGAATGTGTGCTGTGTTGCATTTTCACTTACAAGTGGGACCACAGTTGAGCAAATCGACTATCGGCAAACCCCCACCCCGCCCGCCGCGCGATGGCTGATAAAATAGGAGGGAGAAGAGATGGTTGTAGCATAGACTCCAAGAAAATTGGTGTCAGATGGGACTCGTGTGGGTGGTGTGTGCCATACTGCTACGGTATATCGAGGTGCTGGTTACGTAGAGCGAACACATTATCTCTCCAGAAGTACGGTACACCACTAGTACTACTCACATTATCACGAAATTCCATGGAGTCTGTGCTCAGCCCTCCTCTCTCTCTCTCTTCTCAGCCAGCCAGCAGACGCGTGGAGCCCATCGAGTGTTTGCTCACATGCAGTCCCACATGTCAGTGAAAAGCAAGACGACCCACTGAACATGCACATCTTTCACCTCGACGTGCGGTGATGAAAAACAAATCCAATAATGATCTTCGGTGGCCACTTTTGGAGTTACTCAAGAGTAAGATTCTATTTACAGTTTAACCCAAGATGCACATCACGTGGCTTTAACTAGCACTCCATTTTCTTGCATGACACGACCTGGATGCTGGATGTCCCATGTGTCGGCAAAAGGAGGAAGGACTCGACCAAATCTTCTCCACATTTAGACCGGAGGAGTAGGAAACACGGCAAGCCATGTGTCTACATCATACTACGTACAAGCCCACATCATGCAGTCACACTATCACCATATTTCTCGGCCTCCGCGCGATACCTAGCTCTAGTTGATGGTATACTACTACTAGGACTAACTATTTTACTAGCATACTCCACTATTAGGTTGGCTCTATGTGATGTGGCAACTTCATATAACCATATGCTGGCTATACTACTATGGTACTCACACTCCAAGAACAAGAAGTGACTCGGAAACCATTCATAAGTTGAATTTATGACATGCATATGCAAATGTACCATTCATTACATACAACAAGTCATCAACACACAACGACAATGAGGATACATGTTGGATTATAGATTATTTCAAACAAAACATTCTAGTAAATACTAAAGTTTTTATCACACAACAAATAACAAGCAACGAAATGAACTTCAACTCAACCAATCCTCGGCATTGGGAACGCTTGCTTTGAACCATAAGTAAGCCTCTGGGAAGGGGAAGCTATTGTCAATATCGAGACCAACGCATGACTCGTCATCCAGGCTGAAGCGGCCTATATCAGGACGCATATTGTGAGAGCCAGGGTAGGGAACCATAGCAATGTCCGAGGTATAGATACAGTTGCTTCTCATAAATGGTAGTAACGCTGTGCCAACAGCAGCTGGATCACCTTTCACCATCATTGGATAGTTTTCTCCAAGGAAGAGCGAGTTTTCTCCAAGACTATCAATACAGAACCAGGCAGAAGGTGTTGGCGCTAGCACACTAGTATCCATCCCGAATACCCTGCAATGGATGTTGGAATATGTCCGGAGAGTGCGGACATGGGAGAAAACACTTGCTTCCTTAGTAACATCAGCAATGCCCTGTATACATAAAAGAAGAGGTGATCCATCGAAATAAGTTGCCAGGCGCCACTGAGTATGTAGGTCATGCTCGTCCTCATTCTCGTGATCATCACCATCATCATCTCCCCCTTGGTTATAAAATTTTTCAAGTATAGGTGGTAGAATGTTCACAGGACCTTGGAAACACAAGAAGGTTAATTAGTACGGGAATACTAACTCGCATGAACGTGGATGAAACAATTCTAATTGCGGGGAAGAAAAACATACCAAAACAATAAGGATTCTATGCAAAAACAGTGCTACGAGTGGTGGCAGCAAACACAAGACTCTCGTATTGAATTGCATCACAATACTCATCCGTGTATAGAAATTGATTTTTGAGCAATATCCATCGAGGCATGGAAGTAAAGATGGTAACAAGCTTGTCGAAGATAGCAACAACATGATAGTTCGTGTAATCCCAAGAGTGGTTGGGAACTCGACAAATTGCTATCTTTGGTAGACGACAAGCACCATGATCGTATTTGAACCTACGTAGATCATTTGTGTGCTCAACCTCTAGGCACTCAGAGATTTTTGGAAGTGGAACCCGGTGACGAGTGTACACATTCACAAGTTCCCACTCGTAGTTGTACCCAATATAAACAATCCAATCTCCATTTGCGCCTGCCCAGGCCTTGCCCTTAAGCGATGGCATCTTAACATAACGTGTATCATTATCAAGCGGCATCAACTTGCACAAGGCGAGGCTTCCGTCATCCTCGCATGAGCGAGCAGGGTCATGCCGAAGAAGATAGGGGAGATCAAACCGCTCCTGAACCCTTGGGTTCTTTGTAATGATGTTATTTGTTGAGTCAAGAATGGTCTTGAACGAACCTGCCATGCTAGCCGAGGTGATGACGTCGCACCAATCAATGAGTTCCTCCACCACATCATCTTTCAGATCGAGGCAAGAATAATGGGGTCGTTTCCGGCATGTTCCCTCCATGGAGAAGACGATTGAACAATGGCACAAGGAAGGGTGACGGCAAATGGAGGGAGGAAGAGCGTGCGACAACAGTTCCAAATCGAGAGGGAAAGGCAAAGAGGCGGTGGACAGCTTCCACAGTACAGGAAGAGGCGCCCCGGCCTACATAGACGTCCATTCAGAAATTGTACAAAAGGACTCGTCATCGTCTCACTAACATGTTGGAACGGGACCACATGTCAATGAAACATGGTGTGTCATTTCTCGTGCAAAATGCGATATGGCCGCGTTGGCCCGAGGTGCCACATTATTTCTCGACTTTATTTTTTAATGGCGTGTCGTTTAGTTTTGAAGCACGACTAACTGGTACTGTATGCAGAGAAAATACAAACTACTCTACTACTACTCCACCTCTAGTACTAGTATCCAAAAAGATGTACAGGCTGGAGCTTCAGCGCTTGCTTGCTAAGGGCTGCCCACTTGCTTCTCACACTATCACCCCTCCCCAGATCTAAAAAAGACGGCGGTTCCCCTCTCTTTCCCTCCTCATTGGTGGTCAAAGATCCACCGGGGAAGAAAAGGATGTGCAACATTGATGCGCTCGCCGTCGACGAGCGAGGTCACGCGCTGACGAGAAGGCCATCCTCTCAGACATAGCACCCGTGCAGGATGGCCTCCGTCCCCAAGCTCGGTGCTGTAGTGTGCGTGGAGGACGAGGACCACGAGCGATGCCACTTCCCGCCGACCCTCGAGTATGCTACCTCTTTTCAGACCATACCCTTGTTCTATTGCCCCATCAGCCATGTCGCTGCATGTGGATCTTTTTCCACTCCACCATCTCAATTTCCTATCCTCTAATCTGCTGGTCACGCAGACGAAAACCTTAATTTGCACTATTAAAGGAAACTCTACTTCATGCAGACTAATCCATGTCTGGGTTGAATAAGGAAAGGAAGGGAGAAAGTATTGTCGAAGAGACTAGGCATCAAACCGGCATCTAGGTTGAAAAGGGAAAAATCAATAGCTAAGGAATGAGGCTCGTGTCTCTTGGTTGAAAAAGGGTGAAAAGGGGTGAAAAGGGGTAGAAAGGCATGACAACGCAATAGAGAATGACCAGGTCGATCGGTTTGTTGTCCTCACATAGGAAAAAGGTGGCTAAAGAGAACAAAAATGGGACGTGATCCACATATGCTGCCTGGATATTTGTTGCTCTGGGCAACCATACCTCCCTCGCCACTCTATGCGTCTGTGCAGGTACATCATACTGGTGGGCCCATTGTCCGAATGGGCCTCCCATGCTCTTATTGTCACTTTTTTGCTGTTAGCATAACACCAGTTTGAAATGATATTTACCTTGAAGGTACATGGTTTGCAATTTTTTTATACTGTCATTAGTTAATAATGCTAGTTGCCTTTAGAATTTTTTATTTGGTTTAATGCTATTGCACAGCTAGTATACCAATGCTGAAACTTGTTACCTTTACATTTTGTATTGTTAATGCTTATAGAAATCTTCCAGTGCTAGCTTATGGAAATTTGTTCAGTAAAACCATTGTACTGTACCCCATAATAAAAAATCTACTCTATTGTTGCACTGGCCACTGGATTAGTGTATATTTGTACTATTCAAATGGTGTTGCATTAGTGTATGGATATATAAAAGGTTTGGCAAGATTTCCCAGATATGTGCTCAAGAAAACAACTACCTGTTTTGCTAAATACTAGACGTTTGGGTACTTTAAATTGAACTGCGAAAACATCTTATATTAAGGAATAGAGGGTGTAGAGTTCACAAAAATTATGCCGGTAAAGCTAGTCACACCATTGTTAAAATTAATGTTCATCACGTTAACGGAGGAGGTCTACATGTTTGTCTCTAATGTCTGTCGATTACTTACCTGACATCATGATGTAATGGTAAGTCATTTCTTTTTGTACAATGTCACTGAATTGTCAAGGCGGTGATGGCATTTTATTTTAGTTGAATTGCACAAAATATGCTTAAAAGTAGAGGAAAGGTCAAGAATGATTTAGTTTTTCAGAAAATACTATGTATGCCTTCCTGACATCAGCCGCCGTTGCTTTATTTATTCCCTCAAACAGGTGGTTAGAAACAGTCTTGCTACCTTTTCCCATTAAGAAATTGGAATGCCTATATTTGTGAGTCTACGCTTCAACTAGTGCCAATTTTATAGTAATCACACTTTCAATATCTGTGCAAACAGGGATGCTAGATTTTAGTGGAACTGCACAAAAAGTCCAAATGGTTCAACATTAGGAGCATGTTCTCTTCCAAACCGTTATATCCGGTTTGTGGCACTATGAGTTGTTCATTACGAAGGTACATGGTTTGCTACTATCTTGCTACTCTTTTTGTACTGTCATTAGATAGTAATATTGGTAGGTGGACCTACATTGGAGGTGCAGGACATGATTCAATGGTTGGATGCTCAATTTCGGTTGTATCGATTTCACCTCTTCCATCACTGCGAACATGGATATCCTTGGTCTGATGAAGAATAGGCGCTATATTCCTGCTCTATACCAGCAAATCAATGCAGTACGAAATTGTCCAGGGCAAAACATGACAGTATCAAATTGTCTAGTGCAAAACATGACAGATGCTAAGTGGAAACGACTAGAAGAGACGTGTTTAAACCGAAAATACAAGGTGGGGTATATGTTTACTAGCTTCTTGATATTTGTGAAGATAGATGTCTGCCCGTTGCTATTTGGCAAACAAACAAAGTGACCACAATTTTGGTGGAACTGCACAAGAGAATAGTATAGTCGCTACATGCAGTGCCATTTGAAAATAGACACAAAAAGATTGGATAGTCACTTCGTGGACTGCACAAAGGTAGTATTGTACTATTTATTGGCCAACACTTGTGTAGGATCTAGAAGTAGCTGTGTCTAGAGGGGGGTGATTATACACTTTGTGCTAAAGTTGCAATTTTTAAGATTTTTCGGTTTAAGTGGAGTTTAGGCACAAATTCAACACACACAATACATATCAAGCAAGCATGCAAAGAGTATATGAGCAGCGGAATGTAAAGCATGCAACTTGCAAGAATGTAAAGGGAAGGGTTTGGAGATTTCAAACGCAATTGGAGACACGGATGTTTTTCCCGTGGTTCGGATAGGTGGTGCTATCCTACATCCACGTTGATGGAGACTTCAACCCACGAAGGGTAACGGTTGTGCGAGTCCACACAGGGCTCCACCCAAGAGCAACGGTTGCGCGAGTCCACACAGGGCTCCACCCACGAAGGGTCCACGAAGAAGCAACCACCCACAAAGGGTCCACGAAGAAGCAATCTTGTCTATCCCACCATGGCCATCGCCCACGAAGGACTTGCCTCACTAGCGGTAGATCTTCACGAACTAGGCGATCTCCTTGCCCTTACAAACTCCTTGGTTCAACTCCACAATCTTGTCGGAGGCTCCCAAGTGACACCTAGCCAATCTAGGAGACACCACTCTCCAAGAAGTAACAAATGGTGTGTAGGTAATGAACTCCTTGCTCTTGTGCTTCAAATGATAGTCTCCCCAACACTCAACTCTCTCTCTCATAGGATTTGGATTTGGTGGAAAGAAGATTTGAGTGGAAAGCAACTTGGGAAGGCTAGAGATCAAGATTCATATGGTAGGAATGGAATGTCTTGGTCTCAACACATGAGTAGGTGGCTCTCTCTCAGAACATATGAGTTTGAATGGTGTGTGTGTTCTGATGGCTCTCTCATCGAATGAGAAGGAGGTGGAGCGGTATATATAGCCTCCACACAAAATCCAACCGTTACACACAATTTACCAATCTCGGTGGGACCGAATCAGAAAACTCGGTCTGACCGAAGTAGTAAACCTAGTGACCATTAGGAATTTCGGTGGGACTGACATGCAACTCGGTAGGACCGATTCGGTTAGGGTTTGGGCATAACGTAATCTCGGTGAGACCGATTACACAAACTCGGTGAGACCGAATTTGGTAATTAGCTAACCAAAGAGTTGGTCAGGCAAACTCGGTGGGAACGATTTGCTCTTTCGGTGAGACCGAGTGGAACTCGGTGAGACCGAAAAGTTACAAAGGGGAAACACTGAGTTTACATTGCAATCTCGGTGGGACCGATTGCATATCTCGGTGGGACCGAGAATATTACAATAGGTAACAGAGAGTTTGCAATCCCATCTCGGTGAGACCGAGATCCTTATCGGTAGAACCGAATTGCTAGGGTTTGGTAGTGGCTAATGACAAGTGAAACTCGGTGGCGTCGGATAGGAAAAATCGGTAGGACCGAGTTTGGCTTAGAGTTTAGGTCATATGTGGATATGGGAAAGTGGTTGAGGATTTTGGAGCATATCATTAAGCACATGAAGCAAGAGGCTCATTAAGCAACACCTCATCCCTCCTTGATAGTATTGGCTTTTCCTATGGACTCAATGTGATCTTGGATCACTAAAATGTAAAATGAAGAGTCTTGAGCTTGAAGCTTTAGCCAATCCTTTGTCCTTAGCATCTAAGGAGTTCCCACAACCTTTAGTCCATGCCACTCCATTGTTGAACTTATCTGAAACATGCTAGATAGAAGTGTTAGTCCAACAAGAGATATGTTGTCATCAATTATCAAAACCACCTAGGGAGCACTTGTGCTTTCAATCTCCCCCTTTTTGGTAATTGATGGCAACATACATCAAAGATTTAAATAAAGATATAAAGAACAGCAAGTAAAGCTTTGGAAGAACATGTAGCAAGCATAGGCTCCCCCTACATGTATGCACTCATGTAAATATGAAATATAGAGGCATGTGAGAGCATAAACATGACAGAGTAGGCAATGTGTTACATGTATCTTGGCCATATGCATCAGAGCAAAAGATTATCAAGAAAAATACCTTCATGCTCATGAGTCTTTCTTGCAAACAGTATGTACATAAGCAAGAACTCCTCATACTCATGATTTTGATGCATATACTTACCTTGTGGTCTCGAGTTGGCTTAGGATGGAATGAACCTGCACAAACAAGGTTAGATAACACAGGTACATCCACTAGCCAGAGAAAACAAAGGAAACCACAAGAATACCAAGACTGGGATGACATGTAGAGAGTGAGTACAAGGTACCACATTGGATTCAACATGTCCCCACGAATAAAGATATGCAATGAATTTGGCTGATTTCTTTTCCTTTAGGTGTCTTGCTCCCCCTGAATCTTACATGGGATATTGGGAGAAGATAGGAGACAGAAAATCAGAGCTGAATAGAACTAAAAAGACATGTCTTTCCCCCAAAAAGACATGTGGCATCTCTCCTCTTGAACATCAAGCGTCTGGGATCCTCGAGACTTTCTCTCCCCCTTGAGGTCTCTCTCTCCCCCTTAATACTTTCTCTCTTGTAGGTTTGGTCCTTGAGACTGTTTCTCTCCCTTGATGTGATCTCACTCTCCTACAAGCTTTGATGTGATCTCTCTCTCCCCCTTTGACATCAATTTCCAAGAAGGTTTTTCCTGGAATCCGCCAAATAGGTTTGGTCCTTGAGATTCAGCACAAAGCAGAGGATAAAATTGTGATGCTTGTGGAGGACAAGATTCATTGAGTGGAGCTGGATCCAAAGAAATGTAGAACAAGTGGCAAACTGTTTTTCTGATTGCAAAGTCGGTGGCACCGAGTGGCATATTTCGGTGGTACCGAAAAGATTCGGTTGGACCGAAATTTGCAAGTCGGTGAAACCGAGTTTACACATAGAAAAACACTTGTCACCTCAGCTCACTAGTCAAGTAAGATCTCACAAAGATTTGCAATGAATTAGCTGAAGGATTTGCAAGAAATTTGATGCAGAAAGATGCAGAACAAAACAAACAGGAAAAAGTGAAAGTTTCTAGATGAAGTGTTTTTTTTGTTTGAGAGAGAAGGAAACAAATATGCAAGGAACAAATGCAATAACTCAGAAAAGGGACATAAGAGAACTTCATCTAGAATTGGGCGGTGACATAGTCACCTATGTTAGAGTATATTGACTTAGGAGTCAAGTGAGGACACTTGATCATAGGTCATATTCATCGTTTAAGCTCAAAATGGGGTTACCATTTTTCGTTTAAGCATCTTGATGTATTCACATCTTGTTGAGTTGCTTTGACTCATGTCTTGGAGTAAAGCGTCTCTAAGATGGAACAACATACCTTGGGTGGTGGTGTGGTTCTTGCTCATGTAGTTGAACTTGTGTGGGTGCTCAGGGTTGATGTAGTTCATCAAGAGTTGGGAGCACCACTTGGAGTTTGAGTTCATCTACCTACATGGGTTAGTTCTTGCAAGGAAGAGCACTTGTGTATCCAAAAATGACAATCATGAAGCTTAACATAGAATTTGTCAAAGGATATGTTTGAATGGTTTTGTGCTTCCTTGTCTTCAACCACTATTGTGTAGAGTCTTGGTCTTGTAGAGATTTCTCAAGATGTGAGTGAGTCGCAATCTCATGGAATTAAATTCAACCAAGTACCTACATGGGTTAGACAACATGCAAGGTGCAAATATATCCAAGACATAAGATAGTTATCATAAGAGATACATCATGGATTAGTCATAAGCTCATGTCTTGCATGTATCCAATGGAGTTCCTACTCCAAATTCGAAGCATCAATGATGTTCAATTCTCCTCTCAACCTGCAAAACACTTTCTCATCAAGCGGTTTAGTGAATATATCCGCTAATTGCTTATCGGTGCGAACATGCTTAAGATTGATGTCACCCTTAGCAACATGATCTCGAATGAAATGATGACGAACTTCAATATGCTTAGTTCGAGAATGTTGTATAGGATTATGACCAATTTTGATAGCACTTTCATTGTCACAAAGCAGTGGAACATGTTTCACATAAATCCCATAATCTTTAAGAGTTTGGGTCATCCAAAGTAGTTGAGCACAACATGAACCAACGGCAATGTATTCCGCTTCGGCGGTGGATAAGGATACCGAGTTTTGCTTCTTGGAAGACCAAGACACAAGAGATCTACCAAGAAATTGACAAGTACCCGAAGTGGACTTTCTATCAACCTTGTCTCCGGCATAATCTGAGTCGGAATAGCCAACAAGATCAAAAGAAGACCTCTTAGGATACCAAATGCCAAAATTTGGTGTATGGATTAAATATCTCACTATCCTTTTCACAGCCTTAAGATGACAATCTTTAGGAGCAGCTTGATATCGTGCACACATGCATACACTTAGCATAATATCGGGACGTGAAGCACATAGGTATAACAATGAACCTCATAGAGCGATAAACCTTTTGATCAACTGGTTCACCATCTTTGGTTAAATCATTATGTCCACTAGTAGGCATGGATGTAGACATACCTTTGCATTCTTGCATATTGAACTTCTTGAATAAGTCCTTGGTGTACTTTGTTTGAGAGACAAATGTACCTTCCTTAGTTTGCTTGATTTGCAACCCGAGAAAGAATTTGAGTTCACTCATCATAGACATCTCAAACTTCTCTGACATTAGCTTTCCAAACTTTTCACTAAAGAGAGGGTTAGTTGAACCAAATATGATGTCATCAACATAAATTTGGCATACAAAAAGTTCTCCATTAACCTTTTTAGTAAAAAGAGTGGAGTCAATTTTACCAATTTCAAAACCACTTGTAGTAAGGAACTTGGTCAAGCATTTGTACCATGCTCTAGGAGCTTGTTTAAGACCATAAAGAGCTTTGTGAAGTTTGTAAACATGATTTGGTTTCTTAGGATTGACAAAGCCGGGAGGTTGTTTGACATAAACCTCCTCCTCTATTTCTCCATTTAGAAAAGCACTCTTAATGTCCATTTGGTACAAGGTGATATTATGGTGATTAGCATAGGCAAGTAAGATGCGAATGGACTCAAGTCTAGAAACGGGAGCATATGTCTCACCATAGTCCATACCTTCGACTTGTGTGTATCCTTGGGCGACGAGACGTGCTTTGTTGCGAACCACTTGTCCATCTTCATCTTGCTTATTGCGAAACACCCATTTGGTACCAATGATGTTGTGGTTGTTGTCGGGCTTCTCAACCAATGTCCAAACTTGGTTTCTCTCAAAATTATGTAGCTCTTCATGCATAGCGTTTATCCAATCCGGATCTTCCAATGCTTCTTCAACCTTCATTGGTTCAATGCTCGAGATGAATGAATAGTTTTCACAGAAGTTAGCTAAACGAGTTTTTGAGCGAGTGATTCTCCCAGTTTGTATATCATTGAGGATTTGCTCGACGGGATGATCTTTGGCAATTCTTGCTCGAACTCGTGAGAGCTTTTGCTTGGGTCTTTGTTGAGCATCTTCTTCATCTTGTTCTTCTTCTTGGCCTTCTTCATTGTTGACGTCGTCGTTCTCTTGTCGTGGTGGAGAAGGAGGTTGTTGATGTTCATCTTGACGTACTTCCTCGTTTTCTTCATCTTGGTGTGGCCCACTTGTGGATGCTTCCGTGTCGAATCTTGGTTCACCTTGTCGTGAAGTAGAAGCTTCCACTTGGACGGACGAAGTACTCTCCTTCACCTCTGTTGGACGAATTTTGCCAATAGAAAAGTCTTGAATTGCTTCTGAGGGGTCTTTGTCTCCTACATCAATTGGCAATTGCTCTACTTGCGAGCCATTAGATTCATCAAACTTCACATCTACCGTCTCTTCAACCTTTCGGGTGAAATTGTTGTAGACACGGTAAGTGTGAGAGTTTGATCCATAACCAAGTAGAAAACCTTCATGAGATTTAGGAGCAAACTTTGAACGACGATGCTTATCAAGAATGTAGCACTTGGAGCCGAATACTCGAAAGTATCCAACTTGAGGCTTGTTACCGGTGAGGAGCTCGTATGCCGTCTTGCCGAGTAGCTTGTGAAGATATAAGTTATTTGTTGCGTGACAAGCTGTCTCAACCGCTTCTACCCAAAAGTGCTTTGGCGTCTTGTATTCATCAAGCATTGTTCTTGCCATTTCGATGAGCGTTCGGTTCTTCCTTTCAACAACTCCATTTTGTTGAGGTGTGTATGTAGCCGAGAACTCGTGTGAAATCCCTTCTTCGTCAAGAAAGGTGTCCACATTTGCGTTCTTGAACTCCGTTCCGTTGTCACTCCGAACCTTCTTGATCTTCACATCGAACTGATTTTGGGCTTTCCTAGAGAAGTTTCTGAAGATCTTCTGGACTTGCGACTTGTCATTAAGAAATAACACCCACGTAAATCTTGAAAAGTCATCAACTATAACTAGACCAAAAGAATTTCCACCGAGACTCTTGTAGGCATTGGGACCAAAAAGATCCATGTGAAGCAGCTCGAGTGGCCTCCTTGTGGTCATGATGTTCTTCACGGGATGTCTTCCTCCAACCTGTTTACCTGCTTGACAAGCACTGCAAAGTCTATCCTTATCAAATATGACATCGTTAACTCCAAGGATATGATTTCCTTTAATAAGCTTGTCAAGGTTTCTCATGCCAACGTGACCTAGTCGTCTATGCCACAACCAACCTTTTGAGGATTTAGCAACAAAGCAAGTTTTAGGTTGTGCCTTTTTAGAGAAATCGACAATGTAAAGATCACCTCTACGCATACTAGTAAAGACCATTTTATGATTGTCTCGACGAAATACTTGGCAATCTACCTCAGTAAATAGGACATTCAAACCGAAATCAGCAAGTCTAGATACTGAAAGTAAGTTGTAGCCAAGAGATTCAACGAGCATGACATTTTGAATGGAACTATCATGTGAGATGGCCACCTTACCAAGGCCAACCACTTTACCCTTTGAATTATCACCAAAGGTGACATATTTTCGAGGGCCGTTGTTTTCAGCAAGCTCACGAAACATCTCTTCATCTCCGGTCATATGATCAGTACATCCACTATCAAGAACCCATTCCTTTCCTCCTGATTCATATCCCCGAAGATTTGCCATAAGACCAAAATGTCTCATTGCATCGTCGAGATCGAAGTCACTATCATCATCATCATAATATTCATGGTCATCATGATCTTGTGACTCATCATTTCCTAGAGAGGGCAATTCATTAGATAAATGATCAAAGTGGTTACTTTTATGAATTCTCATAGCTTTGAATATGATATCATTAATGATTCCAACATCTCCTTTAGCATGCTTAAGATTGGCAAGTTCAAGAAGACATTTACCAAAACTAGGATCACTAGAGTTCATCTTACTCAAGGCAATGGATTTATGGAGAATTTCATCCAAAGTTTTCAAGGAATGATTGGGAAATCGTTCCTCAAGAAATTTCCATATAGTATAGGCACAATTTTGAGTAGGCAAACTAGCAATCAGATTTTTGGGCAATCCTCTAATGATGAGCTCAATAGTTCTAAGATTGCGAATCATGTCAATATCTTCATCTAGGGTAGGATGCAAGGGATCAATATGGGGTGCACAAGGGCTAGAAATATACTTGTTCAAATGATATTGATTGAAGATTACAAGCATCTCATTTTTCCACTCATGAAAATACTTTCCATCAAGAATAGGCACTCTATGTCTAAGACTCCCTAGAGTAGACACATCCATCTTCCTCCAATGGTGATTAAACCAAGGCAATGGAGACCAAAGATCTGATACCACTTGTAGGATCTAGAAGTAGATGTGTCTAGAGGGGGGTGATTAGACACTTTGTGCTAAAGTTGCAATTTTTAAGCTTTTTCGGTTTAAGTGGAGTTTAGGCACAAATTCAACACACACAATACATATCAAGCAAGCATGCAAAGAGTATATGAGCAGCGGAATGTAAAGCATGCAACTTGCAAGAATGTAAAGGGAAGGGTTTGGAGATTTCAAACGCAATTGGAGACACGGATGTTTTTCCCGTGGTTCGGATAGGTGGTGCTATCCTACATCCACGTTGATGGAGACTTCAACCCACGAAGGGTAACGGTTGCGCGAGTCCACACAGGGCTCCACCCAAGGGCAACGGTTGCGCGAGTCCACACAGGGCTCCACCCACGAAGGGTCCACGAAGAAGCAACCACCCACAAAGGGTCCACGAAGAAGCAACCTTGTCTATCCCACCATGGCCATCGCCCACAAAGGACTTGCCTCACTAGCGGTAGATCTTCACGAACTAGGCGCTCTCCTTGCCCTTACAAACTCCTTGGTTCAACTCCACAATCTTGTCGGAGGCTCCCAAGTGACACCTAGCCAATCTAGGAGACACCACTCTCCAAGAAGTAACAAATGGTGTGTAGGTAATGAACTCCTTGCTCTTGTGCTTCAAATGATAGTCTCCCCAACACTCAACTCTCTCTCATAGGATTTGGATTTGGTGGAAAGAAGATTTGAGTGGAAAGCAACTTGGGAAGGCTAGAGATCAAGATTCATATGGTAGGAATGGAATGTCTTGGTCTCAACACATGAGTAGGTGGCTCTCTCTCAGAACATATGAGTTGGAATGGTGTGTGTGTTCTGATGGCTCTCTCATCGAATGAGAAGGAGGTGGAGGGGTATATATAGCCTCCACACAAAATCCAACCGTTACACACAATTTACCAATCTCGGTGGGACCGAATCAGAAAACTCGGTCTGACCGAAGTAGTAAACCTAGTGACCGTTAGGAATTTCGGTGGGACTGACATGCAACTCGGTAGGACCGATTCGGTTAGGGTTTGGGCATAACGTAATCTCGGTGAGACCGATTACACAAACTCGGTGAGACCGAATTTGGTAATTAGCTAACCAGAGAGTTGGTCAGGCAAACTCGGTGGGACCGATTTGCTCTTTCGGTGAGACCGAGTGGAACTCGGTGAGACCGAAAAGTTACAGAGGGGAAACACTGAGTTTACATTTGCAATCTCGGTGGGACCGATTGCATATCTCGGTGGGACCGAGAATATTACAATAGGTAACAGAGAGTTTGCAATCCTATCTCGGTGAGACCGAGATCCTTATCGGTAGAACCGAATTGCTAGGGTTTGGTAGTGGCTAATGACAAGTGAAACTCGGTGGCGCCGGATAGGAAAAATCGGTAGGACCGAGTTTGGCTTAGAGTTTAGGTCATATGTGGATATGGGAAAGTGGTTGAGGATTTTGGAGCATATCATTAAGCACATGAAGCAAGAGGCTCATTAAGCAACACCTCATCCCTCCTTGATAGTATTGGCTTTTCCTATGGACTCAATGTGATCTTGGATCACTAAAATGTAAAATGAAGAGTCTTGAGCTTGAAGCTTTAGCCAATCCTTTGTCCTTAGCATCTAAGGAGTTCCCACAACCTTTAGTCGATGCCACTCCATTGTTGAACTTATCTGAAACATGCTAGATAGAAGTGTTAGTCCAACAAGAGATATGTTGTCATCAATTATCAAAACTACCTAGGGAGCACTTGTGCTTTCAACTTGGTGCTTCGTTGCTTTGGTATGATTATACAATGGACATTGTTTTGCCTAAGTTAAAGTTTGTATTCCGAAAATAGTCTCGCTATGTGATCGAGAGAAGACCAAATCATATTGCAATGGATGTTCCTCCATCATGTGTGGTTCATTCTCATGGTTCCAGCTATTGGTGAAACCACTTACGTTTGCAAGAGGAATTGTAGACTTCACAAACAAATTTGTCTTTCACTCTGTCCTGAATGTTGGCCCAGAGAAGCATCCATGTTAGTAGAAAGAACAAATATTTTTTCTAGATCTTTGCTTTTGGAGCTACATATTTGTATATGATTTGTGAATCATTGAGATGCATTAACATGTTGATCTTATGTATGGGGATCGTACTAGTTGGTTGTGAATTTGGGCTACTAATGTGAACATGTTACAATGCCAGGCCTGTGAGTCTCGCGTGAACATTTCGAACGGATCAGCTCTTACTAATGTGCACAACATGATCCTTATTTCTGTGTGCTCAATGTTTACAAGTTACTAGCAGTTCCTTATTTCTATTCACTCAGTGTTTACAAGTTACTGATCTATCACTAGCTAGCCTACTAATACGCTCCTGGCAGTTTTAGTTGTGACGCAAGATTTGAAGGTGGAAGTTTTTTGAATAAAAATGCGTACCTCTGAAGAAACTGACATGTTGTTCTGAAGAAAATGCCATGCGAATCAGAAGAAACTGCCAGCAAAAACATTCGCAAATGCCTTATCTCCCAGCGAACATTCATCAGCTATTGCGATCCTACATGTACACTATCCGACTGACTCGATCCTACGTGAATAACCAGCGGATCACACACGTACCTCATCTGGATGAATCGAGCGCACTCGTTTGACCATCATGCCGACGTGCAACCCAGCACAGATGGGATGCACCACTAACGGGACGGGACGGGACGACACAGTCATAATTTCAGTTTTTCTAGTTTTCCACGGCAAGCTGGCGCGCTAAGCCATGCCTGCTTATGCATTGAATTTCGATGACCGTGATGACCATCTGTTTCCCATGACACGCTTGTTCACCTAACCTCCGCCTATAATTACTGGTTCTTCGGTGGCACCATCACCCAACTCACCCTATCCTCATAAGCCCCCACTGGCCCGACGTTGCTCACCACTTGCCCTTGCTCTCGCCACACCCGTCATGCCCCCGTCCGTCTGCAATAAGTGAGGCCGGAGGCGGTCACCGCCGTAACTAGTGTTCGTTTTTTCACTAGAAGGCAGACGGAGGGAGGAGGCATTCTATCGGTTTTTAGATGGCAATGCGGAGTATGAGGACTTGTTGGAGCGCGACCACCTGGCGGAGGAGCAGCGTATCGCTAATTTGTACCACCAGCGGGGCATGGAGCAGTAGCGCACCGACGCTCTGAGTCGCGAGCAGAGCACCCGCAACTAGGCCGACTACGTGGAGGCCGACGCCCAGCAAATAGCCCTACAGGTTGTCGGGCACGCACGCGTTCGCGGCACCGAATTCTACAATCAGCTCGTTAAGTGGGTTACCCGCTAGAAGCCGAAGCTTCGGTGGACCACACTGGCATGGAAAGGGCCAAGACGCGCGAGCAACATGCCCTATCGCACCTCTGGCAAGTCCGTGGTGAGGAGGAGGACGTTGGTGCCGGCGTTTAGCGTGTACCGCAGATGGCGTCCGGCATCGTCTAGTTAGCTAAGAGTAAGTTAATACTTGTACACTACTAGAGTATTAGTGGGAGTAGATAGTTAACTTGGCTATGATGGTTGTCAACGTGGAAGTTCAGTACTCTATATCTTTATCAGACATGTTACTTTGCTCTGAATGTTGAACTTTCCGTTTGAACGTATGAAATGGGATGTTATTTTTCTAAATGGGTTGTATTTGTCCACCACGGGTTTAGAGGTTGACTTGTGGGCCTACTAGGTTGACGCGTACACAATCACAAGATGATTGTACATGGAGAGGATGACAGCAAGGACCCACCAGGGTCATGGCAGTACGCGAGCAAGTGCCTCCTTATTTCAAGCCAAAAATGGTTCCTCCTAATGGATTTCTGACATCTGGGTCCAATGCCATTGTCAACGTAGTCAATAAACAAGAGAATTGCACAACGAGCGGCTGACACCAGGGACCCAGCAGCTTGCCCAGTTATTTTTATTTTTGAGATGGAAGCAGGGTGTCAACTAGGCTGTGCGGGGCACTCTGGCCTGTCTAGCCAGCCTTTTCTTTTATGTTTACCACAAGACCAGCCCAGTAGTTTTTTCTTTCTGAAAATGGCTAGCCTAGTTTCTTCTTCTTTTGGAGAATACCCAACCGAGGCCTACTTGCTTTTGTGAGTCCTGTTGGGCTGCAAATCTTTCAAGACGAGGAGAGCTTCATTCGGTTTGCCCAAAAAATGGGCTATCGGTAATGAGAAATGGGATGCATATTTTTAAAACACATAAAACCAGCAATTAGTTTCAATTTTTTTCATTTTGGGATTTTAAATTCCATTGATTTTTATGCGTGGACAATTATTTAGATTTTATATTGATATAAATTTATTTTTCAAATTAGTTTGAATATGACTCGAAATTTTGGGATTAAAAATAGTTCGGACCGCATCGAAATATGCAAAATTTTATATAATTATTTAACCGAGGCCACGATATGGGTTGTAATGCTAACAAAAAGAATATGGGCTCCAAAAAATCCTTAAAAATAGCAAATGGGCTCTAAATTATTAGAAATAATGGCAAATGGGTTGTATACTATTTTCCACATATTTGAGACTAACTTGTGCGCCTACTATAGGTTGACGCGTGCGCTTTCCTAAAAAAGGTTGACGCGCACGCAACGCCGTGTCAACTTAGTCAACACACGAGAGCAGTGACTATTGATGTCCATCCAACACCCGTCGTGCTTCTTCAATCTCTGCTCTTCCTGCTCCAACCCCTCAATCAAGCGCCGGCAGGACTGCCTGCTCCCTCCTCCCGCGGCCGGCTGTGCTGCCGCGCAGGCCTCGCCGCCCCACCGTACTCCCATTGTTGGCCTAGCCATCCCTCTACTCACCCAGACCTCCTGTTATTCTTCGGTGACGGCAGCCTCACACTGGAGCCGAAGCAGTAAACCCTCGTACTCCCCTCCGCATGGGAAACAACTGTCAAGTCTTCCCCTGCTCCTGGTCATTCCCTTCCTGGGCCTCGCCGTCGTCCCCGCCTTGGTGCTCTCGACGCAGCATGGTCAACGTGGTCAAGGAATGACTTCCATCGGAAGAGGACTGTATGTGGAGAGGCTGAAAGCTGGGTCCACAGCCACAGCAAGGAAGTGCCTACTTATGCAATATAATGATTCCTCCACCTGACAACGAAGACCCACTGGAATGGCCCCTGTATTTTGTGAAAAAACATCCCCCCTCCCCCCGCGCTGACAGCTTGGACCCACGAGCTATATCTTCGCATGCAAGGAAGTGCCTCCCTATTACGCACAAAAAAAAATGAAGACCCTCACTGCTAGGTGGATCCACCATATTTGGAGGCTGACTTGTGGGCCAACTAAGTTGACGCGGGCACAGGGCTTTGTCAACTTAATCAATATAAATGATTCTAGGTATAGTGACCGTATGATATCCATCCAACAGCTGTCGTGCTTCTTCAACCTCTGGTCTTCTTGCTCCAGCCACCCAAACCATCGCAGGCCGTGCCGCTTGCCCCTGCCTCTCATGGCCGGCGGTGCTGCCACGCAGGCCTCACCGCCCCTCCTACTCCAACCGCCGGCCAGGCCATCCCTCTAGTCACCCACAACCCCTGTTATTCTGTGGCGATGACAACCTCACACCGAAGCCGAACCAGTCAACCCTCATACTCCTCTCTGCATGGGCATCCACTGCCGCATCTTCCCTGGCTCTGCTTCGTCCCCTTCCTAGGCCTTGTCGTCGTCCACTGCTTTGGTGCTCTCGGTGCGGCGTCATCAACATGGTCAAGGAACAATTTCCATCGGAAGAGGACTGTACATGGAGAGGCTAACAGCTGGGTCCATGGCCGCAGCAAGGAAGTGACTCCTATCACGCGTAAAATAATTATTTCTCCACCTGACAGTAGGGACCCACCGGAAGGGACTCTGTATTTTGCGGAAAAAAACTTTTTCCCCCTGACAGCTAGGACCCACCAGCTACATCTTCGCACGCAAGGAAGTGCGTCCATACTACGGGCAAAAAAATGATTCTTCCCCCTGATAGCTGAGACCCACCAGCTATAACTTCGCACGCAAGGAACAACTGGGACCCACCCGGTCAAAGCGTACGTAGCGTTGTCTGTCTGGTCACGAACGTGTACGTACATACTGGTCGATCGGTCTCTCTACAGCGATGAACTATGGTCGAGTAAGGAGCGGCACATGTCGTAGTAGAGGCACGAACGTAGCATGTCTCGCAGTCTCGTCTATAACATGTACACATACGTACAACCACGCTGCAAGAAAGTAAATACGGCTACGTATGTACATACGTACATGGTCTCGAACACGTACAACGACATTGTCCTATTCATCGGCAGCCAACCAGCTGGGTCAGAATGGAGGAAACATCGTCCTGTTCATCGGGAGGCAACCGACTGGGTCGGAATATCTCATGTTCATCGGGAGCCAACCGGCTTGGACGGAACAGCCGAAACGAGGTCTGGCGTACCGCAGAGCGGAGGAAACGGCCTTCTGTTCGACCACGTATGGTCGATACGGGATCCTGTTAATCGGGAAGGGTCTGGCATACCACAAAACGGAGGAAACAAACTTCTATTTGAGTGCCTACGGTCGAAACGGGGTCCTGTTGATCAGGAGGGGTGTGGCATACCGCAAATCGAAGGAAACGAACTTGTGTTGGAGCGCCTACGGTGAAACGAGGTCCTGTTCATCCACCATCTATTGCCTCGCTCCAGCCTCCATGGGCTACTGCTCATCGACCGTCGACCTCCTCCAGCCTCCACCAACTATTGTTCATCCACGGGCTACTGTTCATCCAGCCTCCATCCGCTACTGTTCATAGAGCCTCCAGGGGGTCCTGTTCATCCAACCCCAACTGGTTGGGGTGCGGCGGCCTCCTCGGGGTCCTGTTCATCCAGCGGCAACGGCCTACTACCACAGGGTCCTTTTCATCCAACCCCCACCAGGAACTGTTCATCTACAGCCAACTAACCGGCTCGACTCACCACGTCTCAACTCGTTCTACGTACCGCGCGCACGGTAGCAACGCCCCTGTTCATCGAGAGGCAACCCAACACCGGCTGGCTACGTCTCGCACGGGGGCTCGATCGGCTTCAGTAAGTAGCAGCAGTGATTGATAGCTCGGTTCAGTTAGCAGCAGCAGCGAATGAATCGCTCGGGTTTAGTCAGCAGCGAATGAATCGCTTGGGTTCAGTTACAGCCAAGGGATCGATCGCTCGGGTTCAGTAACGTGCGATCACTCGGGTTCAGTTAGCCAACGCCTCGCACACACGCGCGTACACGAGAGAAACGCGCAAACCATAGTGCATCGCTCGGCCCCGACCACCCACCGTAACCGGGAACTCCCCGATATTTTCCTCGCCCTCACTTCTACCATGATTTTTCCATCATGGACGGCCCAAAGAATGTCATCCAGCCTCGTCTCTGGCCCGCCCAGGATGAAAAGCCCATTTTCTGTCATGATTTTTTGTCATAGAAGTAGGAGCCCACCACATCTATGATGATATGTGTTTTTGTCACAATTATCGTCATAGAAGTGTCATAAGCATGAGAGGAAAAAAAATTCATTCGACCCAAAATGTCACGGATGCGTCTTTTTTGTAGTGTACGGAGTGGAAGTATCGCTTATGTGCGGGCTGTGGGCAGAAAACGGTTGGATTCCCCTCCACTATATATAGGGGGTCTTCTTCCCCAAGAAGACCTACCTCTTATCCCCTTGCTCCATTATTGCGCCCAAAGCTCATTTTCACCTGATCTCTCTTCCTAAACATCAAAACTTGTTGATCTTCTAGGGTTTGGAGGAGAGGGCCTCGATCTACACTTTCACCAAGAGGTATTTGATCCCTCCCCCCACTAATCTTTCATGGATCTTGTTACTCTTGGGTGTTTGGGCACCCTAGACGGAAGAGGTTATCTCGGAGCCACGTTCTATTGTGGTGAAGCTTCGTGGTGGTGTTAGGAGCCTCCAATTAAGTTGTGGAGAGAGCCCCAACCTTGCTCATAAAGGTTTGGTCGCCGCCTTCAAGGGCACCACTAGTGGAATCATGGCATCTTGCATTGTGCGAGGGCATGAGGAGAATACAGTGGCCCTAGTGGCTTCTTAGGGAGCATTGTGTCTCCACACCGCTCCAATGGAGACGTACCTCCCCCTAAAGGAAGGGAACTTCGGCAACACATCATCGTCTCCCTCAACTCCACTTCTGGTTACTTCTTACCTTTACTTTGTGTAAGCTTATATTGTGTTTCTATCTTGTGCTTGCTTGTGAGCTTGTTGTTGTGCTTGTCATATAGGTTTTTCACCTAGTTGCATATCTAGAAAACGTACCTATTTTGTAGTTAACCCTAATTTGATTCAAAAAAAACCTAGAATTTGGTATTTACCTATTCACCCCCCTCTAGTCAACCATATCGATCCTTTCGCCAAGCAATACTTGAACTCAAGTTATGGCCTTAGCACTTTAAATGGAAAAAAGAGAATGATGATGGTTTTGTTAAGAGAAGTAAAAAAATGAAGAAAGTCTCACATGAACGTAGCTAATCATTATGCAATGGAGAAGCCTTATAGTCAATGCTCATGCAAGGAGTAGGGATTATCATGCAACACATGCACTAGATCTACAAATGTATGAAAGCTCTCCAATGGATTAGTGAGGTGTGCTCCAACTTCTTGCCCACGAAGACGTGGCTCATCATATAAATATATGTAATGCCCCGGCCAAAACCACCGGTTCCCCGCCATTGCACATGGCTACCACCTAGGATTCAGATTGGCCCCACAAACCAACCCTAGTCTTTTATGCACTTTGTCCTCACTTGTGTGCACCCGAGATCAAATTCCGGCTCGATCACACATCCTTAAATTGCTCCAAGCCAAGTAGGCTTAACTTTGAGATTCCTTTTGGATGGGCTCTTGGAAAAGAAGGTTCACCATGTTGATATGAGTAGTCTATCATTCCTATTAACTTGGGAAGTCACATACACCTCCACTCAAAGGAATTGACGTCCTTGTTGGCCTAGCAGGAAAATTCCCTCTCGGCACATGCATGTGCGCCGTCGTTCGCCGTGCCGCTGTCAGACGACGGCGAGGAAATGATACTATTGAGATGACGGGTGTCGCGGGTCTACTCCTTCGCGAGTTAGGCCGCTTTCACCACGACGGCTGCCATCTCTGCCGCAAGGTGCTCGGATTCCTTGATGCTGAGTCTAAGATCCTTTGTGTTCTCGCGGCGGCAGCGCCTTGCATCTGTACACACTTAGATCAGCGACCGACAGATGACTTCACGCAAGAGCTACTCCTCTGGTCAAGAAGCATGGTCACGCGGGAGCCTCAACAGTTGTGGGAGGAACCGGGCGCCGCGGCCCTCTGTGCGGCCCGCTTTCCCTCATGGTGTGCGGCCCATGCCTCTAATTAGGTGTCCTCCTCCTCAGGCTCAGCGGCACGGGCATGAGGACCCAGTGTCGGCCAACAAGAGTAGGGGCCAAAGAGGTGCGGGGGATGGTAGAGCTGGACCAATGCAGACCACATTGCATCAGCCAGGTTGCGTCCCCGGGCGACTGTGGATGTCGCGTCGCTTGAGCTCCCGACCCTGTCCACCCGCGACAGTTGTAGTGCGACACGAAGGGCGAGGTCCTCATCGTCCTTCTTCGACTCCTCAGGCAACAGGGCATCCCAATTGATTGGGTCTGCCTCATTCCTGGATCCGCTGCCGGAGCTTAACATGGGAAGGGAGGGGATGGGACGAGGACAGGAGGGGACGGGCAGTTGAGCGGAGCGAAGAGTGAGAGAGTAGGACTAGGGATTGGTCTGGGTGAGGTTTTTGTGGTGACGGGTTGCGTCGGCGGGTGACAACGTTGGATGGTCCAACATGACAGACACGTACAGTCCACCCCATATCCGCCCGAGATATGGGCTCGGTTTGAAGGATGACCGGCAGCCCAAACGTATATGGCCGATTTGAGGGTGTGGTTGGGTCTATTTTCGTGAACAGACACTAACCAGATCGTCCACCTGGATGTTTGGTGTCGATATGAGGGGTCCAACTGTAAATGCTCTTAGGGCATTTTGCAAGAAGATATGAGACCGCGACAGAGCATGTCTATGAGTCCGACAAGAGAAGAAAGTGCATCGGAGACACGAGGAGATCGTGCGCTTGTGCATCGTCCGATCCTATGATGCGGGTGCGACCGGCCAAAAGCTGGGCAGGTGCTGGTCGACCGCCAATTTCACAAAGGTAGTGTTTCATTTGTCCGGCTCCGATAGGGCCCAACTCCTATAATGCGGGTGCGACCGGCCGAAAGTTGGGCCGGTGCCGATCGACCGCCAATTCCACAAAGGTAGTGTTTCATTTGTCTGCCTCGATAAGGCCCAACTCCTATGATGCGGGTGCGACTGGCCAAAAGTTGGGCCGATGCCGGTTGATCGTCAATTTCACAAAGGTAGTGTTTCATTTGTCCGGCTCCAACAAGACGGAAGACAAGCGGCTCATATGGAAAACCTGGGCCCCCGGAAACATAAAAGTTTTCTTTTGGTTACTGCTCAGAAATCGTCTCTGGTGCAACAATAGACTCCAACGCAGAGGATGGGAGAATGGATATTTCTGCACTCTATGCACAAGATATCTGGAGACCTCAGTTCATCTTTTTTGGGATTGCTCGGTCACTAAGGAAATATGGAGACGGATTTCAACCTGGAATACTATGACAGGCTCATGCGCCTTGCTTCGGCCTCAGACCACATCACCTCCTCCGTTTGCAAAATGTGCAACCTCGTCCAACAGTCAAGACCAAGGCTTAGAGAGAGACTCAAGACGATGATCCTTCTTGTCACGTGGCACATCTAGAAGGAGAGGAACAACAGAATTTTCAGACATGAATCAAACCAGAATTGCAATGTGATTGTCGCGATCAGAAGAGATGCAGAAAGTTGGAAGCTAGAAGGGGCGAAGTGCCTCGCGACGCCACTGGGGGATCCACGCTAGACTCCCGGTTTTTTCAGCCCTGGTTTTTAGGGTTTTTGCAAAACCATCTCTTGTAACCCACCATGATCACTTGATCATGAACATATTTCCCGCCTTCTCCCTGCTTAATATATGAATGCCGGTGGTACACCGGTTCTTTCAAAAAAATTGTGCACTTGTTTAGTCGAGGATAGAAATGATTCTACCTGACGCTCTCGTGGCCTCTACCCCCCATGGCGATGGCGTGCATTTTTTCATGTGTTTGGAGGATTTCCACTGCAGCATACCTGGCCAAACGAGCCGGCCCGGCCTGGCCCGGCCCGGCCCATCTTAATCGTGCCTGGCCCGACACGGCCCGCCAGGGCCCGATTACTATACGGGCCGGGCCGGGCCGGGCGGCGTGCTGCGCCCCCAGGCCCAGGGACAGCCCAGTTAGTAAACGGGCCGGCACGTTGGCCCGTTTAGCACGGTGGGCCGCATATTTTTAGCTTATTATTTGATGCACTAAGCGTTTTTAGCCTATTTTTACATGTTGGGTCATATATAGATATATAAAAAAATTAAAAAACATAATCGGGCCGTGCCGTGCCGGCCCGCGTGCCGAGCCTCCAGGCCCAGGCACGGCCCAGGGCGTGCCGCGTGCCGGGTCCGGCCCGTTTAGCCCGTGCCGTGCCTGGCCCAAGGCGGGCCGTGCCGGCGTGCTCACGGGCCGACCCAAAAAAACGGCCCATTTGGCCAGCTATACACTGCAGTGTCATCCTTTGGGATCTTGACCCAACTGTCTCATCATATCATGGCAGAAAAGAACTTACCCCTGCAGTGAATGGTTGATGACCCTATCACAAATTCACCACACAGCAACAGGCGGCCGGTATCGTTCACTTTTTGAGACGTTCTTCATCAGCGTACTCGAAGTGCTTCGAGTCATGATGAGCAACTCCGGAAAGCACATGTTTTCTTGTGTTGATGGAGTACTAAGCTTGGTCCCATGCGCTCAGAACGTCTTTGATCCAAAAATAATTTCAAAGCATTTCTTTTATATTATAGTCCTTTTTTCGACCAAAGGGGTCTGACGGTCCCCATTTCATTACGAAAATGGAGTAAAAACATATTTTAAATCTTTTTAATTGCAAAATCTCTCTTAAACGGTGAGTTTGCAAGACTTCCGTTAACCCAATTTTTTTGTACTTTATACTAAAACTGCGACAAGTTATATGGATGAGAGGGAGTAGCAATTTGCCTGCACATCCCTGAAAAAAAAAGACAATTTCCCTGCACCTTTTAGCTCTTAGTCTTCTACTACTCCAGAATTCATGTTGCTATGACATTACAATTCCCCCTTTTCTACACTCAAGAGTCTTTAAACCGTTGAGAGAAATACACATTAAATTAGACTCCGACTAGTCAAGAGATACGTTTGGCCGCCTTCCAACCTAGGGAGTAGAGTAAAATACAAATCAAAATACAACACAGAAATACGATGTCACATATGTGGTATTTCTTTTACAGAGGGAGTAGGGAGTAGAGTATAGGAAAATGCACAAGAGCACCTGGGTGCTCCACCCCCTATATGAATACCAAATTCAAAAAATACCAGAAAAAAATCTAAAAAATCTGAGATCTTGAGATATCAAACCTAGGTGCCCAATTTACTCCCGTGTAAAATTTCGTGAAAAAATATCAAGAAATGTATCCATGACAAACTAAATACAGTCCAGCCTATGATCCAACTAAATAGTTTTTGTTGTACATAGGAATTTTTTGTCTTTTTACCGAGAGCATCACGAATATTAATTTTTTCGCGGAAATTTGCACGGAAGTAGATTGGGCACCCAAGTTCGATATCCCAAAATCCAAGATATTTTTTTATTTTTCTCAGTATTTTTTTGAATTTAATGTTCATATGGGGGTGCAGCACCCAAGAGCCAAAAATTCGCGTCCGTAGAGTAAACTCGCTCCAGGCGCGTACGTATATTATACAGTAGTTGTACCATCCTTTTGTCATCTCCAGCCCCAAAAAATCCTCAGGTATGAGCCCGTAAAAAAAGTCTGTTTAGGACACATCTAGATGTGACATAGTTATGGCACATCTAAGCTAATTTTCACTCTGTTTGTGGTTTATTTTTTGTCTTAGTTTTTTTTCCTTATTGATGCATTATATACTTGTGGAAGGTTAGATGTGACATCCTTAAAAAACATCTAGATGTAAATTAAACAAACTGGAAAAAAAATCCCCAGGTATGAAGGCAAACATCCCTCCCTTCCTGGATATCGCCTGTATAAAACCCAGTTCCCAACGCCACCACAGCCCCACGCCTCTCACCACTCTCCCACCGCCACCGCCACCTCCTCGCCGGCGACAATGTCGGTGCACATCGCGGCCGTGGCGGTTCTCATCGCGCTCCTCGCCCCCGCCCGAGCCTCGGACGTCTCCTCCTTCCCGCTCACGCAGACGCAGTCCCCGGCCAACGCCTCCGCGGCGCCCTCCTCCCCGCCCTGCCGCCTCGACCTCTCCGCGGAGCTCTTCGGCGGCGTGGCCGCGGCGTGCGGGGCCGGCGGCGGGCCGGGCTCCCTCGACCGCGGCCGCTGCTGCCCCGTCCTCGCGGCCTGGCTCTTCGCGGCGCACGCGCGCACGGCGCTGTCCGTCCCGGCGCCGGCGCCGGCGCTGGCGGGCGAGGGCCTGGACGGGGGCGAGGGCCCCATGGTCCCGTACGACAACCAGCGGTGCGTGGACGCGCTGGGCACCGCGCTGGAGAAGCGCGGGGTGGCGCTGCAGCGGCCCAACGCGACGTGCGACACGGTGATCTGCTTCTGCGGCATCCGGCTCCACCAGATCGGCTCGCTCCGCTGCCCGGCCGCGTTCGCCGTCGGCGCCGCCGCCAGGAACGCCACGCCCACCGCCGCGGTCAAGGACCTGGAGAAGAGCTGCCGCAACGCGTCCTACGCCGGCTGCTCCCGCTGCGTCCAGTCCCTGCAAAAGGTCAGCTCCTTTCTTCGCTCCGCTTTTTCCCTTTCCAGCTTTCCTGCTCTTCTCTCTTCCTTTAATTTGTGCGCTAAAATCTACTCCCCCGGAGTAGTACTTCTTCAAGGGTTCATCATGTTGATGCATTCCTGGTTTTCTTTTCACCTCATTATCCTATCTCGTTATCTGTAATGTCGATTTCAATTAGTAGTTAGCTTAAGTGCGGCACTAGCTAGGACGGACTATGAGCGATGCCTTTTTCTCCGTGTGCTTTATCTTGTTTTATCGAGCAGAAAGAGCCCATTTGACATCCAGGAGATCCCCCTTTCCACACAGAAAGGCCCTTTCTGCTCACATTATTGGTTCACATGCTCAGATGGGCTTCCTCCTTGTTCTTGAGCTGATCACTAATCATTAGCTACTTGATTGTAGTAGTATTTCTTTGTGAAGGCATTGCGCTCCCACTGTAGACAATGTTACTCCTACTTAGCATTACCAGCTAGTACTCGATTACAGGACCATGCTAGTATCAAGACAGCAAGGCCAGATTCTTGGTCCAATGCCACAGGCCATAGCAATGATGAATTGCATCATTTAGTTTGTTAACCACCTGCTACATCGAAAGTTGTTAAGCTTGTCCTTAACTTGTTTGTCGCGCATCCTCATTGGCATTGGCATCCTAAATTAAACAGTGAAGAACACACCCCTGTACTTGTGGTCTTGTACTGACAGTTCATGAATTTAGGAAGCTGTAATCTTTGACATTGTTCTGTACTGAGATTTTGGTGTAAGAACAAGAAGATCGACTCGAGATCATGTGCATGATCAAGTGGTCGTGCATGGGTAGCATTTATTGAGGATTTCATAGGGCCGGGCAAGCCAAATGTTCGTAGTAACATTCAGTTCTGAAACAGCGAAACACCCACCAACTTCGCAACAACCTGCATTGCATCCACGTCCCTGCATGGAACACATTAAATGCGAGCATTTCTTCATCAGGGTTCGCTCGAGGGAGGAGAGGAGTTTAACCTGTGTGTGTGGTATGTGCTTGTGATCAGGTGAAGGGGAACGTGAGCCGGGAGGTCGCCGGCGGCGACCGCGCCCGGCGGATGCTGGGGCTGGACTGCCAGCTGATGGGCCTGACGTGGCTGCTGGCCAAGAACAAGACGGTGTACATCCCCACCGTGTCCGCCGTGCTGCGCGCCATGCTCTACACCGCGCACCCCACCGAGTCCGGCAGCCACTCCAAGGTTAGCGGCGGCAGCGGCGGGGCGCCGCCGCGGTGCAGCCCGGACCAGGAGAACATGCCGCTGGCCGTGGACTCGCTGCAGTTCGAGCACGCCGGCAGCACGAGCTCGGCCGCCGCCCTGCTCCGCGGCTCCCTCCTCTGGCTGGCGCTCTACTGCTTCCTCTGGGACGCGTTCTTGTAAACAGGGCATGCAGTGTGGATTAAGCTAAGCTTGTTGATAGAGTAGTACTATTTTGTAGGAGCTGGTTGGTTGGTGTTAGGGATTAGCTTCCTTTTTGGCTTGCACAGTGTTGCAGATCGAATTAGCGGATTGCACCGGTGGGTCTCTAGTATCCCCACCCCGTGCTTCTATCCTTGGTTTATTACCCTGCTATTTTGGTGAAGTGGTCGTAACTTGTTCAAGCCGAAACTATTTCTGTTGGCATGGGCACAAGCAACGAAAAGCAAGAAAAATGAGCCGCGGGTATGATGAATCTGTTGAAAGGAAGAGTCGGTTTTGGTTCAGAATAGCTTCACACACGACATTTTTCTTGCCTTTGGCGCGACAGTTTTGGTTTGTGGCAACGGATTTTCTTTTGAAGAATAGAGGCAGGGTGGCAGGCTCCAGGGCAGGTGAGGTGAAGACGAGGGAAGAGGACGACGAGGGGGAGGTTTTCTTGGCTTTGGCGCGACAGTTCACGTGGTAGGTAGCGTCGTGTCGTGTGTGGGTGTGGGTCAGTGGGTGTCGTCTAGTGTGCATCTGCATGTCGTCCTTTCTTGTGTCTGTCTGGCCTGGGGTGGTGTGGTGTCCCTGCCTGCCCGCCCGCGTCTTGTTCCGTGGTGTTGCCTCTGCTAGCTCTTCTTCGATTTCCCAGCCAGCCAGCCCAGCGGCCCAAGAAAAGATGATAACCAAACCAACGTTTTTCTTTCTTTCTCAGTGTCATTTGTTTTTTTTTCGAAAATATCATATCTATTATAAAGATTTATCGGAAATACAAAGCACCTCAAACATAATAAAAAATTATATTGAGGTCCATGGACAACTGAGCAACCATTGCCGTCGCAAAAACGAGCCGCCGATGCACCGTTGTCGCCGCTTCCATACTGGAGCCGGTCTGACCTTTTCAATGACAGCCGGTTCAGTGGAGTTTTTTCTCGGAGGTGACCATGGAGCCTTTTATTTCTCCATCCAATCTCAGGGCCGCAATCAACTGGTACAAACCCTGAAATACAATCTGGTGTACAATGCAACCCGACACCGGTGCGTACCTCAGCCCCACGGTATCTGCCACCAGTGCATTAGAATTGTGTGTTTGACGACATCACGCATGGTATAAAAATCGAATAGTGTGTTTGAAACTGAAAACATGTGCGTTTGTTGACTCATCGCATGCAATTGGAAAAAAGAAATACCGTATGCAATGTGGTGTACACATTTTTAATGATCAAATCGTGTGTGCGATGATCGGTTCCATCGTACACGTTTGTACTTGGGTGAAATGTATACAGTGTACATCACACAGTTCTAATAAGTAAACTGTGTGTGTGAGATTATTTTTTCCTCTTGTAGGCAACTTTTTTCATGTTGAGATGCTCTTCAAGCGGAATTATGTGCATGCATGAAAAGATTGTCATTTTTTATCCACATAAGTGAGCTTCCTATCGAGATTGAGATGAATTCTATTGTTGAAGTAAAGTTGATCCAGACAAAGAAGGTGGATATATCGATTTATTCATCGCTCATTAAGGAGATTAGATATCTCATGTGACGCCCTCGATTTGACCGTACACTAATCATATACGCAAATGTGTACAATCAAGATCAGGGACTCACGAGAAGATATCACAACACAACTCTACAAATAAAGTAAGTCATACAAGCATCATATTACAAGCCATGGGCCTTGAGGGCTCGAATATAAGAGCTCGATCATAGACGAGTCAGCGAAAGCAACAATATCTGAGTACAGACATAAGTTAAACAAGTTTGCCTTAAGAAGGCTAGCACAAACTGTGATACATATTGAAAGAGGCACAGACCTCCTGCCTGGGATCCTCCTAAACGACTCCTGGTCGTCGCTAACGGGCTGCACGTAGTAGTAGGCACCTCCCGAGTAGTAGTAGTCGTCATCGACAGTAGCGTCTGGCTCCTGTGGTCCATCGTCTGGTCGCAGCAAACAGGTATAGAAAGAGGAAAAGAGGGAGCAAAGCAACCATGAGTACTCATCCAAAGTACTCGCAAGCAAGGAACTACACTACAAATGTATGCATTGGTATTAAATGGAATAAGGGTATCATATGTGGACTGAACTGCAGAATGCCGGAATAAGAGAGGGATAGCTAGTCCTATCGAAGACTACGCTTCTGGCCACCTCCATCTTGCAGCATGTAGAAGAGAGTAGATGGTAAGTTCACTAAGTAGCATAGTGTAGCATAATCCAACCCGTCGATCCTCCCCTCATCGCCCTGTGAGAGAGCGATCACCGGTTGTGGGTGTGTTTTATTAAGTATCCAATTCTAGTTGTCATAAGGTCAAGGTACAACTCCAAGTCGTCCTGTTACCGAAGATCACAGCTATTTGAATGGATTAACTTCCCTGCAGGGGTGCACCACATTTCCCAACACGCTCAATCCCCTTTGTCCGGACACACTTTTCTCGGTCATGCCCGGTCTCGGAAGATCAACACGTCGCAACCCTACCTAGGCACAACAGAGAGGTCAACACGCCGGTCTAAATCCTATGGCGCAGGGGTCTGGGCCCATCGCCCATTGCAGACCTGCACGTTGCGTACGCGGCCGGTGAGCAGACCTAGCCTCCCTTATAGAAGAGTAGGTGTTCCAGTCCAACCCGGCACGCGCCGCTCAGTCGCTGACGTCACGAAGGCTTCCGCTGATACCATGACGTCGAGTGTCCATAACTGTCCCCGCGTAGTTGGTTGGTGCGTATAGGCCAGTAGCCAGACTCAGATCAAATACCCAGATCTCGTTAAGCGTGTTATTTTGAAGTAACCGCGAACGCCGACCAGGGCCAGGCCCACCTCTCACCTAAGTGGTCTCCGCCTGCCCTGTCGCTTCGCCTCAAAGTAACAGGCGGGGGCCGTCGGGAACCTAGGCCCACCACTACCTGGGCGGAACCACCTGCCCCTTCAGCCCCCACATCAGAATCACTTGCGGGTACTCAACGAGCTGACCCGACTTTAGTCACCACCTGTATAGTATGTATATATGTATGTATTTACCCATGATCAACACCCGACGTGATCACAACCCGATAGTATAGCATGGCAGATTGACAAGAATGTAGGGTCACTGATGATGATCTAGCATCCTATACTAAGCATTTAGGACTGCATGTAAGGTATCAACAGTTGTAGCAACAATGACAGGCTATGCATCAGAATAGGATTAACGGAATGCAGTAACATGCTACACTACTCTAATGCAAGCAGTAGAAAGAGAGTAGGCAATATCTGGTGATCAAGGGGGGGGGGCTTGCCTGGTTGCTCTAGCAAGAGAGAGGGGTCGTCAACACCGTAGTCGTACTGGGTAGCAGCAGCGTCGGTCTCGGTGTCTAGCGAGAGAAGAGGGGGAAGAAACAATAAATGTTAAGCAAACAGATGCATAGCGATGCATGACATGACAAGTAGCGGTGCTAGGGATGCCCTAACGCGGTATGAGGTGATACCGGTGAAGGGGGGAAACATTCGGGAAAATACCTCCGGGGTTTTGCGTTTTTGGACAGAAGAACCAAAGGAGGAAAGTTGCATGTTCGCTATGCTAGGGATGCGTGGCGGACGAACGGGTAGGGTAACCGGATTCGTCTCGTCGTTCTGAGCAACTTTCATGTACAAAGTATTTTTATTCGAGCTACGGATTATTCTTTATTAATTTTTAAAGTTTTAAAATATTTTCTGAATTTATGGAGTTAATTTAATTCGCAAAATATTAAATACTAAATGCTACGGCCACACAGAAGTGTACCCAGAGATTGACTATTTGACTGACAGGTGGACCCTGTTGACCGCCTAGTCAGCAGTCAACAGTCAACTTGTTGACTGGTTTGACTGGTCCAACTGACATGTGGGGGGCCACATGTCATAGACTGCTAGTTAAACTATTTAACTAACTAGATTTATTTAGTAGTGGGACCCATATGTCAGTGGGACATTTAGTTAAGCAGAGTTTTAAACGGTTTTAGTTAATCCAATTAAGTAGTGGGGCCTACTGTCAGTGCCTAATTAGTGTTAGGATTAGGGGGGGCATTAGCACGTAAACTATCGGCGGCACCCGGCCTGTATTGAGCGGCAGCAGCAACCAAAAGCAGAAAGCAGGGGGCGGCAGCAGGCCGCGCGAGGAGTGGAGGTCGGCGGTGGGTGCGGTGTGTGGCGTGGGGCGCCCGAGGGCGCAGCGGCAAGCAGGGGCAGGGGCGGAGCCAAGGCCAGGGGCTCCGGCGGGAGCGTGCATGGGAGGCGATGGCGGGCGCGGCGGAGGGCGGGGCCGGGGGAGTGTGGCGACTGCGGGCGAGCCTCACGGGCGCGCGAGCGTGTGCGTGGGTGCAGCCCGAGCGGCCAGGGAGGCACGCCGGAGCGGGGGAAGCGGGCGCCATGGGCAAATAGCAGCAGCAGGCGGGGTAAGGCGGGAGCGCGGGAACACGTGCATGCGCAGGTGCTCGCGACGAGCGCAGCCTCCAGCGAGCGGCTGTGGGGCGCAGCCAGTGGGAGCGTGGGCCGGTGGCGCTGAGCGCGAACACGGGCGGCGGTAGCTGCGCTAGCAGCAGAGGCGACTGCGGCGGAGCAGCACAGCGAGGTGGACGACCAGCGACGACGAGCAAGCAAGTGGGGAAGCAGCAAGGCAACGCAGGCGGGGCGAGGTTACGGCGTGCTCGCGGGAACCAAGCGCGAGGCGAGCAGCAGCTGCAGGTCCACGGCAGCGCGTGGTCGTGACCCGTGACGTGCGCGAGCGGACGACTGAAAGGGCGCAGGGAGCGCGGCCGGGGACGGCACCCTAGCGTGCGCGAGACAGGGTAGAGAGGGGAGGGAGTGGCCCTCACCATACGATGCAGGGGTACGGGCGGCGAGGCTCGGTGATGCTAGTCAGAGAGGAGGATGAGGATGACGTTCCGGCGATGGCGATCCAGGGAAGGGAACGGCTCGATTCGCGCGAGGCAGGGGGTCCCGAGTTCCGATGCGTCCAAGTAGTCGATGAAGACGGTGGAGGCGGTGCTCCCGGCGCAGTCTCAGGCGACGGGGAGGACAGTGGCCACGAAGATGAGATCGGCCATGGCGACGTGGTTCAGCTGCGGGCGAGGTGGAAGAAGCGGCGCAAGGGAAGGGGAAATGGCACTAGGGTTTCGCCTGGGGCTCAGGGGCGACGCCCTTATCCCCTCTGCGACGCCCTGTAGCATCGCCGTGGTGAGCATCGCACGGTCACAGTGGCGATGATGGCCTGTGGCGGTGACACGCACGGGGATAGAGAGGGGATAAGGATAAGGGGGTTTAGGTGGGTTGGGCACAGTGTGTAACTTAGGCCCAGTTGCATAGTAGCTTGTAGGTATTTTCTATTTCTCCTTTTATTTCTTTTCCGTTTACATTTTATTTTATTTACTATAGTTTTATAAAATACAAAAATGAGCCCCTAATTTAGTGTTTATAAATATGCTACTGTCCCTATAGTTTTGGGTAACTAAATAAAATAGTTTTATAAGTTAATAACTGAAAAACGCAATTAATTAATAGCTTTCCCTACTGTTTTATTATTTTAGTGCATTTTAAGCATTTTATAAAAATGTGGATTCCCCAGCATAATTACTTATGATTTATTTGCCACATCTAGAACAATTTAGTTTTAATATTTGAAAACTTTTATCCTTTGACTTGACTTTGAATTTGAATTCGAACGGGATTTGAATCATCAGGAGATTAGCAACAGTAACCTAGGTGATGTGGCATCATTAGCAAAGGTTCACTGTAGCTTAATTATCCGGGCATCACAATTCTTCTCCACTACAAGAAATCTCGTCCCGAGATTTAAGAGGTGGAACAAGGGGGAAAGGGTCTGGTTACGTAATTCTAACGAATCTCCTCGGTCTTGCCTGCTCTTCTCAAAGAGGTTGTTCTTTCTCGTTGATGTCTTAATCTCCCTACTTCAGGACATCATGACGAACTCGTCACCTTTTCTTCGGAGTCTTCATCGTACGTACAAAGGACAAGTGGTAACTTCGGAAGAACGGATCGCTACCATGTTGCTTTTTTGGTAGATAACATCAGGGAAGGTGGCAGAAAGTAACTCTCAAATTGAAACTTAATAAATTAACGAGGGCAAAGTAAGAAGGTGCAAGGTAGGAGTTTCAAGCGCATAGGCAATCATTCGTTGCCTGAAAAAAAGTGTGAAAGGGGTTCAGAGGAATGGGAATAAGTATTGCGTCTGATACCAGAATTGATGATCTCTCGGAAGGTGGCTCGTGAATTACATACGAGGTCATGCGCGAGGAACAACCTTGGGAGCAGGGGTGTGTACAGGAGAGCCAGCTTTTGATCCTGGGAACTGTGGGTTATGGGCCCACCATGTGGGTTAAAAGTAGGAAAGTGGTGATGTCTTGCACGGTCAAGATAGCAAGGTATGTCAGAGGATAGCCTGTCAGTTATGTTGGCAACAACGTTGGTACCAAGGGCGAGGGACGAAGAGAACCATTTCCATGCTCGTTGAAACGAGGCGGACCAATAGGCAAGGTTCTCGTCCATCGGTGGTTACCGGAATGTCATCAACAATAGTAACAGGGTATTGCTGACAGAATTGTACAACGAGGTGTTTACATAAGCAGGTGAATATTACTGCTTAGATCATATAACTCACAAGAAAAGTTAAACCAAACATAGGAAAGGAAAATATGATTATTAGATTAAACAGAACAATGGAAAGGAAAATGTGTTAAAACACATATTCCAGGGGTATATCCTTCCCAAGGACAAGCAGAGCATGATATCCAAGACCGGATAGAAGGTAGAAAACCATTTAGGTAAGGGGAGAGGAATTTCATGACGTTACCCATACAACAGTGTTTGGATAATTGAGAAGAAACATTTAGCATTGGGCTTCAAATGTTCTTTGAAAATTAGAGTACCATGGACATGCTTCGAGATAGCACTAACATGGTCTTCAAGCAAAGGTCAGACTTTGTAAACACAAGGGATCCATCAGGAATGATTCCTAGAATAAGTCTTACAATTTCCTCATGGAAGAATGGATAACCTTGCTGAAAAGGAATCTATAACAACAGGGCCTCGGGCCAGGTGTGCTAGGCATGACATCACATTATTGGGTCACATAAAGACCAAGGTGATAACTCTTGGGAATATGTTCCAACCATCATATCTGACCGAGATTCAGATCTAATTGGTGTCAGGATAACTCAGACTTGGCATGCCTGAGAAGAAAGGTGCAACACAAATTGTCAAGATGACATTGTAAGATTCTCGAAAATTTAACTATGAAAGCGGGTTCCAAAACAAGAGTTCATCATTAAATGAAGGAGAGGTGAGGAGGTGGCTGAGTGACTCAGTGTCAATTCATTGAGATTTTCAAAAGGTGGATTTCCACACTTATGTGAACAAGGGGATAACATTTGTCGGATCAAATGATATAATGATGTAGGCTCGAAGAAAACATACACAATTAAACATTGGCTGAAAAGTGGACTAGGTAGCACGTTCAAGGTTTGAATGATGATTCAATAAGCAATAGACTTAGAATGAGGTTATCGACCATTAAGGTCAAAGCAATAGGGTTGCTAGAATTTTTGAATTTTACACATGACATACCATTTGTTGGTATTCTGGTTAGAAACAACACGAGGACCAAGGAATGAACGGGGATGACGAGAAGTATTACTATATCAAGAATTCTCAAGAGGTGGTGCAATCCTTGCAACATCCTTGACATAAGGACAGTAATACTTCAAGGTAGAATCCTAATATAAGTTGGATAGAAAGGAACTCTAGGTGCAACACAAAACATGAACACGTTTTGTGTCAGAGTGAATGCAAGAATGTTGTTGATGTCATTAAAAATCATCGAGGATAGAAGGATGGCATTTATCATCATGAATTCAATTGATATCCTGGAAGAGCTCAGAATGCTGATGATGATCATGACACATTTGTCGGGAGATCTCATGAAGATGTAATCGATCGGCGATGACACCAAGTTGAAGGAATGATGAGCGAAAGGTTATTGGAACCATGGGTACGACACAAACTCGAAATCAAATTTGCTGCTCAAAGAGAAATGATATGACGAGGAAGATCGACATAAGATTAGCTCACTGTCGAAATTTGTGCTCCAGGAAGGACTAGGTAGCACAGTTTAAAATTTAGCACAAAAATGATATAGCCGATCAGGCTAGGAATGACTTGAAGGATTAATAAACTCATAAGTAACGAAAAATACTTAAGAGTTATTTTGAGTTGGAGTGCGGAATCGATTCACTTATCGGTGTTCTTGAGTGACTAATAACTCAGAACCTGGGGGAAATCTGAAATTGGTGAGAAGCAATACTAGATGAAGACCCATAGGAAGCAACACCGTTCTTTGATACTCTCGAGATACCAAAGGGTAATACTTAAAGGAAGATCAAAATAGAGGTTGCAGAGATGTATTGATCTGCAGAAGGCAAGTACTTTAACTTGCCCGAGAAAAGGAATCAAAGAGTATCAATATGGCCGGAACCATGGTTGCAAAAGACCAGATCCTAGATATAATATGAACTTATACCAATAAAATAATTAATTTAAGAGAAGCTTCCATGATAGAATCTACATCGTGTCCATGGGCATGAACACAAAGTTCAAGGTCGACTCCCACTTCTTCAATGTATAACCTTCCATTCACTTCTCGTTTCTTTTTGAAATGGCATTAGTTGTTGAAAGTTTTACCTGGTGCAGTACCAGATAAGTATGACCCATGTAATCTTTCGGGTTTGCACAGATTAGGGAAGGCATTGGTTCAACCCATCGGGTATCTTAGAAACATATACTACAAGGTTTAGAAGTAGATAACTCAAGCTCGAAAGTAGAGCATCGTTGACCATATCAGAGAATAGGATTTACCAATGGAATTATGTATTAGGGAAGAACTTTTTAAGGTTTTTGTATACAAAGGACACCGTTCGATGATAATTCAATAAAGGATCTAACGGTACACAATGGAGCTGATGTGAGCATCAGCACACAATCAGAAGAAGAAACAATGCAAAGGCATTGGAGTATAGAAACAACTGACTGACTGAAAGCTCAAATGCAAAGGAATTATCATTTCCAAATCAAGGGATCAGAAGCCAACAATCTGATTAAGAATGGATAAGCTAAATAGGCATTAGGGGTACAATCGACGTCAATTTGATTGGTCGATATCTAGCTCATGTTTTAGAATGATGTCTGAGCCGAAAGGATGAATTCTAGGATCTGATTTGAGGATTGCGAGCATTCGCAACATATTGAATCAATGGACTCAAAATGATAGTGACAAAGGCTGCCAATAAGATTACTATACATATGGGATTAACCATAATGCAAGCAAGCAAAAATTTCAAGAGCACTGGGTTGTTGAGGATTTTGAGAAGATCGACTGTTATTTTGAAGACTTTTGTGAAATACATGAATCAACTGGGATGAGCGGATACTCGATAAGTGCGAGAAATTATCCGTAGGGGTATTTAGGTGGCAAAGAGCTACAAGGCAATAGGCACAAAGATTCTCGGAACAACAGAGAGAATTTCAGGGTATCTTGTAATAACAAGAACAACTAGGGACTAAGGTAAGAATGGCAAGTGAATGTAGTTATCTATAGGGGTTGACGGTGGAAGGGAATTGCAAACGCAATAACATCGGAGAGTATCTTCAGAATCTTCTGTTAAAGCAGTCGATTGTTCGGACCGAGGGGCTCTTTGGGAGAAAGTATTTACGAGAACCTAGAGTAAGAGTTAGCAAATCATTTAACCCGAATAGGAGAGAGATCCGAGTCCCAGAGTATAGACGAGGAGTAAAAGATACTAATACCACCGAATGGCGACGTGGGCCCATGGGCCGCACAGCCATGTTAGTAAAACAGTTTTCATCGACTAGACTCAACTTCGGCCAATGAGTTTGAAAGGGGGTTCCTATAGGCAGTCGGCTCTGATACCAACTTGTGACGCCCCAGATTTGACCGTACACTAATCATACACGCAAACGTGTACAATCAAGATCAGGTACTCACGGAAAGATATCACAACACAACCCTACAAATAAAGTAAGTCATACAAGCATCATATTACAAGACATGGGCCTCAAGGGCTCAAATAGAAGAGCTCGATCATAGACGAGTCAGCGGAAGCAACAATATCTGAGTACATACATAAGTTAAACAAGTTTGCCTTAAGAAGGCTAGCATAAACTGGGATACAGATCGAAAGAGGCGCAGGCCTCCTGCCTGGGATCCTCCTAAACTACTCCTAGTCGTCGCCAGCGGGCTGCACGTAGTAGTAGGCACCTCCCGAGTAGTAGCAGTCGTCATCGACAGTGGCGTCTGGCTCCTGGCCTCCATCGTCTGGTCGCAAAAAACGGGTATAGAAAGGGGAAAAGGGGGAGCAAAGCAACCATGAGTACTCATCCAAAGTACTCACAAGCAAGGAACTACACTACAAATGTATGCATGGGTATCAAATGGAATAAGGGTATCATATGTGGACTGAACTGCAGAATGCCGTAATAAGAGGGGGATAGCTA